>NW_028270140.1:150986822-151304114 GCF_037043375.1 Chiloscyllium plagiosum
CTGAGGGTACGCTGCACTGAGGGTACGCTGCACTGAGAGCACGCAGCACTGAGAGTACAGTGCACTGAGGGTACGCTGCACTAAGGGCATGCTGCACTGAGAGTACGCTGCACCGAGGGTTTGCTGCACTGAGCGTACACTGCACTGTCGGTACGCTACACTGAGAGTATGCTGCACCAAGGGCATGCTGCACTGAATGTACGCTGCACTGAGGGTACACTGCACTGATGGTACGCTGAACTGAGGGTACACTGCACTGAGGGCACACTGCACTGAGGGTGTACTGCACTGAGGGCACGCTGCACTGAAGGTACGCTGCACTGAGGGTCCGATGCACTGAAGGTACGATGCACTGAAGGTACACTGCACTGAGGGTACGCTACGCTGGAGGTAAACTGCACAGAAGGTATGCTGCACTGAGGGCATGCTGCACTGAGAGTACGCTGCACTGAGCACTCAGAGTACGCTGCACTGAGGGTATGCTGCACTGAGGCCATGCTGCGCTGAGTGTACGCTGCATTGAGGGTTTGCAGCACTGCACTGAGGGTACACTTCACTGAGAGTATGCTGCACCAAGGGTACGCTGCACTGTGGGTACACTGCGCAGAGGGTACACTGCACTGAGGGTATGCTGCGCTGAGGTTACGATGCACTGAGAGCATGCTGCACTGAGGATACACTGCACTGAGGGCACGCTGCACTGAGGGCATGCTGCCCTGAGGGTACACTGCACTGAGGGTATGCAGCACTGAGGGTTCACTGCACTGACAGTACACTGTTTTGAGGGTATACTACACTGAGAGCACGCTGCACTGAGGGAACACTGCACTGAGGGTACGCAGCACTGAGGGTACACTGCACTGAGAGCACATTGCACTGAGAGCACACTGCACTGAAGGCACACTGCACTGAGGGTAGGCTGCACAGTGGGGATGCTGCACTGAGGGTACACTGCACTGAGAGCACACTGCACTGAGAGCACACTGCACTGAGAGCACACTGCACTGAGGGCACACTGCACTGAGTGTATGCTGCCCTGAAGGTACGCTACACTGAGGGTACACTGCATGAGGGTACATTGCACTGAGCGTTCGCTGCACAGACGGTTTGCTGCTGTGCAGCATGCAATGTGGGCATGCTGCACTGAGGATATAGTCCACTTAGGCTACTCTGCACTGAGGGTACATTGCATCAAGTGTATGTTGACTGAGGGTATGCTGCACTGTGGTTACGCTGCACTGAAGGTACACTGCACTGAGGGTACACTGCACTGAGGGTACACTGCACTGAGGGTATGCTTCACTGAGGGCATCAGGCACTGAGAGTACTCTGCACGGAGGGTACACAGCACTGAAAGTATGCCGCACTGAGGGTACGCTGCACCAAGCGTATGCTGCACTGAGGGTAAACTGCACTGAGGGTACGCTGCAAAAAGGATACGTTGCACTGAGGGTACGCTGCACTGAGGGTATGCTGCACTGTGGGTACACTGCACTGAGGGTGCGCTGCACAGAGGGCACACTGCACTGAGGGCACACTGCACTGAGTGTACACCACACTGAGGGTACACTGCACTGAGGGCACACTGCACTGAGGGTACACTGCAATGAAGTTAAGCTGCACTGAGGGTACACTTCACGGAGAGTACACTGTTCTGAGGGTACCCTGCACTGAGGGCACACTGCACTGAGGGTACACAGCACTGAGAGTATGCTGCACTGAGGGTATACGGCACAGAGGGCACACTGCACTGAGGGTACGCTGCACCAAGCGTACGCTGCACTGAGGGTAAACTGCACTGAGGGTACATTGCACTGAGGGTATGCTGCACTGAGAGGATGCTGCACCAAGAGTACGCTGCACTGAGGACACACTGCACTGAGGGTACACTGCACAGAGGGCATGATGTACTGAGGGTTCACTGCACTGACAGTACCTTGCACTGAGGGTACACTGCACTGAGGGTATGCTGCACTGAGAGCACGTTGCACTGAGTGCAGACTGCACTGTGGGTACACTGCACAGAGGGTATGCTGCACTGTGGGTACATTGCACTGAGAGTACGCTGCACTGAGGGTACACTGCACTGAGGGTATGCTGCACTGAGGGTACACTGCACTGAGGGTGCAATGCACTGTGGGCACACTTCACAGAGGGTACGCTGCACTGAAGGTACACCGCACTGAGCGTACGCTGCACTGAGGGACACGGCACTGAGGGTGCGCTGCACTGAGGGTGCACTGCACTGAGGGTACGCTGCACTGAGTGCACACTGCACTGAGTGTACACTGCACAGAGGGCACACTGCACTGAGGGTACGCTGCACCATGTGTACGCTGCACTGAGGGTAAACTGCACTGAGGGTACGCTGCAAAAAGGGTACGTTGCACTGAGGTACGCTGCACTGAGGGTATGCTGCACTGTGGGTACACTGCACTGAGGGTGTGCTGCACAGAGGGCACACTGCACTGAGGGCACAATGCACTGAGTGTACACCACACTGAGGGTACACTGCACTGAGGGCACACTGCACTGAGAGTACACTGCAACGAAGTTAAGCTGCACTGAGGGTACACTTCACAGAGAGTATGCTGCACTGAGGGTTCACTGTACTGAGAGTACACTGTTCTGAGGGTACCCTGCACTGAGGGCACACTGCACTGAGGGTACACAGCACTGAGAGTATGCTGCACTGAGGGTATATGGCACAGAGGGCACACTGCACTGAGGGTACGCTGCACCAAGCGTACGCTGCACTGAGGGTAAACTGCACTGAGGGTACACTGCACTTAGGGTATGCTGCACTGAGAGGATGCTGCACCAAGAGTACGCTGCACTGAGGACACACTGCACTGAGGGTACACTGCACAGAGGGCATGATGCACTGAGGGTTCACTGCACTGACAGTACCTTGCACTGAGGGTACACTGCACTGAGGGTATGCTGCACTGAGAGCACGTTGCACTGAGTGCAGACTGCACTGTGGGTACACTGCACAGAGGGTATGCTGCACTGTGGGTACATTGCACTGAGAGTAAGCTGCACTGAGGGTACACTGCACTGAGGGTATGCTGCACTGAGGGTACACTGCACTGAGGGTGCAATGCACTGTGGGCACACTTCACAGAGGGTACGCTGCACTGAAGGTACACCGCACTGAGCGTACGCTGCACTGAGGGACACGGCACTGAGGGTGCGCTGCACTGAGGGTGCACTGCACTGAGGGTACGCTGCACTGAAGGTACACTGCACTGAGTGTACACTGCACAGAGGGCACACTGCACTGAGGGTACGCTGCACCATGTGTACGCTGCACTGAGGGTAAACTGCACTGAGGGTACGCTGCAAAAAGGGTACGTTGCACTGAGGTACGCTGCACTGAGGGTATGCTGCACTGTGGGCACACTGCACTGAGGGTGCGCTGCACAGAGGGCACACTGCACTGAGGGCACAATGCACTGAGTGTACACCACACTGAGGGTACACTGCACTGAGGGCACACTGCACTGAGAGTACCCTGCAACGAAGTTAAGCTGCACTGAGGGTACACTTCACAGAGAGTATGCTGCACTGAGAGTACACTGTTCTGAGGGTACCCTGCACTGAGGGCACACTGCACTGAGAGTACACTGCAACGAAGTTAAGCTGCACTGAGGGTACACTTCACAGAGAGTATGCTGCACTGAGAGTACACTGTTCTGAGGGTACCCTGCACTGAGGGTACACAGCACTGAGAGTATGCTGCACTGAGGGTATACGGCACAGAGGGCACACTGCACTGAGGGTACGCTGCACCAAGCGTACGCTGCACTGAGGGTAAACTGCACTGAGGGTACACTGCACTTAGGGTATGCTGCACTGAGAGGATGCTGCACTAAGAGTACGCTGCACTGAGGACACACTGCACTGAGGGTACACTGCACAGAGGGCATGATGCACTGAGGGTTCACTGCACTGACAGTACCTTGCACTGAGGGTACACTGCACTGAGAGTATGCTGCACTGAGAGCACGTTGCACTGAGTGCAGACTGCACTGTGGGTACACTGCACAGAGGGTATGCTGCACTGTGGGTACATTGCACTGAGAGTACGCTGCATTGAGGGTATGCTGCACTGAGCGTACACTGCACTGAGGTTGCAATGCACTGTGGGCACACTTCACAGAGGGTACGCTGCACTGAAGGTACACCGCACTGAGGGTACGTTGCACTGAGGGACACGGCACTGAGGGTACGCTGCACTGAGGGTGCACTGCACTGAGGGTACGCTGCACCATGTGTACGCTGCACTGAGGGTAAACTGCACTGAGGGTACGCTGCAAAAAGGGTACGTTGCACTGAGGTACGCTGCACTGAGGGTATGCTGCACTGTGGGTACACTGCACTGAGGGTGCGCTGCACAGAGGGCACACTGCACTGAGGGCACAATGCACTGAGTGTACACCACACTGAGGGTACACTGCACTGAGGGCACACTGCACTGAGAGTACACTGCAACGAAGTTAAGCTGCACTGAGGGTACACTTCACAGAGAGTATGCTGCACTGAGAGTACACTGTTCTGAGGGTACCCTGCACTGAGGGCACACTGCACTGAGAGTACACTGCAACGAAGTTAAGCTGCACTGAGGGTACACTTCACAGAGAGTATGCTGCACTGAGAGTACACTGTTCTGAGGGTACCCTGCACTGAGGGTACACAGCACTGAGAGTATGCTGCACTGAGGGTATACGGCACAGAGGGCACACTGCACTGAGGGTACGCTGCACCAAGCGTACGCTGCACTGAGGGTAAACTGCACTGAGGGTACACTGCACTTAGGGTATGCTGCACTGAGAGGATGCTGCACCAAGAGTACGCTGCACTGAGGACACACTGCACTGAGGGTACACTGCACAGAGGGCATGATGCACTGAGGGTTCACTGCACTGACAGTACCTTGCACTGAGGGTACACTGCACTGAGGGTATGCTGCACTGAGAGCACGTTGCACTGAGTGCAGACTGCACTGTGGGTACACTGCACAGAGGGTATGCTGCACTGTGGGTACATTGCACTGAGAGTACGCTGCATTGAGGGTACACTGCACTGAGGGTATGCTGCACTGAGCGTACACTGCACTGAGGGTGCAATGCACTGTGGGCACACTTCACAGAGGGTACGCTGCACTGAAGGTACACCGCACTGAGGGTACGTTGCACTGAGGGACACGGCACTGAGGGTACGCTGCACTGAGGGTGCACTGCACTGAGGGTACGCTGCACTGAGTGTACACTGCACTGAGTGTACACTGCACAGTGGGCATACTGCACTGAGGGTACGCTGCACCATGTGTACGCTGCACTGAGGGTAAACTGCACTGAGGGTACGCTGCACTGAGTGTACATTGCACTGAGCGTACGCTGCACTGAGGGTATGCAGCATTGGGGGTACACTGCACTGAGAGTATGCTGCACTGAGGGCACACTGCACAGCAGGTACGCTGCAGAGAGGGGACGCCGAACTGAGGGCACACTTCACAGAGGGTATGTTGTGCTGAGGGTACACTGCACAGAGGGTACACCGCACTGAGGGTACGCTGCACTGAGGGACACGGCACTAAAGGTACGCTGCACTGAGGGTACACTGCACTGAGGGTACACTGCACTGTGGGTATGCTGCACTGAAGGTACGCTGCACTGAGGGTACATTGCACTGAGGGTACACTGCACTGAGGGTACACTGCACTGAGGGTACACTGCACTGAGGGTGCACTGCACTGTGGTTATGCTGCACTGAGGGTACACTGTAGAGATGGTGTGCTGCTCCGAGGGTGCACTGCACTGTGGGCACGCTGCACTGAAGGTATACTGCACTGAGGGCACACTACATCAAGAGTATGCTGCATTAAGAGTACGTTGCACTGAGGGTATGCTGCACTGAGGGTACACTGCACTGAGGGTACACTGCACTGAGGGTACACTGCACTGAGGGCACGCTGCACTGAGGGTACACTACACTGTGGGTATGCTGCACTGAGGGTATGCTGCACAGAGGGTATGCTGCACTGAGGTTACGCTGCACTGAAGGTACAGTGCACTGATGGTACACTGCACTGAGGGTATGCTGCACAGAGGGTGTGCTGCACTGAGGTTACGCTGCACTGAAGGTACAGTGCACTGATGGTACACTGCACTGAGGGTATGCTGCACAGAGGGTCTGCTGCACTGTGGATACTCTGCAATGAGAGCACGCTGCACTGACGGCACACTGCACTGCGGGTACACTGCACAGAGGGTATACTGCATTGAGGGTACACGGCACAGATGGTGTGCTGCTCCTAGGGTGCACTGCACTGTGGACACTCTGCACTGAAGGTATACTGCACTGAGGGCACACTGCACTGAGGGTACACTACACTGAGGGTATGCTGCACTGAGGGTACACTGCACTGAGGGTATGCTGCACTGAGGGTATGCTACACTGAGGGTACACTGCAAAGAGGATACGCTGCACTGAAGGTACACTGCACTGAGGGAACACTGCACTGAGAGGATGCTGCAGCAAGGGTACGCTGCACTGTGGGTATGCTAGACTGAAGGTACACTGCACTGAGGGTACACTGCACTGAGGTTATGCTGCACTGAGGGTACACTGCACAGCGGGTACGCTGCAGAGAGGGGACGCCGAACTGAGGGCACACTTCACAGAGGGTATGTTGCGCTGAGGGTACACTGCACTGAGGGTACATTGCACTGTGGGCTCACTTCACAGAGGGTACGCTGCACTGAGGGACACGGCACTAAAGGTACGCTGCACTGAGGGTACACTGCACTGAGGGTATGCTGCACTGAGGGTACACTGCACTGAGTGTACACTGCACTGTGGGTATGCTGCACTAAAGGTACGCTGCACTGAGTGTACACTGCACTGAGGGTATGCTGCACTGAGGGTACACTGCACTGAAGGTACGCTGCTCTGAGGGTACACTGCACTGAGGGTGCACTGCACTGTGGTTATGCTGCACTGAGGGTGCACTGTAGAGATGGTGTGCTGCTCCGAGGGTGCACTGCACTGTGGGCACACTCAACTGAAGGTATATTGCACTGAGGGCACACTACATCAAGAGTATGCTGCATTAAGAGTACGTTGCACTGAGGGTATGCTGCACTGAGGGTACACTGCACTGAGGGTACACTGCACTGAGGGCACACTGCACTGAGGGTACACTACACTGTGGGTACACTACACTGTGGGTATGCTTCACTGAGGGCATCATGCACTGAGAGTACTCTGCACCGAGGGTACACAGCACTGAAAGTATGCTGCACTGACGGTATACTGCACTGAGGTTACGCTGGACCAAGCGTACGCTGCACTGAGGGTATACTGCACTGAGGGCACGCTGCACCAAGCGTACGCTGCACAGAGGACACAATGCACTGAGGGTACACTGCACAGACGGCATGATGCACTGAGGTTTCACTGCACTGACAGTACCTTGCACTGAGGGTACACTGCACTGAGGGTACGCTGCACTGAGAGCACGTTGCACTGAGTGCAGACTGCACTGTGGGTACACTGCACAGAGGGTATGCTGCACTGTGGGTACATTGCACTGAGAGTACGCTGCACTGAGGGTACACTGCACTGAGGGTATGCTGCACTGAGAGGATGCTACACCAAGCGTACGCTGCACTGAGGACACACTGCACTGAGGGTACACTGCACAGAGGGCATGATGCACTGAGGTTTCACTGCACTGACAGTACCTTGCACTGAGGGTACACTGCACTGAGGGTACGCTGCACTGAGAGCACGTTGCACTGAGTGCAGACTGCACTGTGGGTACACTGCACAGAGGGTATGCTGCACTGTGGGTACATTGCACTGAGAGTACGCTGCACTGAGGGTACACTGCACTGAGGGTATGCTGCACTGAGGGTACACTGCACTGAGGGTGCAATGCACTGTGGGCACACTTCACAGAGGGTACGCTGCACTGAAGGTACACCGCACTGAGGGTACGCTGCACTGAGGGACACGGCACTGAGGGTACACTGCACTGAGGGTACACTGCACTGAGTGTACACTGCACAGAGGGCACACTGTACTGAGTGCAGACTGCACTGTGGGTACACTGCACAGAGGGTATGCTGCACTGAGAGCACGTTGCACTGAGTGCAGACTGCACTGTGGGTACACTGCACAGAGGGTATGCTGCACTGTGGGTACATTGCACTGAGAGTACGCTGCACTGAGGGTACACTGCACTGAGGGTATGCTGCACTGAGGGTACACTGCACTGAGGGTGCAATGCACTGTGGGCACACTTCACAGAGGGTACGCTGCACTGAAGGTACACCGCACTGAGGGTACGCTGCACTGAGGGACACGGCACTGAGGGTACACTGCACTGAGGTTTCACTGCACTGACAGTACCTTGCACTGAGGATACACTGCACTGAGGGTACGCTGCACTGAGAGCACGTTGCACTGAGTGCAGACTGCACTGTGGGTACACTGCACAGAGGGTATGCTGCACTGTGGGTACATTGCACTGAGAGTACGCTGCACTGAGGGTACACTGCACTGAGGGTATGCTGCACTGAGAGGATGCTACACCAAGCGTACGCTGCACTAAGGACACACTGCACTGAGGGTACACTGCACAGAGGGCATGATGCACTGAGGTTTCACTGCACTGACAGTACCTTGCACTGAGGGTACACTGCACTGAGGGTACGCTGCACTGAGAGCACGTTGCACTGAGTGCAGACTGTACTGTGGGTACACTTCACAGAGGGTATGCTGCACTGTGGGTACATTGCACTGAGAGTACGCTGCACAGAGGGTACACTGCACTGAGGGTATGCTGCACTGAGGGTACACTGCACTGAGGGTGCAATGCACTGTGGGCACACTTCACAGAGGGTACGCTGCACTGAAGGTACACCGCACTGAGGGTACGCTGCACTGAGGGACACGGCACTGAGGGTACACTGCACTGAGGGTACACTGCACTGAGGGTACGCTGCACTGAGGGTACACTGCACTGAGTGTACACTGCACAGAGGGTAGACTGTACTAAGGGTACGCTGCACCAAGTGTACGCTGCACTGAGGGTAAACTGCACTGAGGGTACGCTGCACTGAGTGTACATTGCACTGAGCGTACGCTGCACTGAGGGTATGCAGCATTGGGGGTACACTGCACTGAGGGCATGCTGCACTGAGGGCACACTGCACAGCGGGTACACTGCAGAGAGGGGACGCCGAACTGAGGGCACACTTCACAGAGGGTATGTTGCGCTGAGGGTACACTGCACTTAGGGTTACGCTGCACTGAGGGTACATTGCACTGTGGGCACACTTCACAGAGGGTACGCTGCACTGAGGGACACGGCACTAAAGGTACGCTGCACTGAGGGCACACTGCACTGAGGGTACACTGCACTGAGTGTACACTGCACTGTGGGTATGCTGCACTGAAGGTACGCTGCACTGAGGGTACACTGCACTGAGGGTGCACTGAACTATGGTTATGCTGCACTGAGGGTACACTGTAGAGATGGTGTGCTGCTCTGAGGGTACACTGCACTGAGGGTACACTACACTGAGGGCACACTATACTGAGGGTATGCTTCACTGAGGGCATCATGCACTGAGAGTACTCTGCACGGAGGGTACACAGCACTGAAAGTATGCCGCACTGAGGGTACGCTGCACCAAGCGTATGCTGCACTGAGGGTAAACTGCACTGAGGGTACGCTGCACAAAGGGTACGTTGCACTGAGGGTACGCTGCACAGAGGGCACACTGCACTGAGGGCACACTGCACTGAGGGTGCGCTGCACAGAGGGCATACTGCACTGAGGGCACACTGCACTGAGGGTACACTGCAACGAAGTTAAGCTGCACTGAGGGTACACTTCACGGAGAGTATGCTGCACTGAGGGTTCACTGTACTGAGAGTACACTGTTCTGAGGGTACCCTGCACAGAGGGCACACTGCACTGAGGGTACACAGCACTGAGAGTATGCTGCACTGAGGGTATACGGCACAGAGGGCACACTGCACTGAGCGTACGCTGCACCAAGCGTACGCTGCACTGAGGGTAAACTGCACTGAGGGTACACTGCACTTAGGGTATGCTGCACTGAGAGGATGCTACACCAAGCGTACGCTGCACTGAGGACACACTGCACTGAGGGTACACTGCACAGAGGGCATGATGCACTGAGGTTTCACTGCACTGACAGTACCTTGCACTGAGGGTACACTGCACTGAGGGTATGCTGCACTGTGGGTACATTGCACTGAGAGTACGCTGCACTGAGGGTACACTGCACTGAGGGTACGCTGCACTGAGGGTACGCTGCACTGAGGGTACACTGCACTGAGGGTGCAATGCACTGTGGGCACAATTCACAGAGGGTACGCTGCACTGAAGGTACACCGCACTGAGAGTACGCTGCACTGAGGGGATGCTGCACTGAGGGTACGCTGCACTGAGGGACACGGCACTGTGGGCACACTTCACAGAGGGTACGCTGCACTGAAGGTACACCGCACTGAGGGTATGCTGCACTGAGGGACACGGCACTGAGTGTACACTGCACTGAGGGTAAACTGCACTGAGGGTACGCTGCACTGAGTGTACATTGCACTGACCGTACGCTGCACGGAGGGTATGCAGCATTGGGTGTACACTGCACAAGGGTACGCTTCACTGAGGGTTCGCTGCACTGAGGCTCCGCTGCACTTAAGGTACACTGCACTGAGGGTATGCTGCACAGTGGGTATGCTGCACTGAGGGTGCACTGCACTGAGGGTACACTGCACTGAGTGTACATTGCACTGAGCGTACGCTGCACTGAGGGTACAGTGGACTGAGGGTATGCAGCATTGGGGGTACACTGCACTGAGGGTATGCTGCACTGAGGGCACACTGCACAGCGGGTACACTGCAGAGAGGGGACGCCGAACTGAGGGCACACTTCACAGAGGGTATGTTGCACTGAGCGTAAAACTGCACTGAGGGTACATTGCACTGTGGGCACACTTCACAGAGGGTACGCTGCACTGAGGGACACGGCACTAAAGGTACGCTGCACTGAGGGTACGCTGCACTGAGGGAATACTGCACTTAGTGTACACTGCACTGTGGGTATGCTGCACTGAAGGTACGCTGCACTGAGGGTACACTGCACTGAGGGTACACTGCACTGAGGGTACACTGCACTGACGGTGCACTGCATTGTGGTTATGCTGCACTGAAGGTATACTGCACTGAGGGTACACTGCACTGAGGGTACACTGCACTGAGGGTATGCTACACTGAGGGTACACTGCAAAGAGGATACGCTGCACTGAAGGTACGCTGCACTGAGGATACGCTGCACTGAAGGTATACTGCAAAGAGGATACGCTGCACTGAAGGTATACTGCACTGAGGGTATGCTGCACTGAGGGTACGCTGCACTGAGGGTATGCTAGACTGAAGGTACACTGCACTGAGGGTACACTGCACAGTGGGTATGCTGCACTGAGGGTACACTGCACTGAGGGTACAATGCACAGCGGGTATGCTGCACTGAGGGTACACTGCAAAGAGGATACGCTGCACTGAAGGTACACTGTACTGAGGGTACACTGCACTGAGAGCACACTGCACTGAGCGTATGCTGCACCACGTGTACACTGCACCAAGGGTACGCTTCACTGAGGGTTCGCTGCACTGAGGCTACGCCGCACTGAAGGTACACTGCATGGAGGGTATGCTGCACAGTGGGTATGCTGCACTGAGGGTGCACTGCACTGAGGGTACGCTGCACTGAGGGTATATTGCACTGAGGGCACACTGCACTGTGGGTACGCTGCACTGAAGATATGCTTCACTGAGGGTACACTGCACTGAGAGCACACTGCACTGAGAGTATGCTGCACCACGTGTACACTGCACCAAGGGTACGCTTCACTGAGGGTACGCAGCACTAAGGGTACGCTGCACTGAAGGTACACTACACTGAGGGTACGCTGCACAGTGAGTATGCTGCACTGAGGGTGCACTGCACTGAGGGTAAGCTGCACTGAGGGTATATTACACTGAGGGCACACTGCACTGAGTGTACGCTGCAATGAAGATATGCTGCACTGAGGGCACACTGCAATGAGAGTACGCTGCACAGAGGGTATGCTGCACTGAGGGTACGCTGCACTGAGGAATCACTGCACTGAGGATATGCTGCACAGAGGGTATGCTGGACTGAGTGTGCGCTGCACTGTGGGTATGCTGCACTGAGTTTACGCTGCACTGAGGCTATGCTGCACTGAGGGTACACTGCACTGAGGGTATGCTGCACTGAGAGGATGCTGCACCAAGGGTATGCTGCACTGTGGGTACATTGCACTGAGAGTATGCTGCACAGCGGGTGCACTGCACTGAGGGTATGCTGCACTGAGGGTACACTGCACTGAGGGTGCAATGCACTGTGGGCACACTTCACAGAGGGTACGCTGCACTGAAAGTACACCGCACTGAGGGTACGCTGCACTGAGGGACACGGCACTGAGGGTAAGCTGCACTGAGGGTACACTGCACTGAGGGTACACTGCACTGAGGGTACACTGCACTGAGGGTATACTGCACTGAGGGTACGCTGCACTGTGGGTACATTGCACTGAGAGTACGCTGCACTGAGGGTACACTGCACTGAGGGTATGCTGCACTGAGGGTACACTGCACTGAGGGTGCAATGCACTGTGGGCACACTTCACAGAGGGTACGCTGCACTGAAGGTACACCGCACTGAGCGTACGCTGCACTGAGGGACACGGCACTGAGGGTGCGCTGCACTGAGGGTGCACTGCACTGAGGGTACGCTGCACTGAGTGTACACTGCACTGAGTGTACACTGCACAGAGGGCACACTGCACTGAGGGTACGCTGCACCATGTGTACGCTGCACTGAGGGTAAACTGCACTGAGGGTACGCTGCAAAAAGGGTACGTTGCACTGAGGTACGCTGCACTGAGGGTATGCTGCACTGTGGGTACACTGCACTGAGGGTGTGCTGCACAGAGGGCACACTGCACTGAGGGCACAATGCACTGAGTGTACACCAAACTGAGGGTACACTGCACTGAGGGCACACTGCACTGAGAGTACACTGCAACGAAGTTAAGCTGCACTGAGGGTACACTTCACAGAGAGTATGCTGCACTGAGGGTTCATTGTACTGAGAGTACACTGTTCTGAGGGTACCCTGCACTGAGGGCACACTGCACTGAGGGTACACAGCACTGAGAGTATGCTGCACTGAGGGTATACGGCACAGAGGGCACACTGCACTGAGGGTACGCTGCACCAAGCGTACGCTGCACTGAGGGTAAACTGCACTGAGGGTACACTGCACTGAGGGTATGCTGCACTGAGAGGATGCTGCACCAAGAGTACGCTGCACTGAGGACACACTGCACTGAGGGTACACTGCACAGAGGGCATGATGCACTGAGGGTTCACTGCACTGACAGTACCTTGCACTGAGGGTACACTGCACTGAGGGTATGCTGCACTGAGAGCACGTTGCACTGAGTGCAGACTGCACTGTGGGTACACTGCACAGAGGGTATGCTGCACTGTGGGTACATTGCACTGAGAGTACGTTGCACTGAGGGTACACTGCACTGAGGGTATGCTGCACTGAGGGTACACTGCACTGAGGGTGCAATGCACTGTGGGCACACTTCACAGAGGGTACGCTGCACTGAAGGTACACCGCACTGAGCGTACGCTGCACTGAGGGACACGGCACTGAGGGTGCGCTGCACTGAGGGTGCACTGCACTGAGGGTACGCTGCACTGAGTGTACACTGCACTGAGTGTACACTGCACAGTGGGCATACTGCACTGAGGGTACGCTGCACCATGTGTACGCTGCACTGAGGGTAAACTGCACTGAGGGTACGCTGCACTGAGTGTACATTGCACTGAGCGTACGCTGCACTGAGGGTATGCAGCATTGAGGGTACACTGCACTGAGAGTATGCTGCACTGAGGGCACACTGCACAGCGGGTACGCTGCAGAGAGGGGACGCCGAACTGAGGGCACACTTCACAGAGGGTATGTTGTGCTGAGGGTACACTGCACAGAGGGTACACCGCACTGAGGGACACGGCACTAAAGGTACGCTGCACTGAGGGTACACTGCACTGAGGGTACACTGCACTGTGGGTATGCTGCACTGAAGGTACGCTGCACTGAGGGTACATTGCACTGAGGGTACACTGCACTGTGGGTACACTGCACTGAGGGTACACTGCACTGAGGGTGCACTGCACTGTGGTTATGCTGCACTGAGGGTACACTGTAGAGATGGTGTGCTGCTCCGAGGGTGCACTGCACTGTGGGCACGCTGCACTGAAGGTATACTGCACTGAGGGCACACTACATCAAGAGTATGCTGCATTAAGAGTACGTTGCACTGAGGGTATGCTGCACTGAGGGTACACTGCACTGAGGGTACACTGCACTGAGGGTACACTGCACTGAGGGCACGCTGCACTGAGGGTACACTACACTGTGGGTATGCTGCACTGAGGGTATGCTGCACAGAGGGTATGCTGCACTGAGGTTACGCTGCACTGAAGGTACAGTGCACTGATGGTACACTGTAGAGATGGTGTGCTGCTCCGAGGGTGCACTGCACTGTGGGCACGCTGCACTGAAGGTATACTGCACTGAGGGCACACTACATCAAGAGTATGCTGCATTAAGAGTACGTTGCACTGTGGGTATGCTGCACTGAGGGTACACTGCACTGAGGGTACACTGCACTGAGGGTACACTGCACTGAGGGCACGCTGCACTGAGGGTACACTACACTGTGGGTATGCTGCACTGAGGGTATGCTGCACAGAGGGTATGCTGCACTGAGGTTACGCTGCACTGAAGGTACAGTGCACTGATGGTACACTGCACTGAGGGTACACTGCACTGAGGGTGCACTGCACTGTGGTTATGCTGCACTGAGGGTACACTGTAGAGATGGTGTGCTGCTCCGAGGGTGCACTGCACTGTGGGCACGCTGCACTGAAGGTATACTGCACTGAGGGCACACTACATCAAGAGTATGCTGCATTAAGAGTACGTTGCACTGAGGGTATGCTGCACTGAGGGTACACTGCACTGAGGGTACACTGCACTGAGGGTACACTGCACTGAGGGCACGCTGCACTGAGGGTACACTACACTGTGGGTATGCTGCACTGAGGGTATGCTGCACAGAGGGTATGCTGCACTGAGGTTACGCTGCACTGAAGGTACAGTGCACTGATGGTACACTGCACTGAGGGTATGCTGCACAGAGGGTGTGCTGCACTGAGGTTACGCTGCACTGAAGGTACAGTGCACTGATGGTACACTGCACTGAGGGTATGCTGCACAGAGGGTCTGCTGCACTGTGGATACTCTGCAATGAGAGCACGCTGCACTGACGGCACACTGCACTGCGGGTACACTGCACAGAGGGTATACTGCATTGAGGGTACACGGCACAGATGGTGTGCTGCTCCTAGGGTGCACTGCACTGTGGACACTCTGCACTGAAGGTATACTGCACTGAGGGCACACTGCACTGAGGGTACACTACACTGAGGGTATGCTGCACTGAGGGTACACTGCACTGAGGGTATGCTACACTGAGGGTACACTGCAAAGAGGATACGCTGCACTGAAGGTACACTGCACTGAGGGAACACTGCACTGAGAGGATGCTGCAGCAAGGGTACGCTGCACTGTGGGTATGCTAGACTGAAGGTACACTGCACTGAGGGTACACTGCACTGAGGTTATGCTGCACTGAGGGTACACTGCACAGCGGGTACGCTGCAGAGAGGGGACGCCGAACTGAGGGCACACTTCACAGAGGGTATGTTGCGCTGAGGGTACACTGCACTGAGGGTACATTGCACTGTGGGCTCACTTCACAGAGGGTACGCTGCACTGAGGGACACGGCACTAAAGGTACGCTGCACTGAGGGTACACTGCACTGAGGGTATGCTGCACTGAGGGTACACTGCACTGAGTGTACACTGCACTGTGGGTATGCTGCACTAAAGGTACGCTGCACTGAGTGTACACTGCACTGAGGGTATGCTGCACTGAGGGTACACTGCACTGAAGGTACGCTGCTCTGAGGGTACACTGCACTGAGGGTGCACTGCACTGTGGTTATGCTGCACTGAGGGTGCACTGTAGAGATGGTGTGCTGCTCCGAGGGTGCACTGCACTGTGGGCACACTCAACTGAAGGTATATTGCACTGAGGGCACACTACATCAAGAGTATGCTGCATTAAGAGTACGTTGCACTGAGGGTATGCTGCACTGAGGGTACACTGCACTGAGGGTACACTGCACTGAGGGCACACTGCACTGAGGGTACACTACACTGTGGGTACACTACACTGTGGGTATGCTTCACTGAGGGCATCATGCACTGAGAGTACTCTGCACCGAGGGTACATAGCACTGAAAGTATGCTGCACTGACGGTATACTGCACTGAGGTTACGCTGGACCAAGCGTACGCTGCACTGAGGGTATACTGCACTGAGGGCACGCTGCACCAAGCGTACGCTGCACAGAGGACACACTGCACTGAGAGTACACTGCACAGACGGCATGATGCACTGAGGTTTCACTGCACTGACAGTACCTTGCACTGAGGGTACACTGCACTGAGGGTACGCTGCACTGAGAGCACGTTGCACTGAGTGCAGACTGCACTGTGGGTACACTGCACAGAGGGTATGCTGCACTGTGGGTACATTGCACTGAGAGTACGCTGCACTGAGGGTACACTGCACTGAGGGTATGCTGCACTGAGAGGATGCTACACCAAGCGTACGCTGCACTGAGGACACACTGCACTGAGGGTACATTGCACAGAGGGCATGATGCACTGAGGTTTCACTGCACTGACAGTACCTTGCACTGAGGGTACACTGCACTGAGGGTACGCTGCACTGAGAGCACGTTGCACTGAGTGCAGACTGCACTGTGGGTACACTGCACAGAGGGTATGCTGCACTGTGGGTACATTGCACTGAGAGTACGCTGCACTGAGGGTACACTGCACTGAGGGTATGCTGCACTGAGGGTACACTGCACTGAGGGTGCAATGCACTGTGGGCACACTTCACAGAGGGTACGCTGCACTGAAGGTACACCGCACTGAGGGTACGCTGCACTGAGGGACACGGCACTGAGGGTACACTGCACTGAGGGTACACTGCACTGAGTGTACGCTGCACTGAGTGTACACTGCACTGAGTGTACACTGCACAGAGGGCACACTGTACTGAGTGCAGACTGCACTGTGGGTACACTGCACAGAGGGTATGCTGCACTGTGGGTACATTGCACTGAGAGTACGCTGCACTGAGGGTACACTGCACTGAGGGTATGCTGCACTGAGGGTACACTGCACTGAGGGTGCAATGCACTGTGGGCACACTTCACAGAGGGTACGCTGCACTGAAGGTACACCGCACTGAGGGTACGCTGCACTGAGGGACACGGCACTGAGGGTACACTGCACTGAGGTTTCACTGCACTGACAGTACCTTGCACTGAGGATACACTGCACTGAGGGTACGCAGCACTGAGAGCACGTTGCACTGAGTGCAGACTGCACTGTGGGTACACTGCACAGAGGGTATGCTGCACTGTGGGTACATAGCACTGAGAGTACGCTGCACTGAGGGTACACTGCACTGAGGGTATGCTGCACTGAGAGGATGCTACACCAAGCGTACGCTGCACTAAGGACACACTGCACTGAGGGTACACTGCACAGAGGGCATGATGCACTGAGGTTTCACTGCACTGACAGTACCTTGCACTGAGGGTACACTGCACTGAGGGTACGCTGCACTGAGAGCACGTTGCACTGAGTGCAGACTGCACTGTGGGTACACTTCACAGAGGGTATGCTGCACTGTGGGTACATTGCACTGAGAGTACGCTGCACAGAGGGTACACTGCACTGAGGGTATGCTGCACTGAGGGTACACTGCACTGAGGGTGCAATGCACTGTGGGCACACTTCACAGAGGGTACGCTGCACTGAAGGTACACCGCACTGAGGGTACGCTGCACTGAGGGACACGGCACTGAGGGTACACTGCACTGAGGGTACACTGCACTGAGTGTACGCTGCACTGAGGGTACACTGCACTGAGTGTACACTGCACAGAGGGCAGACTGTACTAAGGGTACGCTGCACCAAGTGTACGCTGCACTGAGGGTAAACTGCACTGAGGGTACGCTGCACTGAGTGTACATTGCACTGAGCGTACGCTGCACTGAGGGTATGCAGCATTGGGGGTACACTGCACTGAGGGCATGCTGCACTGAGGGCACACTGCACAGCGGGTACACTGCAGAGAGGGGACGCCGAACTGAGGGCACACTTCACAGAGGGTATGTTGCGCTGAGGGTACACTGCACTGAGGGTACATTGCACTGTGGGCACACTTCACAGAGGGTACGCTGCACTGAGGGACACGGCACTAAAGGTACGCTGCACTGAGGGCACACTGCACTGAGGGTACACTGCACTGAGTGTACACTGCACTGTGGGTATGCTGCACTGAAGGTACGCTGCACTGAGGGTACACTGCACTGAGGGTGCACTGAACTATGGTTATGCTGCACTGAGGGTACACTGTAGAGATGGTGTGCTGCTCTGAGGGTACACTGCACTGAGGGTACACTACACTGAGGGCACACTATACTGAGGGTATGCTTCACTGAGGGCATCATGCACTGAGAGTACTCTGCACGGAGGGTACACAGCACTGAAAGTATGCCGCACTGAGGGTACGCTGCACCAAGCGTATGCTGCACTGAGGGTAAACTGCACTGAGGGTACGCTGCACAAAGGGTACGTTGCACTGAGGGTACGCTGCACAGAGGGCACACTGCACTGAGGGCACACTGCACTGAGGGTGCGCTGCACAGAGGGCATACTGCACTGAGGGCACACTGCACTGAGGGTACACTGCAACGAAGTTAAGCTGCACTGAGGGTACACTTCACGGAGAGTATGCTGCACTGAGGGTTCACTGTACTGAGAGTACACTGTTCTGAGGGTACCCTGCACAGAGGGCACACTGCACTGAGGGTACACAGCACTGAGAGTATGCTGCACTGAGGGTATACGGTACAGAGGGCACACTGCACTGAGCGTACGCTGCACCAAGCGTACGCTGCACTGAGGGTAAACTGCACTGAGGGTACACTGCACTTAGGGTATGCTGCACTGAGAGGATGCTACACCAAGCGTACGCTGCACTGAGGACACACTGCACTGAGGGTACACTGCACAGAGGGCATGATGCACTGAGGTTTCACTGCACTGACAGTACCTTGCACTGAGGGTACACTGCACTGAGGGTATGCTGCACTGTGGGTACATTGCACTGAGAGTACGCTGCACTGAGGGTACACTGCACTGAGGGTACGCTGCACTGAGGGTACGCTGCACTGAGGGTACACTGCACTGAGGGTGCAATGCACTGTGGGCACAATTCACAGAGGGTACGCTGCACTGAAGGTACACCGCACTGAGGGTACGCTGCACTGAGGGTATGCTGCACTGAGGGTACGCTGCACTGAGGGACACGGCACTGTGGGCACACTTCACAGAGGGTACGCTGCACTGAAGGTACACCGCACTGAGGGTACGCTGCACTGAGGGACACGGCACTGAGTGTACACTGCACTGAGGGTAAACTGCACTGAGGGTACGCTGCACTGAGTGTACATTGCACTGACCGTACGCTGCACGGAGGGTATGCAGCATTTGGGGTGTACACTGCACTGAGGGCATGCTGCACTGAGGGCACACTGCACAGCGGGTACACTGCAGAGAGGGGACGCCGAACTGAGGGCACACTTCACAGAGGGTATGTTGCGCTGAGGGTACACTGCACTGAGGGTACATTGCACTGTGGGCACACTTCACAGAGGGTACGCTGCACTGAGGGACACGGCACTAAAGGTACGCTGCACTGAGGGTACACTGCACTGAGGGTATGCTGCACTGAGGGTATGCTGCACTGAAGGTACGCAGCACTGAGGGTACACTGCACTGAGGGTGCACTGCACTGTGGTTATGCTGCACTGAGGGTACACTGTAGAGATGGTGTGCTGCTCCGAGGGTGCACTGCACTGTGGGCACGCTGCACTGAAGGTATACTGCACTGAGGGCACACTACATCAAGAGTATGCTGCATCAAGAGTACGTTGCACTGAGGGTATGCTGCACTGATGGTACACTGCATTGTGGGTATGCTGCACAGAGGGTATGCTGCACTGAGGTTACGCTGCACTGAAGGTACAGTGCACTGATGGTACACTGCACTGAGGGTATGCTGCACAGAGGGTGTGCTGCACTGTGGATACTCTGCAATGAGAGCACGCTGCACTGACGGCACACTGCACTGCGGGTACACTGCACAGAGGGTATACTGCATTGAGGGTACACGGCACAGATGGTGTGCTGCTCCTAGGGTGCACTGCACTGTGGACACTCTGCACTGAAGGTATACTGCACTGAGGGCACACTGCACTGAGGGTACACTACACTGAGGGTACACTACACTGAGGGTACACTGCACTGAGGGTACACTACACTGAGGGTATGCTACACTGAGGGTACACTGCAAAGAGGATATGCTGCACTGAAGGTACACTGTACTGAGGGAACACTGCACTGAGAGGATGCTGCAGCAAGGGTACGCTGCACTGAGGGTACACTGCACTGAGGTTATGCTGTACTGAGGGTACACTGCACAGCGGGTACGCTGCAGAGAGGGGACGCCGAACTGAGGGCACACTTCACAGAGGGTATGTTGCGCTGAGGGTACACTGCACTGAGGGTACACTGCACGGTGGGTATGCTGCACTGAGGGTACACTGCAAAGAGGATACGCTGCACTAAAAGGTACACTGTACTGAGGGTACACTGCACTGAGAGCACACTGCACTGAGCGTATGCTGCACCACGTGTACACTGCACCAAGGGTACGCTTCACTGAGGGTTCGCTGCACTGAGGCTCCGCTGCACTTAAGGTACACTGCACTGAGGGTATGCTGCACAGTGGGTATGCTGCACTGAGGGTGCACTGCACTGAGGGTACACTGCACTGAGGGTATATTGCACAGAGGGCACACTGCACTGAGGGTACGCTGCACTGAGTGTACATTGCACTGAGCGTACGCTGCACTGAGGGTACAGTGGACTGAGGGTATGCAGCATTGGGGGTACACTGCACTGAGGGTATGCTGCACTGAGGGCACACTGCACAGCGGGTACACTGCAGAGAGGGGACGCCGAACTGAGGGCACACTTCACAGAGGGTATGTTGCACTGAGCGTAAAACTGCACTGAGGGTACATTGCACTGTGGGCACACTTCACAGAGGGTACGCTGCACTGAGGGACACGGCACTAAAGGTACGCTGCACTGAGGGTACGCTGCACTGAGGGAATACTGCACTTAGTGTACACTGCACTGTGGGTATGCTGCACTGAAGGTACGCTGCACTGAGGGTACACTGCACTGAGGGTACACTGCACTGAGGGTACACTGCACTGACGGTGCACTGCATTGTGGTTATGCTGCACTGAAGGTATACTGCACTGAGGGTACACTGCACTGAGGGTACACTGCACTGAGGGTATGCTACACTGAGGGTACACTGCAAAGAGGATACGCTGCACTGAAGGTACGCTGCACTGAGGATACGCTGCACTGAAGGTATACTGCAAAGAGGATACGCTGCACTGAAGGTATACTGCACTGAGGGTATGCTGCACTGAGGGTACGCTGCACTGAGGGTATGCTAGACTGAAGGTACACTGCACTGAGGGTACACTGCACAGTGGGTATGCTGCACTGAGGGTACACTGCACTGAGGGTACAATGCACAGCGGGTATGCTGCACTGAGGGTACACTGCAAAGAGGATACGCTGCACTGAAGGTACACTGTACTGAGGGTACACTGCACTGAGAGCACACTGCACTGAGCGTATGCTGCACCACGTGTACACTGCACCAAGGGTACGCTTCACTGAGGGTTCGCTGCACTGAGGCTACGCCGCACTGAAGGTACACTGCATGGAGGGTATGCTGCACAGTGGGTATGCTGCACTGAGGGTGCACTGCACTGAGGGTACGCTGCACTGAGGGTATATTGCACTGAGGGCACACTGCACTGTGGGTACGCTGCACTGAAGATATGCTTCACTGAGGGTACACTGCACTGAGAGCACACTGCACTGAGAGTATGCTGCACCACGTGTACACTGCACCAAGGGTACGCTTCACTGAGGGTACGCTTCACTGAGGGTACGCAGCACTAAGGGTACGCTGCACTGAAGGTACACTACACTGAGGGTACGCTGCACAGTGAGTATGCTGCACTGAGGGTGCACTGCACTGAGGGTACGCTGCACTGAGGGTATATTACACTGAGGGCACACTGCACTGAGTGTACGCTGCAATGAAGATATGCTGCACTGAGGGCACACTGCAATGAGAGTACGCTGCACAGAGGGTATGCTGCACTGAGGGTACGCTGCACTGAGGAATCACTGCACTGAGGATATGCTGCACAGAGGGTATGCTGGACTGAGTGTGCGCTGCACTGTGGGTATGCTGCACTGAGTTTACGCTGCACTGAGGCTATGCTGCACTGAGGGTACACTGCACTGAGGGTATGCTGCACTGAGAGGATGCTGCACCAAGGGTATGCTGCACTGTGGGTACATTGCACTGAGAGTATGCTGCACAGCGGGTGCACTGCACTGAGGGTATGCTGCACTGAGGGTACACTGCACTGAGGGTGCAATGCACTGTGGGCACACTTCACAGAGGGTACGCTGCACTGAAAGTACACCGCACTGAGGGTACGCTGCACTGAGGGACACGGCACTGAGGGTACGCTGCACTGAGGGTACACTGCACTGAGGGTACACTGCACTGAGGGTACACTGCACTGAGGGTATACTGCACTGAGGGTACGCTGCACTGAGGGTACACTGCACTGAGTGTATACTGCACAGAGGGTACACTGCACTGAGGGTACGCTGCACCAAGCGTACGCTGCACTGAGGGTAAACTGCACTGAGGGTACGCTGCACTGAGTGTACATTGCACTGAGCGTATGTTGAGCTGAGGGTACACTGGACTGAGGGCACATTGCACAGCGGGTACACTGCAGAGAGGGGACGCCGAACTGAGTGCACACTTCACAGAGGGTACGCTGCACTGAGGGTACACTGCACTGAGGGTACACCGCACTGAGGGTACACTGCACTGAGTGTACACTGCACTGTGGGTATGCTGCACTGAAGGTACACTGCACTGAGGGTACACTGCACTGAGTGTACGCTGCACAGTGGGTATGCAGCACTAAGGGCACACTGCACTGAGGGCATGTTGCACTGAGAGTACGCTTCACTGAGAGAATGCTGCACCAAAGGTAGCTGCACTGAGGGTACACTTTATTGTTAGGATGCTGCACCAAGGGTACGCTGCCCTGAGTGTACGCTGCCCTGAAGGTACGCTGCACTGAGGGTACACTGCACTGAGGGTGCACTGCACTGTGGTTATGCTGCACTGAGGGTACACTGTAGAGATGGTGTGCTGCTCCGAGGGTGCACTGCACTGTGGGCACGCTGCACTGAAGGTATACTGCATTGAGGGCACACTGCATCAAGAGTACGTTGCACTGAGGGTATGCTACACTGAGGGTACACTGCATTGTGGATATGCTGCACTGAGGGTACATTGCACTGAGGATACGCTGCACAGAGGGTGTGCTGCACTGTGGATACTCTGCAATGAGAGCACGCTGCACTGACGGCACACTGCACTGCGGGTACACTGCACAGAGGGTACACTGTACTGAGGATATGCTGCACTGAGGGCACACAGCTCAGAGGGTACACTGCATTGAGGGTACACTGCACAGATGGTGTGCTGCTCCTAGGGTGAACTGCACTGTGGGCACTCTGCACTGAGGGCACACTGCACTGAGGGTACACTACACTGAGGGTATGCTGCACTGAGGGTACACTGCACTGAGGGTATGCTACACTGAGGGCGCACTGCACAGAGGGTACACTGCACAGAGGCGATGCCGCATTGAGGGGACACCGCACTGACGGCACCATTCACAGAGGGTATGCTGCACTGAGAGCACACTGCACTGAGCGTATGCTGCACTACGTGTACACTGCACTGAGGGTGCACTGCACTGAGGGTACGCTGCACTGAGGGTATATTGCACTGAGGGCACACTGCACTGAGGGTATGCTGCACTACGTGTACACTGCACCAAGGGCACGCTTCACTGAGGGTACGCTGCACTGAGGCTACGCTGCACTGAAGGTACACTGCACTGAGGGTATGCTGCACAGTGGGTATGCTGCACTGAGGGTGCACTGCACTGAGGGTACGCTGCACTGAAGATATGCTGCACTGAGGGTACACTGCACTGAGAGCACACTGCGCTGAGAGTATGCTGCACCACGTGTACACTGCACCAAGGTTACGCTTCACTGAGGGTACGCTGCACTGAGGGTACGCTGCACTGAGAGCACGTTGCACTGAGTGCAGACTGCACTGTGGGTACAATGCGCAGAGGGTATGCTGCACTGTGGGTACATTGCACTGAGAGTACGCTGCACTGAGGGTACACTGCACTGAGGGTATGCTGCACTGAGGGCACACTGCACAGCGGGTACACTGCAGAGAGTGGATGCCGAACTGAGGGCACACTTCACAGAGGGTATGCTGCACTGAGAGTACACTGCAATGAGGGTACAGTGAACTGAGTGTACACTGCACTGAGGGTATGCTGCACATAAGGTACGCTGCACCGAGGGTACATTGCACTGTGGGTATGCTGCACTGAGGGTATACTGCTCTGAGGGCAGACATGCACTGAGGGTACACTACACTGAGGGTATGCTTCACTGAGGGTATCATGCACTGAGGGCATGCTCGCTGAGGGTTCACTGCACTGAGCGTATGCTGCACTGAGGGTAAACTGCACTGAGGGTAAACTGCACTGGGGGTACGCTGCAAAAAGGGTAGATTGCACTTTGGGTACGCTGCACTGAGGGTACACTTCACTGAGATTATGCTGCACCAAGGGTACACTGCACTTTGGGTACACTGCACTGAGGGTACACTGCACTGAGGGTACGCTGCACTGAGGTTATGCTGCACTGAGTGTATGCTGCACTGAGGGTACACTGCACTGAGGGTACGCTGCACTGAGAGTATGCTGCAACAAGGCCACGCTGCACTGAGGGTACACTGCACTGAGGGTGCGCTGCACAGAGGGCAAGCTGCACTGAGGGTTCACTGCACTGAGGGTACGCTGCACTGCGGGTATGCTGGACTAAGTGTGCGCTGCACTGTGGGTATGCTGCACTGAGTGTACGCTGCACAGAGGGCACGATGCACTGAAGTTACACTGTTCTGAGGGTACGCTGCACTGAGGGTACACTGCACAGAGGGCATGATGCACTGAGGGTACACTGCACTGAGAGCACGTTGTACTGAGTGCAGACTGCACTGTGGGTACACTGCACTGAGGGTATGCTGCACTGTGGGTACACTGCACAGAGGGTATGCTGCACTGAGGGCACACTTCACAGAGGGTATGCTGCACTGAGAGTACACTGCAATGAGGGTACAGTGCGCTGAGTGTATACTGCACTGAGGGTACGCTGCACATAAGGTACGCTGCACTGAGGGTACACTGCACTGAGGGTACGCTGCACTGAGGGTACACCACACTGAGAGTATGCTGCACTGAGGGTATACTGCTCTGAGGGCACACTGCACAGCGGGTACACTGCAGAGAGTGGATGCCGAACTGAGGGCACACTTCACAGAGGGTATGCTGCACTGAGAGTACACTGCAATGAGGGTACAGTGCACTGAGTGTACTCTGCACTGAGGGTATGCTGCACATAATGTACGCTGCACTGAGGGAACACTGCACTGAGGGTACACTTCACTGAGATTATGCTGCACCAAGGGTACACTGCACTTTGGGTACACTGCACTGAGGGTACACTGCACTGAGGGTACGCTGCACTGAGGTTATGCTGCACTGAGTGTATGCTGCACTGAGGGTACACTGCACTGAGGGTACGCTGCACTGAGAGTATGCTGCAACAAGGCCACGCTGCACTGAGGGTACACTGCACTGAGGGTGCGCTGCACAGAGGGCAAGCTGCACTGAGGGTTCACTGCACTGAGGGTATGCTGCACTGAGGGTATGCTGGACTAAGTGTGCGCTGCACTGTGGGTATGCTGCACTGAGTGTACGCTGCACAGAGGGCACAATGCACTGAAGTTACACTGTTCTGAGGGTATGCTGCACTGAGGGAACACTGCACTGAGGGTACGCTGCACTGCGGGTATGCTGGACTAAGTGTGCGCTGCACTGTGGGTATGCTGCACTGAGTGTACGCTGCACAGAGGGCATGATGCACTGAAGTTACACTGTTCTGAGGGTACGCTGCACTGAGGGTACACTGCACAGAGGGCATGATGCACTGAGGGTACACTGCACTGAGAGCACGTTGTACTGAGTGCAGACTGCACTGTGGGTACACTGCACTGAGGGTATGCTGCACTGTGGGTACACTGCACAGAGGGTATGCTGCACTGAGGGCACACTTCACAGAGGGTATGCTGCACTGAGAGTACACTGCAATGAGGGTACAGTGCGCTGAGTGTATACTGCACTGAGGGTACGCTGCACATAAGGTACGCTGCACTGAGGGTACACTGCACTGAGGGTACGCTGCACTGAGGGTACACCACACTGAGAGTATGCTGCACTGAGGGTATACTGCTCTGAGGGCACACTGCACAGCGGGTACACTGCAGAGAGTGGATGCCGAACTGAGGGCACACTTCACAGAGGGTATGCTGCACTGAGAGTACACTGCAATGAGGGTACAGTGCACTGAGTGTACTCTGCACTGAGGGTATGCTGCACATAATGTACGCTGCACTGAGGGAACACTGCACTGAGGGTACACCACACTGAGAGTATGCTGCACTGAGGGTATACTGCTCTGAGGTCACACTGCACTGAGGGTACACCACACCGAGAGTATGCTGCACTGAGGGTATACTGCTCTGAGGTCACACTGCACTGAGGGTACACTACACTGAGGGTATGCTTCACTGAGGGTATACTGCACTGAGCGTATGCTGCCCTAAGGTACACAGCACTGAGGGTACCCTGCACCAAGTGTATGCTGCACTGAGGGTAAACTGCACTGAGGGTAAACTGCTCTGAGGGTACACTGCACTGAGTGTACATTGCACTGAGAGTATGCTGCACTGAGGGTACGCTGCAAAAAGGGTAGATTGCACTTAGGGTATGCTGCACTGTGGGCACACTGCACTGAAGGCACACTGCACTGAGGGCACGCTGTACCACGTGTACACTGCACCAAGGGTACGCTTCACTGAGGGTACGCTGCACTGAGGGTACGCTGCACTGAGAGTACGCTGCACAGAGGGTATGCTGCACTGAGGGTACGCTGCACTGAGGAACCACTGCACTGAGGGTACGCTGCACTGAAGATATGCTGCACTGAGTGTACACTGCACTGAGGGTACGCTGCACAGAGGGTATGTTGGACTGAGTGTGCGCTGCACTGTGGGTATGCCGCACTGAGTGTACGCTGCACTGAGGGCACAATGCACTGAAGTTACACTGTTCTGAGGGTATGCTGCACTGAGGGTACACTGCACTGAGGGTATGCTGCACTGAGGGTATACTGCACTGAGGGTATGCTGGACTAAGCGTGCGCTGCACTGTGCGTATGCTGCACTGAGTGTACGCTGCACTGAGGGCACGATGCACTGAAGTTACACTGCTCTGAGGGTACACTGCACAGAGAGCACGTTGCACTCAGCGTATGCTGCACCTACGTGTACACTGCACCAAGGGCACGCTTCACTGAGGGTACGCTGCACTGAGGCTACGCTGCACTGAAGGTACACTGCACTGAGGGTATGCTGCACAGTGGGTACGCTGCACTGAGCGTACGCTGCACTGAAGATATGCTGCACTGAGTGTACACTGCACTGAGGGTACGCTGCACAGAGGGCATGCTGGACTGAGTGTGCGCTGCACTGTGGGTATGCCGCACTGAGTGTACGCTGCACTGAGGGCACAATGCACTGAAGTTACACTGTTCTGAGGGTATGCTGCACTCAGGGTACACTGCACTGAGGGTATGCTGCACTGAGGGTATGCTGGACTAAGCGTGCGCTGCACTGTGGGTATGCTGCACTGAGTGTATGTTGCACTGAGGGCACGATGCACTGAAGTTACACTGCTCGGATGGTACACTGCACAGAGAGCACGTTGCACTGAGCGCAGACTGCACTGTGGGTACACTGCACAGAGGGTATGCTGCACTGAGGGTACACTGCACTGAGGATATGCTGCACTGAGGGCACACTTCACAGAGGGTATGCTGCACTGAGAGTACACTGCAATGAGGGTACAGTGCACTGAGTGTATACTGCACTGAGGGTATGCTGCACATAAGGTACGCTGCACTGAGGGTACACTGCACTGAGGGTACGCTGCACTGAGGGTACACTACACTGAGGGTACACTACACTCAGGGTATGCTGCACTGAGGGTAGGCTGCACTGAGGGTAGGCTGCACTGAGGGTATACTACACTGTGGGTATGCTGCACTGAGGGTATACTGCTCTGAGGGCACACTGCACTGAGGGTACACTACACTGAGGGTACACTACACTGAGGGTATGCTCCTCTGAGGGTACACAGCACTGAGGGTATGCTGCACTGTGGGTATACTGCACTGATGGTACACTGCACTGAGGGTATACTACACTGAGGGTATGCTGCACTGAGGGTATACTGCTCTGAGGGCACACTGCACTGAGGGTAGGCTGCACTGAGGGTACACTACACTGAGGGTACACTACACTCAGGGTATGCTGCACTGAGGGTAGGCTGCACTGAGGGTAGGCTGCACTGAGGGTACGCTACACTGAGGGTATGCTTCACTGAGGGTATCATGCACTGAGGGCACGCTGCACTGAGGGTACACTTCACTGAGGGTAAACTGCACTGAGGGTACGCTGCACTGAGTGTACATTGCACTGAGAGTACGCTGCACTGAGGGTACACTGCTCTGAGGGTATGCTGCATTGGGGGTACTCTGCACTGAGGGTATGCTGCACTGAGGGCACACTGCACACGGGTACACTGCAGAGAGGGGACGCCGAACTGAGGGCACACTTCACAGAGGGTATGCTGCACTGAGGGTACACTGCACTGAGGGTACGCTGCACTGAGGGTACGCTGCACTGAGGGACATGGCACTAAGGGTACGCTGCACTGAGGGTACACTGCACTATGGGTATGCTGCACTGAGGGTACACTACATTGAGGGTACACTGGAAAGAGGATACACTGCACTGAAGGTACACTGTACTGAGGGTGCGCTGCACTGAGAGCACACTGCACTGAGCGTATGCTGCACAACGTGTACACTGCACCAAGGGTACGCTTCACTGAGGGTACGCTGCACTGAGGGTACGCTGCACTGAGGGTACGCTGCACTGAAGGTACACTGCACTGAGGGTAGGCTGCACTGAAGGTACACTACACTGAGGGTACACTACACTCAGGGTATGCTTCACTGAGGGTATCATGCACTGAGAGCATGCTGCACTGAGTGTACACTGCACTGAGGGTACGCTGCACTGAGTGTACATTGCACTGAGAGTACGCTGCACTGAGGGTACACTGCTCTGAGGTTATGCTGCATTGGGGGTACTCTGCACTGAGGGTATGCTGCACTGAGGGCACACTGCACACGGATACACTGCAGAGAGGGGACGCCAAACTGAGGGCACACTTCACAGAGGGTATGCTGCACTGAGAGTACACTGCAATGAGGGTACAGTGCACTGAGTGTACTCTGCACTGAGGGTATGCTGCACATAATGTACGCTGCACTGAGGGAACACTGCACTGAGGGTACGCTGCACTGAGGGTACACCACACTGAGAGTATGCTGCACTGAGGGTATACTGCTCTGAGGTCACACTGCACTGAGGGTACACCACACTGAGAGTATGCTGCACTGAGGGTATACTGCTCTGAGGTCACACTGCACTGAGGGTACACTACACTGAGGGTATGCTTCACTGAGGGTATACTGCACTGAGCGTATGCTGTCCTGAGGGTACACAGCACTGAGGGTACGCTGCACCAAGTGTATGCTGCACTGAGGGTAAACTGCACTGAGGGTAAACTGCACTGAGGGTACACAGCACTGAGTGTACATTGCACTGAGAGTATGCTGCACTGAGGGTACGCTGCAAAAAGGGTAGATTGCACTGAGGGTACGCTGCACTGTGGGCACACTGCACTGAAGGCACACTGCACTGAGGGTACACTGCACTGAGGGTACACTGCACTGAGTGTACATTGCACTGAGAGTATGCTGCACTGAGGGTACGCTGCAAAAAGGGTAGATTGCACTTAGGGTATGCTGCACTGTGGGCACACTGCACTGAAGGCACACTGCACTGAGGGTACGCTGTACCACGTGTACACTGCACCAAGGGTACGCTTCACTGAGGGTACGCTGCACTGAGGGTACGCTGCACTGAAGATATGCTGCACTGAGGGTACGCTGCACTGAGAGTACGCTGCACAGAGGGTATGCTGCACTGAGGGTACGCTGCACTGAGGAACCACTGCACTGAGGGTACGCTGCACTGAAGATATGCTGCACTGAGTGTACACTGCACTGAGGGTACGCTGCACAGAGGGTATGCTGGACTGAGTGTGCGCTGCACTGTGGGTATGCCGCACTGAGTGTACGCTGAACTGAGGGCACAATGCACTGAAGTTACACTGTTCTGAGGGTATGCTGCACTGAGGGTACACTGCACTGAGGGTATGCTGCACTGAGGGTATACTGCACTGAGGGTATGCTGCACTCAGGGTATGCTGGAATAAGCGTGCGCTGCACTGTGCGTATGCTGCACTGAGTGTACGCTGCACTGAGGGCACGATGCACTGAAGTTACACTGCTCTGAGGGTACACTGCACAGAGAGCACGTTGCACTCAGCGTATGCTGCACCTACGTGTACACTGCACCAAGGGCACGCTTCACTGAGGGTACGCTGCACTGAGGCTACGCTGCACTGAAGGTACACTGCACTGAGGGTATGCTGCACAGTGGGTACGCTGCACTGAGCGTACGCTGCACTGAAGATATGCTGCACTGAGTGTACACTGCACTGAGGGTACGCTGCACAGAGGGCATGCTGGACTGAGTGTGCGCTGCACTGTGGGTATGCCGCACTGAGTGTACGCTGCACTGAGGGCACAATGCACTGAAGTTACACTGTTCTGAGGGTATGCTGCACTCAGGGTACACTGCACTGAGGGTATGCTGCACTGAGGGTATGCTGGACTAAGCGTGCGCTGCACTGTGCGTATGCTGCACTGAGTGTACGCTGCACTGAGGGCACGATGCACTGAAGTTACACTGTTCTGAGGGTACACTGCACAGAGAGCACGTTGCACTGAGCGTATGCTGCACCTACGTGTACACTGCACCAAGGGTACGCTTCTCTGAGGGTACGCTGCACTGAGGCTACGCTGCACTGAAGGTACACTGCATGGAGGGTATGCTGCACAGTGGGTATGCTGCACTGAGGGTGCACTGCACTGAGGGTACGCTGCACTGAGGGTATATTGCACTGAGGGCACACTGCACTGAGGGTATGCTGCACTACGTGTACACTGCACCAAGGGCACGCTTCACTGAGGGTACGCTGCACTGAGGCTACGCTGCACTGAAGGTACACTGCACTGAGGGTATGCTGCACAGTGGGTACGCTGCACTGAGCGTACGCTGCACTGAAGATATGCTGCACTGAGTGTACACTGCACTGAGGGTACGCTGCACAGAGGGCATGCTGGACTGGGTGTGCGCTGCACTGTGGGTATGCCGCACTGAGTGTACGCTGCACTGAGGGCACAATGCACTGAAGTTACACTGTTCTGAGGGTACGCTGCACTGTGGGTACACTGCACTGATGGTACACTGCACTGAGGGTACGCTGCACAGAGGGTATGCTGGACTGAGTGTGCGCTGCACTGTGGGTATGCTGCACTGAGTGTATGTTGCACTGAGGGCACGATGCACTGAAGTTACACTGCACTGTGGGTACACTGCACAGAGGGTATGCTGCACTGAGGGTACACTGCACTGAGGATATGCTGCACTGAGGGCACACTTCACAGAGGGTATGCTGCACTGAGAGTACACTGCAATGAGGGTACAGTGCACTGAGTGTATACTGCACTGAGGGTATGCTGCACATAAGGTACGCTGCACTGAGGGTACACTGCACTGAGGGTACGCTGCACTGTGGGTACACCACACTGAGAGTATGCTGCACTGAGGGTATACTGCTCTGAGGGCACACCACACTGAGGGTACACTACACTGAGGGTATGCTGCACTGAGGGTACATTGCACAGAGGGTGTACTGCACTGTGGGTACTCTGCAATGAGAGCACACTGCACTGTGGGTACACTGCACTGAGGGTATGCTGCCCTGAGGGTACACAGCACTGAGGGTATGCTGCACTGTGGGTATACTGCACTGATGGTACACTGCACTGAGTGTATACTACACTGAGGTTATGCTGCACTGAGGGTATACTGCTCTGAGGGCACACTGCACTGAGGGTAGGCTGCACTGAGGGTACACTACACTGAGGGTACACTACACTCAGGGTATGCTTCACTGAGGGTACACTGCACTGAGAGCATGCTGCACTGAGAGTACACTGCACTGAGGGTAAACTGCACTGAGGGTACGCTGCACTGAGTGTACATTGCACTGAGAGTACGCTGCACTGAGGGTACACTGCTCTGAGGGTATGCTGCATTGGGGGTACTCTGCACTGAGGGTATGCTGCACTGAGGGCACACTGCACACGGGTACACTGCAGAGAGGGGACGCCGAACTGAGGGCACACTTCACAGAGGGTATGCTGCACTGAGGGTACGCTGCACTGAGGGTACGCTGCACTGAGGGTACACTGCACTGAGGGACATGGCACTAAGGGTACGCTGCACTGAGGGTACACTGCACTAAGGGTATGCTGCACTGAGGGTACACTACATTGAGGGTACACTGGAAAGAGGATACACTGCACTGAAGGTACACTGTACTGAGGGTGCGCTGCACTGAGAGCACACTGCACTGAGCGTATGCTGCACAACGTGTACACTGCACCAAGGGTACGCTTCACTGAGGGTACGCTGCACTGAGGGTACGCTGCACTGAGGGTACGCTGCACTGAAGGTACACTGCACTGAGGGTATATTACACTGAGGGCACATTGCACTGAGGGTAGATGACACTGAGGGTACACTGCACTGAGGGTATGCTGCACTGAGGGTACGCTGCCCTGAGGGTACACTGCACTGAGGGTATGCTGCACTGAGGGTACGCTGCCCTGAGGGTACACTGCACTGAGGGTATGCTGCACTGAGGGTACGCTGCACTGAGGGTACGCTGCACAGAGGGTATGCTGGACTGAGTGTGCGCTGCACTGTGGGTATGCCGCACTGAGTGTACGCTGCACTGAGGGCACGATGCACTGAAGTTACACTGTTCTGAGGGTACGCTGCACTGAGGGTACACTGCACTGAGGGTACGCTGCACTGAGGGTACGCTGCACTGAAGGTACACTGCACTGAGGGTAGGCTGCACTGAGGGTACACTACACTGAGGGTACACTACACTCAGGGTATGCTTCACTGAGGGTATCATGCACTGAGGGCACGCTGCACTGAGGGTACACTGCACTGAGGGTAAACTGCACTGAGGGTACGCTGCACTGAGTGTACATTGCACTGAGAGTACGCTGCACTGAGGGTACACTGCTCTGAGGGTATGCTGCATTGGGGGTACTCTGCACTGAGGGTATGCTGCACTGAGGGCACACTGCACACTGATACACTGCAGAGAGGGGACGCCGAGCTGAGGGCACACTTCACAGAGGGTATGCTGCACTGAGGGTACACTGCACTGAGGGTACGCTGCACTGAGGGTACGCTGCACTGAGGGACATGGCACTAAGGGTACGCTGCACTGAGGGTACACTGCACTAAGGGTATGCTGCACTGAGGGTACACTACATTGAGGGTACACTGGAAAGAGGATACACTGCACTGAAGGTACACTGTACTGAGGGTGCGCTGCACTGAGAGCACACTGCACTGAGCGTATGCTGCACAACGTGTACACTGCACCAAGGGTACGCTTCACTGAGGGTACGCTGCACTGAGGGTACGCTGCACTGAGGGTACGCTGCACTGAAGGTACACTGCACTGAGGGTATATTACACTGAGGGCACATTGCACTGAGGGTAGATGACACTGAGGGTACACTGCACTGAGGGTATGCTGCACTGAGGGTACGCTGCCCTGAGGGTACACTGCACTGAGGGTATGCTGCACTGAGGGTACGCTGCCCTGAGGGTACACTGCACTGAGGGTATGCTGCACTGAGGGTACGCTGCACTGAGGGTACGCTGCACAGAGGGTATGCTGGACTGAGTGTGCGCTGCACTGTGGGTATGCCGCACTGAGTGTACGCTGCACTGAGGGCACGATGCACTGAAGTTACACTGTTCTGAGGGTACGCTGCACTGAGGGTACACTGCACTGAGGGTATGCTGCACTGAGGGCACACTGCACAGCGGGTACACTGCACAGCGGGTACACTGCAGAGAGGGGATGCCAAACTGAGGGCACACTTCACAGAGGGTATGCTGCACTGAGAGTACACTGCACTGAGGGTACACCACACTGAGAGTATGCTGCACTGAGAGTATACTGCTCTGAGGGCACACTGCACTGAGGGTACACTACACTGAGGGTATGCTGCACTGAGGGTATACTGCTCTGAGGGCACACTGCACTGAGGGTACACTTCACTGAGGGTATGCTGCACTGAGGGTACACTGCACAGAGGGTGTACTGCACTGTGGGTACTCTGCAATGAGAGCACACTGCACTGAGGGCACACTGCACTGAGGGTATGCTGCCCTGAGGGTACACAGCACTGAGGGTATGCTGCCCTGTGGGTATACTGCACTAATGGTACACTGCACTGAGCGTATACTACACTGAGGGTATGCTGCACTGAGGGTATACTGCTCTGAGGGCACACTGCACTGAGGGTAGGCTGCACTGAGGGTACACTACACTCAGGGTATGCTTCACTGAGGGTATCATGCACTGAGGGCACGCTGCACTGAGGGTACACTGCACTGAGTGTATCCTGCCTGGGGGTACACAGCACTGAGAGTATGCTGCACTGAGGGTATACTGCACTGAGGGCACACTGCACACGGGTACACTGCAGAGAGGGGACGCTGAACTGAGGGCACACTTCACAGAGGGTACGCTGCACTGAGGGTACACTGCACTGAGGGTACACCGCACTGAGGGTACGCTGCACTGAGGGACATGGCACTAAGGGTACGCTGCACTGAGGGTACACTGCACTATGGGTATGCTGCACTGAGGGTACACTACACTGAGTGTACACTGCACTGAGGGTACGCTGCACTGAAGGTACGCTGCACTGAGGGTACGCTGCACTGAGGGTAAACTGCACTGAGTGTACACTGCACTGAGGGTATGCTGCACTGAAGGTATGCTGCACTGAGGGAACACTGCATTGAGGGTATGCTGCACATATTGTACGCTGCACTGAGGGAACACTGCACTGAGGGTATGCTGCACTGAGGGTATACTGCTCTGAGGTCACACTGCACTGAGGGTACACTACACTGAGGGCATTCTCACTGAGGGTACACTGCACTGAGGGTATGCTGCTCTGAGGGTACACAGCACTGAGGGTACACAGCACTGAGGGTACGCTGCACCAAGTGTATGCTGCACTGAGGGTAAACTGCACTGAGGGTAAACTGCACTGAGGGTACACTGCACTGAGGGTACACTGCACTGTGGGTACACTGCACTGAGGGTACACTGCACTGAGAGTACTCTTCACTGAGGGTACACTGCACTGAGAGTACTCTTCACTGAGGGCATGCTGCACCAAGGGTACGCTGCACTGAGTGCATGCTGCCCTGAAGGTACGCTGCACTGAGGGTACGCTGGACTGAGTACGCTGCACTGAGGGTATACTCCACTTAGGGCACACTGCACTGAGTGTACACTGCATCAAGGGTACGTTGCACTGAGGGTATGCTGCACTGAAGGTACATTGCATTGAAGGTATATTGCACTGATGGTACACTGCACTGAGGGTACACTGCATTGAGGGTATGCTGCACTGAGGGTACACTGCATTGAAGGTACATTGCACTGATGGTACACTGCACTGAGGGTACACTACACTGAGGGTACACTACACTGAGGGTATGCTTCACTGAGGGCATCATGCACTGACAGTATGCTGCACTGAGGGTATACTGCACTGAGGGCACAGTGCACTGAGGGTAAACTGCACTGAGGGTACGCTGCACTGAGTGTACATTGCACTGAGAGTACGCTGCACTGAGGGTACACTGCACTGAGGGTATGCTGCACTGAGGGTACACTGCACTGAGGGTACACCGCACTGAGGGTACGCTGTACTGAGGGACACGGCACTAAGGGTACGCTGTACTGAGGGTACACTGCACTGAGGGTATGCTGCACTGAGGGTACACTGCACTGAGTGTACACTGCACTGAGGGTACGCTGCACTGAAGGTACGCTGCACTGAGGGTACGCTGCACTGAGGGTACACTGCACTGAGTGTACACTGCACTGAGGGTATGCTGCACTGAAGGTACGCTGCACTGAGGGTACACTGCACTGCGGGTACGCTGCACAGTGGGTATGCTGCACTGAGGGTACACTGCACAGAAGGTACGTTGCACTGAGGGTACGCTTCACTGAGGGTACACTGCACTGAGAGTACGCTGCACTGAGGGTTCACTACACTGAGAGTACACTGTTCTGAGGGTACCCTGCACTGAGGGCACGCAGCACTGTGAGTATGCTGCACTGAGGGTATACTGCACTGAGGGCACACTGCACTGAGGGTAAACTGCACTGAGGGTACACTACACTGAGGGTACACTACACTGAGGGTATACTGCTCTGAGGGTACACAGCACTGAGGGTATTCTGCACTGAGGGTATACTGCACTGATGGTACACTGCACTGAGGGTATACTATACTGTGGGTATGCTGCACTGAGGGTATACTGCTCTGAGGGCACACTGCACTGAGGGTACACTACACGGAGGGTACACTACACTGAGGGTATGGTCCTCTGAGGGTACACTGCACTGAGGGTATTCTGCACTGAGGGTATACTGCTCTGAGGGCACACTGCACTGAGGGTACACTACACTGAGGGTACACTACACTGAGGGTATGCTGCCTGAGGGTACACTGCACTGAGCGTATGCTGCATTGGGTGTACACTGCACTGAGGTTATACTGCACTGAGGGCACACTGCACACGGGTACACTGCAGAGAGGGAACGCCGAACTGAGGGCACACTTCACAGAGGGTACGCTGCACTGAGGGTACACTGCACTGAGGGTACGCTGCACTGAGGGTACACTGCACTGAGTGTACACTGCATTGAGGGTATGCTGCACTGAAGGTACACTGCACTGCGGATACGCTGCACAGTGGGTATGCTGCACTGAGGGTACACTGCACTGAGGGTACACTGCACTGAGGGTACACTGCACAGTGGGTATGCTGCACTGACTGTACACTGCACAGATGGTGTGCTGCTCCGAGGGTTCACTGCACTGTGGGCAGTCTGCACTGAAGGTACACTGCATCAAGAGTACATTGCACTGAGGGTATGCTGCACAGAGGGTATGCTGCACTGAGGTTACGCTGCACTGAAGGTACACTGCACTGAGGGTACGCTGCACAGAGGGTACACTGTACTGAGAGCACCCTGCACTGAGCGTATGCTGCACTACGTGTACACTACACCAAGGGTATGCTTCACTGAGGGTACGCTGCACTGAGGCTACGCCGCACTGAAGGTTCACTGCACTGAGGGTATGCTGCACAGTGGGTATGCTGCACTGAGGGTGCACTGCACTGAGGGTACGCTGCACTGAAGATATGCTGCACTGAGGGTACACTGCACTGAGAGCACACTGCACTGAGGGTATGCTGCACAGTGGGTATGCTGCACTGAAGGTTCACTGCACTGAGGGTATGCTGCACAGTGGGTATGCTGCACTGAGGGTGCACTGCACTGAGGGTACGCTGCACTGAGGGTATATTGCACTGAGGGCACACTGCACTGAGGGTACGCTGCACTGAAGATATGCTGCACTGAGGGTACACTGCACTGAGAGCACACTGCACTGAGAGTATGCTGTACCACGTGTACACTGCACCAAGGGTACGCTTCACTGATGGTACGCTGCACTGAGGGTACGCTGCACTGAGGGTACACTGCACTGAAGATATGCTGCACTGAGGGTACACTGCACTGAGAGTACGCTGCACAGAGAGTATGCTGCACTGAGGGTACACTGCACTGAGAGTACGCTGCACAGAGGGTATGCTGCACTGAGTGTACACTGCACTGAGGGTACGCTGCACAGAGGGTATGCTGGACTGAGTGTACGCTGCACTGTGGGTATGCCGCACTGAGTGTACGCTGCACTGAGGGCACAATGCACTGAAGTTACACTGTTCTGAGGGTACGCTGCACTGAGGGTACACAGCACTGAGGGTATGCTGCACTGAGGGTATACTACACTGAGGGTATGCTGCACTGAGGGTATACTGCTTTGAGGGCACACTGCACTGAGAGTATACTACACTGAGGGTACACTACACTGAGGGTATGCTGCACTGAGGGTACACTACACTGAGAGTATGCTGCACTGAGGGTATACTGCACAGCGGGTACACTCAAGAGAGGGGACGCCGAACTGATGGCACACTTCACAGAGGGTATGCTGCACTGAGGGTACACTGCACTGAGGGTACACCGCACTGAGGGTAAGCTGCACTGAGGGACACGGCATTAAGGGTACGCTGTACTGAGGGTACGCTGCACTGAGGGTACACTGCACTGAGGGTACGCTGTACTGAAGGTACGTTGCACTGAGGGTACGCTGCACTGAAGGTACGCTGCACTGAGGGTACGCTGCACTGAGGGTACGCTTCACTGAGAGGATGCTGCACCAAGGGTAAGCTGCCCTGACTGTACGCTGCCCAGAAGGTACGCTGCACTGAGGGTGCACTGCACTCAGGTTACACTGCACTGAAGGTACACTGCACTGAGGGTACACTGCACAGAGGGTACACTGCACTGTGGGTACTCCACACTGAGGGTACGCTGCACTGAGGGACACGGCACTGAGGGTAGGCTGCACTGAGGTTACACTGCACTGAAGGTACACTGCACTGAGGGTACACTGCACAGAGGGTGCACTGCACTGTGGGTACACCGCACTGAGGGTACACTGCACTGAGGGACACGGCACTGAGGGTATGCTGCACTGAGGGTACACTGCACTGAGGGTACACTGCACTGAGGGTATGCTGCACAGTGGGTATGCTGCACTGAGGGTACACTGCACTGAGGGTACACTGCACTGAGGGTACACTGCACAGTGGGTATGCTGCACTGACTGTACACTGCACAGATGGTGTGCTGCTCCGAGGGTTCACTGCACTGTGGGCAGTCTGCACTGAAGGTACACTGCATCAAGAGTACATTGCACTGAGGGTATGCTGCACAGAGGGTATGCTGCACTGAGGTTACGCTGCACTGAAGGTACACTGCACTGAGGGTACACTGCACAGAGGGTACACTGTACTGAGGGTACACCGCACTGAGGGTAGGCTGCACTGAGGGTTCGCTGCACTGAAGGTACGCTGCACTGAGGGTACGCTGCACTGAGGGTACACTGCACTGAGTGTACACTGCACTGAGGGTATGCTGCACTGAAGGTACGCTGCACTGAGGGTACGCTGCACTGAGGGTACACTGCACTGAGTGTGTACTGCACTGAGGGTATGCTGCACTGAAGGTACGCTGCACTGAGTGTACACTGCTCTGAGGGTATGCTGCACTGAAGGTACGCTGCACTGAGGGTACACTGCACTGAAGGTACGTTGCGCTGAGGGTACGCTTCACTGAGAGGATGCTGCACCAAGGGTACGCTGCCCTGACTGTACGCTGCCCTGAAGGTACGCTGCACTGAGGGTGCACTGCACTGAGGTTACACTGCCCTGAAGGTACACTGCACTGAAGGTGCACTGCACAGAGGGTACACTGCACTGTGGGTACACCGCACTGAGGGTACGCTGCACTGAGGGACACGGCACTGAGGGTAGGCTGCACTGAGGGTACACTGCACTGAGGGTACGCTGCACTGAGGGGACACTGTACTGAGTGTATGCTGCCTGAGCGTACACAGCACTGAGGGTATGCTGCACTGAGGGTATACTGCACTGAGGGCACACTGCACTGAGGGTACACTGCCCTCAGAGTACGCTGCACTGAGGGTTCGCTGCACTGAGGGTTCGCTGCACTGAGGGTTCACTGCACTGAGAGTACACTGTTCTGAGGGTACCCTGCACTGAGGGCACACTGCACTGTGGGTACACTGCACTGAGGGTATGCTGCCCTGAGGGTACACAGCACTGAGGGTATTCTGCACTGAGGGTATACTGCACTGATGGTACACTGCACTGAGGGTATACTATACTGTGGGTATGCTGCACTGAGGGTATACTGCTCTGAGGGCACACAGCACTGAGGGTACACTACACTGAGGGTACACTACACTGAGGGTATACTGCCCTGAGGGTACACAGCACTGAGGGTATTCTGCACTGAGGGTATACTGCACTGATGGTACACTGCACTGAGGTTATACTATACTGTGGGTATGCTGCACTGAGGGTATACTGCTCTGAGGGCACACTGCACTGAGGGTACACTACACTGAGGGTACACTACACTGAGGGTATGCTCCTCTGAGGGTACACTGCACTGAGGGTATTCTGCACTGAGGGTATACTGCTCTGAGGGCACACTGCACTGAGGGTACACTATACTGAGGGTACACTACACTGAGGGTATGCTGCCTGACGGTACACTGCACTGAGCGTATGCTGCCTGAGGGTACACAGCACTGAGAGTATGCTGCACTGAGGGTACACTGCACTGAGGTCACACTGCACTGAGGGTAAACTGCACTGAGTGTACGCTGCACTGAGTGTACATTGCACTGAGAGTACGCTGCACTGAGGGTACACTGCACTGAGGGTATGCTGCATTGGGTGTACACTGCACTGAGGTTATGCTGCACTGAGGGCACACTGCACACGGGTACACTGCAGAGAGGGGACGCCGAACTGAGGGCACACTTCACAGAGGGTACGCTGCACTGAGGGTATGCTGCACTGAAGGTACACTGCACTGCGGGTACGCTGCACAGTGGGTATGCTGCACTGAGGGTACACTGCACTGAGGGTACACTGCACTGAGTGTACACTGCATTGAGGGTATGCTGCACTGAAGGTACACTGCACTGCGGGTACGCTGCACAGTGGGTATGCTGCACTGAGGGTACACTGCACTGAGGGTACACTGCACTGAGGGTACACTGCACAGTGGGTATGCTGCACTGACTGTACACTGCACAGATGGTGTGCTGCTCCGAGGGTTCACTGCACTGTGGGCAGTCTGCACTGAAGGTACACTGCATCAAGAGTACTTTGCACTGAGGGTATGCTGCACAGAGGGTATGCTGCACTGAGGTTATGCTGCACTGAAGGTACACTGCACTGAGGGTACACCACACTGAGGGTACACCGCACTGAGGGTACGCTTGACTGAAGGTACACTGCACTGAGGGTACACTGCACAGTGGGTATGCTGCACTGAGGGTACACTGCACTGAGGGTACACTGCACAGTGGGTATGCTGCACTGAGGGTACACTGCAAAGAGGATACGCTGCACTGAAGGTACACTGTACTGAGGGTACGCTGCACTGAGAGCACCCTGCACTGAGCGTATGCTGCACTATGTGTACACTACACCAAGGGTATGCTTCACTGAGGATACGCTGTACTGAGGCTACGCTGCACTGAAGGTTCACTGCACTGAGGGTATGCTGCACAGTGGGTATGCTGCACTGAGGGTACGCTGCACTGAGGGTACGCTGCACTGAGGGTATATTGCACTGAGGGCACACTGCACTGAGGGTACGCTGCACTGAAGATATGCTGCACTGAGGGTACACTGCACTGAGGGTACGCTGCACAGAGGGTACGTTGCACTGAAGATATGCTGCACCGAGGGTACACTGCACTGAGGATACGCTGCACTGAAGATATGCTGCACTGAGTGTACACTGCACTGAGGGTACACTGCACAGAGGGCATGATGCACTGAGGGTACACTGCACTGAGAGCACGTTGCACTGAGCGCAGACTACACTGTGGGTACACTGCACAGAGAGTATGCTGCACTGTGGCTACATTGCACTGAGGGTATGCTGCACTGAGGGTATACTGCACTGAGGGCACACTGCACTGAGGGTACACTGCACTGAGAGTACGCTGCACTGAGGGTTCACTGCACTGAGAGTACACTGTTCTGAGGGTACCCTGCACTGAGGGCACACTGCACTGTGGGTACACTGCAATGAGGGTATGCTGCCCTGAGGGTACACAGCACTGAGGGTATTCTGCACTGAGGGTATACTGCACTGATGGTACACTGCACTGAGGGTATGCTACACTGAAGGTATGCTGCACTGAGGGTACACTGCACTGAGGGTACGCTGCACTGAGGGTACACTGCACTGAGTGTACACTGCATTGAGGGTATGCTGCACTGAAGGTACACTGCACTGCGGATATGCTGCACAGTGGGTATGCTGCACTGAGGGTACACTGCACTGAGGGTACACTGCACTGAGGGTACACTGCACAGTGGGTATGCTGCACTGACTGTACACTGCACAGATGGTGTGCTGCTCCGAGGGTTCACTGCACTGTGGGCAGTCTGCACTGAAGGTACACTGCATCAAGAGTACATTGCACTGAGGGTATGCTGCACAGAGGGTATGCTGCACTGAGGTTACGCTGCACTGAAGGTACACTGCACTGAGGGTACGCTGCACAGAGGGTACACTGTACTGAGAGCACCCTGCACTGAGCGTATGCTGCACTACGTGTACACTACACCAAGGGTATGCTTCACTGAGGGTACGCTGCACTGAGGCTACGCCGCACTGAAGGTTCACTGCACGGAGGGTATGCTGCACAGTGGGTATGCTGCACTGAGGGTGCACTGCACTGAGGGTACGCTGCACTGAGGGTATATTGCACTGAGGGCACACTGCACTGAGGGTACGCTGCACTGAAGATATGCTGCACTGAGGGTATACTGCACTGAGAGCACACTGCACTGAGAGTATGCTGTACCACGTGTACACTGCACCAAGGGTACGCTTCACTGATGGTACGCTGCACTGAGGGTACGCTGCACTGAGGGTACGCTGCACTGAAGATATGCTGCACTGAGGGTACACTGCACTGAGAGTACGCTGCACAGAGGGTATGCTGCACTGAGGGTACACTGCACTGAGAGTAGGCTGCACAGAGGGTATGCTGGACTGAGTGTGCGCTGCACTGTGGGTATGCCGCACTGAGTGTACGCTGCACTGAGGGCACAATGCACTGAAGTTACACTGTTCTGAGGGTATGCTGCACTGAGGGTACACAGCACTGAGGGTACACTACACTGAGGGTATGCTGCACTGAGGGTACACTACACTGAGAGTATGCTGCACTGAGGGTATACTGCACTGAGGGCACAGTGCACTGAGGGTAAACTGCACTGAGGGTACGCTGCACTGAGTGTACATTGCACTGAGAGTACGCTGCACTGAGGGTACACAGCACTGAGGGTATGCTGCACTGAGGGCACACTGCACAGCGGGTACACTGCAGAGAGGGGACGCCGAACTGAGGGCACACTTCACAGAGGGTATGCTGCACTGAGGGTACACTGCACTGAGGGTACACCGCACTGAGGGTACGCTTCACTGAGAGGATGCTGCACCAAGGGTAAGCTGCCCTGACTGTACGCTGCCCTGAAGGTACGCTGCACTGAGGGTGCACTGCACTGAGGTTACACTGCACAGAGGGTACACTGCACTGTGGGTACACCGCACTGAGGTTCCACTGCACTGAAGGTACACTGCACTGAGGGTACACTGCACAGAGGGTACACTGCACTGTGGGTACACCGCACTGAGGGTACACTGCACTGAGGGACACGGCACTGAGGGTAGGCTGCACTGAGGGTACACTGCACTGAGGGTACGCTGCACTGAGGGAACACTGTACTGAGTGTATGCTGCCTGAGCGTACACAGCACTGAGGGCACACTGCACTGAGGGTACACTGCACTGAGAGTACACTGTTCTGAGGGTACCCTGCACTGAGGGCACACTGCACTGAGGGTATGCTGCTCTGAGGGCACACTGCACTGAGGGTACACTGCACTGAGAGTATGCTGCACTGAGGGTTCACTGCACTGAGAGTACACTGTTCTGAGGGTACCCTGCACTGTGGGTACACTGCACTGAGGGTATGCTGCCCTGAGGGTACACAGCACTGAGGGTATGCTGCACTGAGGGTACACTGCTCTGAGGGTAAACTGCACTGATGGTACACTGCACTGAAGGTACACTACACTGAGGGTACACTACACTGAGGGTATGCTCCACTGAGGGTATCATGCACTGAGGCCATGCTGCACTGAGGGTACACTGCACTGAGTGTATGCTGCACTGAGGGTACACTGCACTGAGCGTATGCTGCCTGAGGGTACACAGCACTGAGAGTATGCTGCACTGAGGGTATACTGCACTGAGGGCACACTGCACTGAGGGTAAACTGCACTGAGGGTACACTGCACTGAGGGTACACTGCACTGAGTGTACATTGCACTGAGAGCACGCTGCACTGAGGGTACACTGCACTGAGGGTATGCTGCATTGGGTGTACACTGCACTGAGGTTATGCTGCACTGAGGGCACACTGCACACGGGTACACTGCAGAGAGGGGACGCCGAACTGAGGGCACACTTCACAGAGGGTATGCTGCACTGAGGGTATGCTGCACTGAAGGTATGCTACACTGAGGGTACACTGCACTGAGGGTACGCTGCACTGAGGGTACACTGCACTGAGTGTACACTGCATTGAGGGTATGCTGCACAGTGGGTATGCTGCACTGAGGGTACACTGCACTGAGGGTATGCTGCACTGAGGGTATGCTGGACTAAGCGTGCGCTGCACTGTGGGTATGCTGCACTGAGTGTACGCTGCACAGTGGGTATGCTGCACTGAGGGTATGCTGGACTAAGCGTGCGCTGCACTGTGGGTATGCTGCACTGAGTGTACGCTGCACAGTGGGTATGCTGCACTGAGGGTATGCTGGACTAAACGTGCGCTGCACTGTGGGTATGCTGCACTGAGTGTACGCTGCACTGAGGGCACGATGCACTGAGTGCAGACTACACTGTGGGTACACTGCACAGAGAGTATGCTGCACTGAGGGTACACTGCACTGAGGATATGCTGCACTGAGGGCACACTTCACAGAGGGTATGCTGCACTGAGAGTACACTGCAATGAGGGTACAGTGCACTGAGGGTACACTGCACTGAGGGTACGCTGCACTGAGGGGACACTGTACTGAGTGTATGCTGCCTGAGCGTACACAGCACTGAGGGTATGCTTCACTGAGGGTATACTGCACTGAGGGCACACTGCACTGAGGGTACACTGCACTGAGAGTACGCTGCACTGAGGGTTCACTGCACTGAGAGTACACTGTTCTGAGGGTACCCTGCACTGAGGGTACCCTGCACTGAGGGTACACAGCACTGAGGGTATTCTGCACTGAGGGTATACTGCACTGATGGTACACTGCACTGAGGGTATACTACACTGTGGGTATGCTGCACTGAGGGTATACTGCTCTGAGGGCACACTGCACTGAGGGTACACTACACTGAGGGTACACTACACTGAGGGTATGCTCCTCTGAGGGTATCATGCACTGAGACCATGCTGCACTGAGGGTACACTGCACTGAGCGTATGCTGCCTGAGGGTACACAGCACTGAGAGTATGCTGCACTGAGGGTATACTACACTGAGGGCACACTGCACTGAGGGTAAACTGCACTGAGGGTACGCTGCACTGAGTGTACATTGCACTGAGAGTACGCTGCACTGAGGGTACACTGCACTGAGGGTATGCTGCACTGAGGGCACACTGCACACGGGTACACTGCAGAGAGGGGACGCCGAACTGAGGGCACACTTCACAGAGCGTATGCTGCACTGAGGGTATGCTGCACTGAAGGTATGCTGCACTGAGGGTACACTGCACTGAGGGTACGCTGCACTGAGGGTACACTGCACTGAGTGTACACTGCATTGAGGGTATGCTGCACTGAAGGTACACTGCACTGCGGGTACGCTGCACAGTGGGTATGCTGCACTGAGGGTACACTGCACTGAGGGTACACTGCACTGAGGGTACACTGCACAGTGGGTATGCTGCACTGACTGTACACTGCACAGATGGTGTGCTGCTCCGAGGGTTCACTGCACTGTGGGCAGTCTGCACTGAAGGTACACTGCATCAAGAGTACATTGCACTGAGGGTATGCTGCACAGAGGGTATGCTGCACTGAGGTTATGCTGCACTGAAGGTACACTGCACTGAGGGTACGCTGCACAGAGGGTACACTGTACTGAGGGTACACCGCACTGAGGGTACGCTTGACTGAAGGTACACTGCACTGAGGGTACACTGCACAGTGGGTATGCTGCACTGAGGGTACACTGCACTGAGGGTACACTGCACAGTGGGTACGCTGCACTGAGGGTACACTGCAAAGAGGATACGCTGCACTGAAGGTACACTGTACTGAGGGTACGCTGCACTGAGAGCACCCTGCACTGAGCGTATGCTGCACTACGTGTACACTACACCAAGGGTATGCTACACTGAGGGTACGCTGCACTGAGGCTACGCCGCACTGAAGGTTCACTGCACTGAGGGTATGCTGCACAGTGGGTATGCTGCACTGAGGGTGCACTGCACTGAGGGTATGCTGCACTGAGGGTATATTGCACTGAGAGTACGCTGCACTGAGGGTACACTGCACTGAGGGTATGCTGCACTGAGGGTTTATTGCACTGAGAGTACGCTGCACTGAGGGTACACTGCACTGAGGGTATGCTCCATTGGGTGTACACTGCACTGAAGATATGCTGCACTGAGGGTACACTGCACTGAGAGCACACTGCACTGAGAGTGTGCTGTACCACGTGTACACTGCACCAAGGGTACGCTTCACTGAGGGTACGCTGCACTGAGGGTACGCTGCACTGAAGATATGCTGCACTGAGGGTACACTGCACTGAAGGCACGCTGCACTGAGGGTACGCTGCACTGAAGATATGCTGCACTGAGGGTACACTGCACTGAGGGTACCCTGCACTGAGGGTACGCTGCACTGAAGATATGCTGCACTGAGTGTACACTGCACTGAGTGTACACTGCACAGAGGGTACACTGCACAGTGGGTATGCTGCACTGAGGGGACACTGCACTGAAGGTACGTTGCACTGAGGGTACACTGCACTGAGAGCACACTGCACTGAGAGTGTGCTGTACCACGTGTACACTGCACCAAGGGTACGCTTCACTGAGGGTACGCTGCACTGAGGGTACGCTGCACTGAGGGTACGCTGCACTGAAGATATGCTGCACTGAGGGTACACTGCACTGAGGGTACCCTGCACTGAGGGTACGCTGCACTGAAGATATGCTGCACTGAGTGTACACTGCACTGAGTGTACACTGCACAGAGGGTACACTGCACAGTGGGTATGCTGCACTGAGTATACGCTGCACTGAAGGTACGTTGCACTGAGGGTACGCTTCACTGAGAGGATGCTGCACCAAGGGTACGCTGCCCTGACTGTACGCTGCCCTGAAGGTACACTGCACTGAGGGTGCACTGCACTGAGGTTACACTGCACAGTGGGTACACCGCACTGAGGGTACACTGCACAGAGGGTACACTGCACTGTGGGTACCCTGCACTGAGGGTACACTGCACTGAGGGGACACTGTACTGAGTGTATGCTGCCTGAGCGTACACAGCACTGAGGGTATGCTGCACTGAGGGTATGCTGCACTGAAGGTACGCTGCACTGAGGGTACACTGCACTGCGGGTACGCTGCAAAGTGGGTATGCTGCACTGAAGGTACACTGCACTGCGGGTACGCTGCACAGTGGGTATGCTGCACTGAGGGTACACTGCACTGAGGGTACACTGCACTGAGGGTATGCTGCACAGTGGGTATGCTGCACTGAGGGTACAGTGCACTGAGGGTACACTGCACTGAGGGTACACTGCACAGTGGGTATGCTGCACTGACTGTACTCTGCACAGATAGTGTGCTGCTCCGAGGGTTCACTGCACTGTGGGCAGTCTGCACTGAAGGTACACTGCATCAAGAGTACATTGCACTGAGGGTATGCTGCACAGAGGGTATGCTGCACTGAGGTTACGCTGCACTGAAGGTACACTGCACTGAGGGTACACTGCACAGAGGGTACACTGCACTGAGGGTAGGCTGCACTGAGGGTTCGCTGCACTGAAGGTACGCTGCACTGAGGGTACGCTGCACTGAGGGTACACTGCACTGAGTGTACACTGCACTGAGGGTATTCTGCACTGAAGGTACGCTGCACTGTGTGTACACTGCACTGCGGGTACGCTGCACATTGGGTATGCTGCACTGAGGGTACACTGCACTGACGGTAGGTTGCACTGAGGGTACACTTCACTGAGAGGATGCTGCACCAAGGGTACGCTGCCCTGACTGTACGCTGCCCTGAAGGTACACTGCACTGAGGGTGAACTGCACTGAGGTTACACTGCACAGTGTGTACACCGCACTGAGGGTACACTGCACAGAGGGTACACTGCACTGTGGGTACACCGCACTGAGGGTACACTGCACTGAGGGGACACTGTACTGAGTGTATGCTGCCTGAGCGTACACAGCACTGAGGGTATGCTGCACTGAGGGTATACTGCACTGAGGGCACACTGCACTGAGGGTACACTGCACTAAGAGTATGCTGCACTGAGGATTCACTGCACTGAGAGTACACTGTTCTGAGGGTACCCTGCACTGAGGGCACACTGCACTGAGGGTATGCTGCCCTGAGGGTACACAGCACTGAGGGGATTCTGCACTGAGGGTATACTGCACTGATGGTACACTGCACTGAGGGTATGCTATACTGTGGGTATGCTGCACTGAGGGTATACTGCTCTGAGGGCACACTGCACTGAGGGTACACTACACTGAGGGTACACTACACTGAGGGTATGCTCCTCTGAGGGTATCATGCACTGAGACCATGCTGCACTGAGGGTACACTACACTGAGGGTATGCTGCACTGAGGGTACACTGCACTGAGCGTATGCTGCCTGAGGGTACACAGCACTGAGAGTATGCTGCACTGAGGGTATACTGCACTGAGGGCACACTGCACTGAGGGTAAACTGCACTGAGGGTACGCTGCACTGAATGTACATTGCACTGAGAGTACGCTGCACTGAGGGTACACTGCACTGAGGGTATGCTGCATTGGGTGTACACTGCACTGAGGTTATGCTGCACTGAGGGCACACTGCACACGGGTACACTGCAGAGAGGGGACGCCGAACTGAGGGCACACTTCACAGAGGATATGCTGCACTGAGGGTATGCTGCACTGAAGGTACGCTGCACTGAGGGTACACTGCACTGAGTGTACACTGCATTGAGGGTATGCTGCACTGAAGGTACACTGCACTGTGGGTACGCTGCACAGTGGGTATGCTGCACTGAGGGTACACTGCACTGAGGGTACACTGCACTGAGGGTACACTGCACAGTGGGTATGCTGCACTGAAGGTACACTGCATCAAGAGTACATTGCACTGAGGGTATGCTGCACAGAGGGTATGCTGCACTGAGGTTACGCTGCACTGAAGGTACACTGCACTGAGGGTACGCTGCACAGAGGGTACACTGTACTGAGGGTACACTGTACTGAGGGTACACCGCACTGAGGGTACGCTTGACTGAAGGTACACTGCACTGAAGGTACACTGCACAGTGGGTATGCTGCACTGAGGGTACACTGCACTGAGGGTACACCGCACTGAGGGTACGCTTGACTTAAGGTACACTGCACTGAGGGTACACTGCACAGTGGGTATGCTATACTGAGGGTACACTGCACAGTGGGTATGCTGCACTGAGGGTACACTGCAAAGAGGATACGCTGCACTGAAGGTACACTGTACTGAGGGTCCGCTGCACTGAGAGCACCCTGCACTGAGCGTATGCTGCACTACGTGTACACTACACCAAAGGTATGCTTCACTGAGGGTACGCTGCACTGAGGCTACGCCGCACTGAAGGTTCACTGCACTGAGGGTATACTGCACAGTGGGTATGCTGCACTGAGGGTGCACTGCCCTGAGGGTACGCTGCACTGAGGGTATGCTGCACTGAAGATATGCTGCACTGAGGGTACACTGCACTGAGAGCACACTGCACTGAGGGTACGCTGCACTGAAGATATGCTGCACTGAGGGTACACTGCACTGAGAGCACACTGCACTGAGAGTATGCTGTACCACGTGTACACTGCACCAAGGTTACGCTTCACTGAGGGTACGCTGCACTGAGGGTACGCTGCACTGAGGGTACGCTGCACTGAGGGTATGCTGCACTGAGGGTACACTGCACTGAGAGTACGCTGCACTGAGGGTACACTGCACTGAGGGTATGCTGCACTGAGGGTACACTGCACTGAGGGTACCCTGCACTGAGGGTACGCTGCACTGAGGATACGCTGCACTGAAGATATGCTGCACTGAGTGTACACTGCACAGAGGGTATGCTGCACTGAGTGTACACTGCACTGAGGGTACGCTGCACAGAGGGTATGCTGGACTGAGTGTGCGCTGCACTGTGGGTATGCCGCACTGAGTGTACGCTGCACTGAGGGCACAATGCACTGAGGTTACACTGTTCTGAGGGTATGCTGCACTGAGGGTACACTGCACTGAGAGCACGTTGCACTGAGTGCAGACTACACTGAGGGTACACTGCACAGAGAGTATGCTGCACTGAGGGCACACTTCACAGAGGGTATGCTGCACTGAGGGCACACTTCACAGAGGGTATGCTGCACTGAGAGTACACTGCAATGAGGGTACAGTGCACTGAGGGCACACTGCACTGAGGGTACGCTGCACTGAGGGGACACTGTACTGAGTGTATGCTGCCTGAGCGTACACAGCACTGAGGGTATGCTGCACTGAGGGTATACTGAACTGAGGGCACACTGCACTGAGGGTACACTGCACTGAGAGTACGCTGCACTGAGGGTTCACTGCACTGAGAGTACACTGTTCTGAGGGTACCCTGCACTGAGGGCACACTGCACTATGGGTACACTGCACTGAGGGTATGCTGCCCTGAGGGTACACAGCACAGAGGGTACTCTGCACTGAGGGTATACTGCACTGATGGTACACTGCACTGAGGGTATAATATACTGTGGGTATGCTGCACTGAGGGTATACTGCTCTGAGGGCACACTGCACTGAGGGTACACTACACTGAGGGTACACTACACTGAGGGTATGCTGCACTGAGGGTACACTACACTGAGCGTATGCTGCCTGAGGGTACACAGCACTGAGAGTATGCTGCACTGAGGGTATACTGCACTGAGGGCACACTGCACTGAGGGTAAACTGCACTGAGGGTACGCTGCCCTGAGTGTACATTGCACTGAGAGTACGCTGCACTGAGGGTACACTGCACAGAGGGTACACTGCACTGAGGGTAGGCTGCACTGAGGGTTCGCTGCACTGAAGGTACGCTGCACTGAGGGTACGCTGCACTGAGGGTACACTGCACTGAGTGTACACTGCACTGAGGGTATTCTGCACTGAAGGTACGCTGCACTGTGTGTACACTGCACTGCGGGTACGCTGCACATTGGGTATGCTGCACTGAGGGTACACTGCACTGACGGTAGGTTGCACTGAGGGTACACTTCACTGAGAGGATGCTGCACCAAGGGTACGCTGCCCTGACTGTACGCTGCCCTGAAGGTACACTGCACTGAGGGTGCACTGCACTGAGGTTACACTGCACAGTGTGTACACCGCACTGAGGGTACACTGCACAGAGGGTACACTGCACTGTGGGTACACCGCACTGAGGGCACACTGCACTGAGGGGACACTGTACTGAGTGTATGCTGCCTGAGCGTACACAGCACTGAGGGTATGCTGCACTGAGGGTATACTGCACTGAGGGCACACTGCACTGAGGGTACACTGCACTAAGAGTATGCTGCACTGAGGATTCACTGCACTGAGAGTACACTGTTCTGAGGGTACCCTGCACTGAGGGCACACTGCACTGAGGGTATGCTGCCCTGAGGGTACACAGCACTGAGGGGATTCTGCACTGAGGGTATACTGCACTGATGGTACACTGCACTGAGGGTATGCTATACTGTGGGTATGCTGCACTGAGGGTATACTGCTCTGAGGGCACACTGCACTGAGGGTACACTACACTGAGGGTACACTACACTGAGGGTATGCTCCTCTGAGGGTATCATGCACTGAGACCATGCTGCACTGAGGGTACACTACACTGAGGGTATGCTGCACTGAGGGTACACTGCACTGAGCGTATGCTGCCTGAGGGTACACAGCACTGAGAGTATGCTGCACTGAGGGTATACTGCACTGAGGGCACACTGCACTGAGGGTAAACTGCACTGAGGGTACGCTGCACTGAATGTACATTGCACTGAGAGTACGCTGCACTGAGGGTACACTGCACTGAGGGTATGCTGCATTGGGTGTACACTGCACTGAGGTTATGCTGCACTGAGGGCACACTGCACACGGGTACACTGCAGAGAGGGGACGCCGAACTGAGGGCACACTTCACAGAGGATATGCTGCACTGAGGGTATGCTGCACTGAAGGTACGCTGCACTGAGGGTACACTGCACTGAGTGTACACTGCATTGAGGGTATGCTGCACTGAAGGTACACTGCACTGTGGGTACGCTGCACAGTGGGTATGCTGCACTGAAGGTACACTGCACTGTGGGTACGCTGCACAGTGGGTATGCTGCACTGAGGGTACACTGCACTGAGGGTACACTGCACTGAGGGTACACTGCACAGTGGGTATGCTGCACTGAAGGTACACTGCATCAAGAGTACATTGCACTGAGGGTATGCTGCACAGAGGGTATGCTGCACTGAGGTTACGCTGCACTGAAGGTACACTGCACTGAGGGTACGCTGCACAGAGGGTACACTGTACTGAGGGTACACTGTACTGAGGGTACACCGCACTGAGGGTACGCTTGACTGAAGGTACACTGCACTGAAGGTACACTGCACTGAAGGTACACTGCACAGTGGGTATGCTGCACTGAGGGTACACTGCACTGAGGGTACACCGCACTGAGGGTACGCTTGACTTAAGGTACACTGCACTGAGGGTACACTGCACAGTGGGTATGCTATACTGAGGGTACACTGCACAGTGGGTATGCTGCACTGAGGGTACACTGCAAAGAGGATACGCTGCACTGAAGGTACACTGTACTGAGGGTCCGCTGCACTGAGAGCACCCTGCATTGAGCGTATGCTGCACTACGTGTACACTACACCAAAGGTATGCTTCACTGAGGGTACGCTGCACTGAGGCTACGCCGCACTGAAGGTTCACTGCACTGAGGGTATACTGCACAGTGGGTATGCTGCACTGAGGGTGCACTGCCCTGAGGGTACGCTGCACTGAGGGTACACTGCACTGAGGGTATGCTGCACTGAGGGTACACTGCACTGAGGGTACCCTGCACTGAGGGTACGCTGCACTGAAGATATGCTGCACTGAGGGTACACTGCACTGAGAGCACACTGCACTGAGAGTATGCTGTACCACGTGTACACTGCACCAAGGTTACGCTTCACTGAGGGTACGCTGCACTGAGGGTACGCTGCACTGAGGGTACGCTGCACTGAGGGTATGCTGCACTGAGGGTACACTGCACTGAGAGTACGCTGCACTGAGGGTACACTGCACTGAGGGTATGCTGCACTGAGGGTACACTGCACTGAGGGTACCCTGCACTGAGGGTACGCTGCACTGAGGATACGCTGCACTGAAGATATGCTGCACTGAGTGTACACTGCACAGAGGGTATGCTGCACTGAGTGTACACTGCACTGAGGGTACGCTGCACAGAGGGTATGCTGGACTGAGTGTGCGCTGCACTGTGGGTATGCCGCACTGAGTGTACGCTGCACTGAGGGCACAATGCACTGAGGTTACACTGTTCTGAGGGTATGCTGCACTGAGGGTACACTGCACTGAGAGCACGTTGCACTGAGTGCAGACTACACTGAGGGTACACTGCACAGAGAGTATGCTGCACTGAGGGCACACTTCACAGAGGGTATGCTGCACTGAGGGCACACTTCACAGAGGGTATGCTGCACTGAGAGTACAGTGCACTGAGGGCACACTGCACTGAGGGTACGCTGCACTGAGGGGACACTGTACTGAGTGTATGCTGCCTGAGCGTACACAGCACTGAGGGTATGCTGCACTGAGGGTATACTGAACTGAGGGCACACTGCACTGAGGGTACACTGCACTGAGAGTACGCTGCACTGAGGGTTCACTGCACTGAGAGTACACTGTTCTGAGGGTACCCTGCACTGAGGGCACACTGCACTATGGGTACACTGCACTGAGGGTATGCTGCCCTGAGGGTACACAGCACAGAGGGTATTCTGCACTGAGGGTATACTGCACTGATGGTACACTGCACTGAGGGTATAATATACTGTGGGTATGCTGCACTGAGGGTATACTGCTCTGAGGGCACACTGCACTGAGGGTACACTACACTGAGGGTACACTACACTGAGGGTATGCTGCACTGAGGGTACACTACACTGAGCGTATGCTGCCTGAGGGTACACAGCACTGAGAGTATGCTGCACTGAGGGTATACTGCACTGAGGGCACACTGCACTGAGGGTAAACTGCACTGAGGGTACGCTGCCCTGAGTGTACATTGCACTGAGAGTACGCTGCACTGAGGGTACACTGCACTGAGGGTATGCTGCATTGGGTGTACACTGCACTGAGGTTATGCTGCACTGAGGGCACACTGCACACGGGTACACGGGTACACTTCACAGAGGGTATGCTGCACTGAGGGTATGCTGCACTGAAGGTATGCTGCACTGAGGGTACACTGCACTGAGGGTACCCTGCACTGAGGGTACGCTGCACTGAGGGTACGCTGCACGGAAGATATGCTGCACTGAGTGTACACTGCACTGAGGGTACGCTGCACAGAGGGTATGCTGGACTGAGTGTGCGCTGCACTGTGGGTATGCCGCACTGAGTGTACGCTGCACTGAGGGCACAATGCACTGAAGTTACACTGTTCTGAGGTTACCCTGCACTGAGGGCACACTGCACTATGGGTACACTGCACTGAGGGTATGCTGCCCTGAGGGTACACAGCACTGAGGGTATTCTGCACTGAGGGTATACTGCACTGATGGTACACTGCACTGAGGGTATACTATACTGTGGGTATGCTGCACTGAGGGTATACTGCTCTGAGGGCACACTGCACTGAGGGTACACTACACTGAGGGTACTATACACTGAGGGTATGCTGCACTGAGGGTACACTACACTGAGCGTATGCTGCCTGAGGGTACACAGCACTGAGAGTATGCTGCACTGAGGGTATACTGCACTGAGGGCACACTGCACTGAGGGTACGCTGCCCTGAGTGTACATTGCACTGAGAGTACGCTGCACTGTGGGTACACTGCACTGAGGGTATGCTGCATTGGGTGTACACTGCACTGAGGTTATGCTGCACTGAGGGCACACTGCACACGGGTACACTGCAGAGAGGGGACGCCGAACTGAGGGCACACTTCACAGAGGGTATGCTGCACTGAGGGTATGCTGCACTGAAGGTATGCTGCACTGAGGGTACACTGCACTGAGGGTACGCTGCACTGAGGGTACACTGCACTGAGTGTACACTGCATTGAGGGTATGCTGCACTGAAGGTACACTGCACTGCGGGTACGCTGCACAGTGGGTATGCTGCACTGAGGGTACACTGCACTGAGGGTACACTGCACAGTGGGTATGCTGCACTGACTGTACACTGCACAGATGGTGTGCTGCTCCGAGGGTTCACTGCACTGTGGGCAGTCTGCACTGAAGGTACACTGCATCAAGAGTACATTGCACTGAGGGTATGCTGCACAGAGGGTATGCTGCACTGAGGTTACGCTGCACTGAAGGTACACTGCACTGAGGGTACGCTGCACTATGGGTACACTGTACTGAGGGTACACCGCACTGAGGGTACGCTTGACTGAAGGTACACTGCACTGAGGGTACACTGCACAGTGGGTATGCTGCACTGAGGGTACGCTGCGCTGAGGGTACACTGCACAGTGGGTACGCTGCACTGAGGGTACACTGCACTGTGGGTATGCTGCACTGAGGGTACACTGCAAAGAGGATACGCTGCACTGAAGGTACACTGTACTGAGGGTACGCTGCACTGAGAGCACCCTGCACTGAGCGTATGCTGCACTACGTGTACACTACACCAAGGGTACGCTTCACTGAGGGTACGCTGCACTGAGGCTACGCCGCACTGAAGGTTCACTGCACTGAGGGTATGCTGCACAGTGGGTATGCTGCACTGAGGGTGCACTGCACTGAGGGTACGCTGCACTGCGGGTATATTGCACTGAGGGCACACTGCACTGAGGGTACGCTGCACTGAAGATATGCTGCACTGAGGGTGCACTGCACTGAGAGCACACTGCACTGAGAGTATGCTGTACCACGTGTACACTGCACCAAGGGTACGCTTCACTGAGGGTACGCTGCACTGAGGGTACGCTGCACTGAGGGTACGCTGCACTGAACATAGAACATAGAAGAATACAGCGCGGTACAGGGCCTTCGGCCCTCGAAGTTGTGCCGATCCAAGCCCACCTAACCTACACTAGCCCACTATCCTCCATATGCCTATCCAATGCCCGCTTAAATGCCCATAATGAGGGAGAGTCCACCACTGCTACTGGCAGGGCATTCCATGAACTCACGACTCGCTGAGTAAAGAACCTACCCCTAACATCTGTCCTGTACCTACCCCCCTTAATTTAAAGCTATGCCCCCTTGTAATAGCTGACTCCATACGTGGAAAAAGATTCTCACTGTCGACCCTATCTAAACCCCTAATCATCTTATACACCTCTATCAAGTCACCCCTAAACCTTCTTTTCTCCAATGAAAACAACCCCAAGTGCCTCAGCCTTTCCTCGTACGATCTTTCTACCATACCAGGCAACATCCTGGTAAACCTCCTCTGCACCCGTTCCAGTGCCTCCACATCCTTCCTATAGTATGGCGACCAAAACTGCACACAATACTCCAGATGTGGCCGCACCAGAGTCTTATACAACTGCAACGTGACTCAGTACTCCGGAAGTCAATTCCCCTACCAATAACAGCCAGTACGCCATATGCCTTCTTCACCGCACTATTTACCTGGGTGGCAACTTTCAAAGATTTGTGTACATGGACACCAAGATCCCTCTGCTTATCCACACTACCAAGTATCCGACCGTTAGCCCAGTACCCCATCTTTTTATTACACTTACCAAAGTGAATCACCTCACACTTAGCTACATTGAACTCCATTTGCCACCTTTCTGCCCAGTTCTGCAGCTTATCTATATCCCGCTGTAACCTGCCACATCCTTCCTCACTGTCTATAACTCCTCCGACTTTCGTATCATCCACAAACTTACTCACCCAACCTTCTAACCCCTCCTCCAGGTCATTTATAAAAATGACAAACAGCAATGGTCCCAAAACAGATCCTTGCGGAACACCGCTGGTGACGGCACTCCAAGATGAACCTTTGCCATCAACTACTACCCTCTGTCTTCTTCCAGCCAGCCAACTCCTAATCCAAACCTCCAACTCACCCTCAATGCCAAACCTCTGTATTTTTTGCAGTAGTCTACCATGGGGAACCTTATCAAACGCCTTACTAAAATCCATATACACCACATCTACTGCTTTCCCCTCGTCCACCTCCTTAGTCACCTTCTCAAAGAATTCAACAAGGTTTGTGAGGCACGACCTGCCCTTCACAAAACCATGCTGACTATCCTTGATCACATTATTCCTATCCAGATGTTCATAAATCCTATCCCTTACAATTCTCTCTAAGATTTTGCCCGCAACAGAAGTGAGACTCACCGGCCTATAGTTACTAGGATTATCCCTACTCCCCTTCTTGAACAAGGGAACCACATTTGCTAGCCTCCAATCTTCTGGCACTACTCCTGTAGACAACGAGGACATAAAAATCAAGACCAATGGCTCTGCAATCTCTTCCCTCAGTGAGGGAACTGCACTGAGGCTACACTGCACTGAGAGTACGCTGCACAGAGGGTATGCTGCACTGAGGGTACGCTGCACTGAGGAACCACTGCACTGAGGATATGCTGCATTGAAGATATGCTGCACTGAGGGCACACTGAGGGTACACTGCACTGAGAGCACACTGCACTGAGAGTATGCTGTACCACGTGTACAATGCACCAAGGGTACGCTTCACTGAGGGTACACTGCACTGAGGGTATGCTGCACTGAGGGTACACTGCACTGAGAGTACGCTGCACAGAGGGTATGCTGCACTGAGGGTACGCTGCACTGAGGAACCACTGCACTGAGGATATGCTGCACTGAGTGTACACTGCACTGAGGGTACGCTGCACAGAGGGTATGCTGGACTGAGGAACCACTGCACTGAGGATACGCTGCACTGAAGATATGCTGCACTGAGTGTACACTGCACTGAGGGTACGCTGCACAGAGGGTATGCTGGACTGAGTGTGCGCTGCACTGTGGGTATGCCGCACTGAGTGTACGCTGCACTGAGGGCACGATGCACTGAAGTTACACTGTTCTGAGGGTATGCTGCACTGAGGGTACACTGCTCTGAGGGTACGCTGCACTGAGGGAACACTGCACTGAGGGTATGCTGCACTGAGAGGATGCTGCACTGAGAGTACACTGCAATGAGGGTACAGTGCACTGAGCGTACACTGCACTGAGGGTATGCTGCACATAAGGTACGCTGCACTGAGGGTACACTGCACTGAGGGTACGCTGCACTGAGGGTATACTGCTCTGAGGGCACACTGCACTGAGGGTACACTACACTGTGGGTGTACTGCACTGTGGGTACACTGCACTGAGGGTACACCACACTGAGGGTATACTGCTCTGAGAGTACGCTGCACTGAGGGTACACTACACTGAGGGTGTACTGCACTGTGGGTACTCTGCAATGAGAGCACACTGCACTGTGGGTACACTGCTCTGAGGGTATGCTGCCCTGAGGGTACACAGCACTGAGGGTATGCTGCACTGTGGGTATACTGCACTGATGGTACACTGCACTGAGGGTATACTACACTGAGGGTCTGCTGCACTGAGGGTATACTGCTCTGAGGGCACACTGCACTGAGGGTACACTACACTGAGGGAACACTGCAAAGAGGATACATTGTACTGAAGGTACACTGTACTGAGGGGGCGCTGCACTGAGGGTACACTGCACTGAGCGTATGCTGTACCACGTGTACACTGCACCAAGGGTACGCTTCACGGAGGGTACACTGCACTGAGGGTACGCTGCACTGAGGGTACACTGCACTGAAGGTACACTGCACTGAGGGTATATTACACTGAGGGTATGCTGCACTGAGGGTATACTGCTCTGAGGGCACACTGCACTGAGGGTACACTACACTCAGGGTATGCTTCACTGAGGGTACACTGCACTGAGGGTACGCTGCACAGAGGGTATGCTGGACTGAGTGTGCACTGCACTGTGGGTATGCCGCACTGAGTGTACGCTGCACTGAGGGCACAATGCACTGAGGGTACGCTGCACTGAGGGTATGCTGGACTAAGCGTGCGCTGCACTGTGGGTATGCTGCACTGAGTGTACGCTGCACTGAGGGTATGCTGCACTGAGGGTATGCTGCACTGAGGGCACACTGCACAGCGGGTACACTGCAGAGAGTGGATGCCAAACTGAGGGCACACTTCACAGAGGGTATGCTGCACTGAGAGTACACTGCAATGAGGGTACAGTGAACTGATGTACACTGCACTGAGGGTATGCTGCACATAAGGTACGCTGCACTGAGGGTACACTGCACTGAGGGTACGCTGCACTGAGGGTACACCACACTGAGAGTATGCTGCACTGAGAGTATACTGCTCTGAGGGCACACTGCACTGAGGGTACACTACACTGAGGGTGTACTGCACTGTGGGTACTCTGCAATGAGAGCACACTGCACTGTGGGTACACTGCACTGAAGGTATGCAGCCCTGAGGGTACACAGCACTGAGGGTATGCTGCACTGTGGGTATACTGCACTGATGGTACACTGCACTGAGAGTATACTACACTGAGGGTATGCTGCACTGAGGGTATACTGCTCTGAGGGCACACTGCACTGAGGGTAGGCTGCACTGAGGGTACACTACACTTAGGGTACACTACACTCAGGGTATGCTTCACTGAGGGTATCATGCACTGAGAGTACGCTGCACTGAGGGTATACTGCACTGATGGTATGCTGCATTGGAGGTACTCTGCACTGAGGGTATGCTGCACTGAGGGCACACTGCACACGGGTACACTGCAGAGAGGGGACGCCGAACTGAGGGCACACTTCACAGAGGGTATGCTGCACTGAGGGTACACCGCACTGAGGGTACGCTGCACTGAGGGACATGGCACTAAGGGTACGCTGCACTGAGGGTACACTGCACTAAGGGTATGCTGCACTGAGGGTACACTACACTGAATGTACACTGGAAAGAGGATACACTGCACTGAAGGTACACTTTACTGAGGGTGCGCTGCACTGAGAGCACACTGCACTGAGGGTATATTACACTGAGGGTACACTGCACTGAGGGTACGCTGCACAGAGGGTATGCTGGACTGAGTGTGCACTGCACTGTGGGTATGCCGCACTGAGTGTACGCTGCACTGAGGGCACAATGCACTGAGGGTACGCTGCACTGAGGGTATGCTGGACTAAGCGTGCGCTGCACTGTGGGTATGCTGCACTGAGTGTACGCTGCACTGAGGGTATGCTGCACTGAGGGTATGCTGCACTGAGGGCACACTGCACAGCGGGTACACTGCAGAGAGTGGACGCCAAACTGAGGGCACACTTCACAGAGGGTATGCTGCACTGAGAGTACACTGCAATGAGGGTACAGTGAACTGATGTACACTGCACTGAGGGTATGCTGCACTACGTGTACACTGCACCAAGGGTACGCTTCACTGAGGGTACCGTGCACTGAGGTTACGCTACACTGAGGGTATATTGCACTAAGGGCAGACTGCACTGAGGGTCCACTGCACTGAAGGTACACTGTACTGAGGGTGCGCTGCACTGAGAGCACACTGCACTGAGAGCACACTGCACTGAGGGTATGCTGTACCACGTGTACACTGCACCAAGGGTACGCTGCACTGAGGGTACACTGCACTGAGGGTACACCGCACTGAGGGTACGCTGCACTGAGGGACATGGCACTAAGGGTACGCTGCACTGAGGGTACACTGCACTATGGGTATGCTGCAATGAGGGTACACTACACTGAGTGTACACTGCACTGAGGGTACGCTGCACTGAAGGTACGCTGCACTGAGGGTATTCTGCACTGAGGGTACACTGCACTGAGTGTACACTGCACTGAGGGTACGCTTCACTGAGTGTACACTGCACTGAGTGTACACTGCATTGAGTGTATGCTGCATTGAAGGTACGCTGCACTGAGGGTACACTGCACTGCGGGTACGCTGCACAGTGGGTATGCTGCACTGAGGGTACACTGCACTGAGGGTACACTGCACTGTGGGTATACTACACTGAGGGTATGCTGCACTGAGGGTATACTGCTCTGAGGGCACACTGCACTGAGGGTACACTACACTCAGGGTATGCTTCACTGAGGGTATCATGCACTGAGGGCACGCTGCACTGAGGGTACACTACACTGAGTGTATCCTGCCTGGGGGTACACAGCACTGAGAGTATGCTGCACTGAGGGTATACTGCACTGAGGGCACACTGCACACGGGTACACTGCAGAGAGGGGACGCCAAACTGAGGGCACACTTCACAGAGGGTATGCTGCACTGAGGGTACACTGCACTGAGGGTACACCGCACTGAGGGTATGCTGGACTGAGGGACATGGCACTAAGGGTACGCTGCACTGAGGGTACACTGCACTATGGGTATGCTGCACTGAGGGTACACTACACTGAGTGTACACTGCACTGAGGGTACGCTGCACTGAAGGTACACTGCACTGAGGGTACGCTGCACAGAGGGTATGCTGCACTGAGGGTACACTGCACTGAGGGTACACCGCACTGAGGGTACGCTGCACTGAGGGACATGGCACTAAGGGTACGCTGCACTGAGGGTACACTGCACTATGGGTATGCTGCACTGAGGGTACACTACACTGAGTGTACACTGCACTGAGGGTACGCTGCACTGAAGGTACACTGCACTGAGGGTACGCTGCACAGAGGGTATGCTGCACTGAGGGTACACTGCACTGAGGGTACACCGCACTGAGGGTACGCTGCACTGAGGGACATGGCACTAAGGGTACGCTGCACTGAGGGTACACTGCACTATGGGTATGCTGCACTGAGGGTACACTACACTGAGTGTACACTGCACTGAGGGTACGCTGCACTGAAGGTACACTGCACTGAGGGTACGCTGCACTGAGGGTATGCTGCACTGAAGGTATGCTGCACTGAGTGTACACTGCATTGAGGGTATGCTGCACTGAAGGTATGCTGCACTGAGGGTACACTGCACTGAGGGTACGCTGCACTGAGTGTACACTGCACTGAGTGTACACTGCATTGAGGGTATGCTGCACTGAAGGTACGCTGCACTGCGGGTACGCTGCACTGAGGGTACACTGCACTGAGGGTACGTTGCTCTGAGAGGATGCTGCACCAAGGGTACGCTGCCCTGACTGTACGCTGCCCTGAAAGTACGCTGCACTGAGGGTGCACTGCACTGAGGGTACACTGCACAGTGGGTATGCTGCACTGAGTGTACACTGCACAAATGGTGTGCTACTCCGAGGGTTCACTGCACTGTGGGCACTCTGCACTGAAGGTATACTGCACTGAGGGCACACTGCATCAAGAGTACATTGCACTGAGGGTATGCTGCACAGAGGGTACACTGCACTGAGGGTACACTGCACAGTGGGTATGCTGCACTGAGGGTACACTGCACTGAGGGTACACTGCACACTGGGTATGCTGCACTGAGGGTACACTGCACTGAGGGTACACTGCACACTGGGTATGCTGCACTGAGGGTACACTGCAGAGTGGGTATGCTGCACTGAGTGTACACTACACTGAGGGTACGCTGCACAGTGGGTATGCTGCACTGAGGGTACACTACACTCAGGGTATGCTTCACTGAGGGTATCATGCACTGAGAGCACGCTGCACTGAGAGCACGCTGCACTGAGGGTACACTGCACTGAGTGTATCCTGCCTGGGGGTACACAGCACTGAGAGTATGCTGCACTGAGGGTATACTGCACTGAGGGCACACTGTACAGCGGTACACTGCAGAGAGGGGACGCCGAACTGAGGGCACACTTCACAGAGGGTATGCTGCACTGAGTGTACACTGCACTGAGGGTACGCTGCACTGAAGGTACGCTGCACTGAGGGTACGCTGCACTGAGGGTACACTGCACTGAGTGTACACTGCACTGAGGGTATGCTGCACTGAAGGTACGCTGCACTGAGGGTACACTGCATTGAGGGTATGCTGCATTGAGGGTATGCTGCACTGAAGGTACGCTGCACTGAGGGTACGCTGCACTGAGGGTACACTGCACTGAGGGTACGCTGCATTGAGGGTATGCTGCACTGAAGGTACGCTGCACTGAGGGTACGCTGCACTGAGGGTACGCTGCACAGTGGGTATGCTGCACTGAGGGTACACTGCACTGAGGGTACGTTGCTCTGAGGGTACGCTTCACTGAGGGTGCACTGCACTGAGTGTACACTGCACAGTGGGTATGCTGCACTGAGTGTACACTGCACAAATGGTGTGCTACTCCGAAGGTGCACTGTACTGTGGGCACTCTGCACTGAAGGTATACTGCACTGAGGGCACACTGCATCAAGAGTACATTGCACTGAGGGTATGCTGCACAGAGGGTACACTGCACTGAGGGTATGCTGCACAGTGGGTATGCTGCACTGAGGGTACACTACACTGAGGGTACGCTGCACTGAGGGTACACTGCAGTGAGGATATGCTGCAGTGAGGGTACGCTGCACTGAGGGTAAACTGCACTGAGGGCACACTGCACATGGGTACACTGCAGAGAGGGGACGCCGAACTGAGGGCACACTTCACAGAGGGTATGCTGCAGTGAGGGTACGCTGCACTGAGGGTAAACTGCACTGAGGGCACACTGCACACGGGTACACTGCAGAGAGGGGACGCCGAACTGAGGGCACACTGCACTGAGGGTATGTTGCACTGAGGGTACACTGCACTGAGGGTATATTACACTGAGGGTACACTGCACTGAGTGTACACTGCATTGAGGGTATGCTGCATTGAAGGTACGCTGCACTGAGGAACCACTGCACTGAGGATACGCTGCACTGAAGATATGCTGCACTGAGTGTACACTGCACTGAGGGTACGCTGCACAGAGGGTATGCTGGACTGAGTGTGCGCTGCACTGTGGGTACACTGCACTGAGGGTACGCTGCACTGAGGGTACGCTGCACTGAGTGTACACTGCACTGAGTGTACACTGCATTGAGGGTATGCTGCACTGAGGGTGCACTGCACTGAGGGTATATTGCACTGAGGGCACACTGCACTCAGGGTACTTTGCACTGAGAGTACGCTGCACTGAGGGTCCGCTGCATAAAGGGTACGTTGCACTGAGGGTACGCTGCACTGAGGGTACGCTGCACTGTGGGTACACAGCACTGAGGATGCACTGCACAGAGGGCAAGCTGCACTGAGGGCACACTGCTCTGAGGGTACATTGCACTGAGGGTACGCTGCACAGAGGGTGTGCTGCACCAAGCGTACGCTGCACTGAGGGAACACTGCACTGAGGGTATGCTGCCCTGATGGTACACTGTACTGAGGGCACACTACACTGAGCGTAAGCTGCACCAAGCGTACCCTGCACTGAGGGTAAACTGCACTGAGGGTACGCTGCACTGAGGGTGTACTGCACAGAGGGCAAGCTGCACTGCACCGAGGGTACATTGCACTGAGGGTACGCTGCACTGAGGGTACGCTGCACTGTGGTGCACTGCACAAAGGGCGCACTGCACTGAGGGTAAACTGCACAGAAGGCATGCTGAACTGAGGGTATACTGCACCGAGGGTACGCTGCACAGAGGGTGTGCTGCACTGTGGGTATTCTGCAATGAGAGCACGCTGCACTGAGGGCACGCTGCACTGCGGGTACACTGCACTGAGGGAACACTGCACTGAGGGTATATTGCAGTGAGGGTACACTGCACTGAGAACACGCTGCCCTGAGGATATGCTGCACGAAGGGTACGCTGCACTGAGGGTACGCTGCACTGACAGCGCGCTGCACTGAGGGTAAGCAGCACTGAAGGCACGCTGCACTGATGGTACACTGCACTGAGGGTATGCTTCACTGAGAGTATGCTGCACCAAGGGTACACTGCACTGAGTGCACACTGCATTGAGGGTATGCTGCAGTGTGGGTATGCTACACTGAGAGTACGCTGCACTGAAGATATGCTGCACTGAGGGTACGCTGCACAGAGGGTATGCTGCACCGAGGGTACACTGCACTGAGGAACCACTGCACTGAGGGTACACTGCACAGAGGGTACACTGCACTGAAGGATGCTGCATTGAGGGTACGCTGCACTGAGGGTACACTGCACTGCGGGTATGCTGCACTGAGGGCACAGTGCACAGCGGGTACACTGTACTGTGGGCACACTGCACAGAGGGTACACTGCACTGAGAGTACACTGCACAGAGGGTACACTGCACTGAGGGTACACTGCACTGAGGGTACGCTGTACTGAGGGTACACTGCACTGAGGGTACACTGCACTGAGGGTACGCTGCACTGCGGGTACACTGCACTGAGGGTACGCTGCACTGAGGGTATTCTGCTCTGAGAGTATGCTGCACCAAGGGTACACTGCACTGAGGGTGCACTTCACTGAGAGGATGCTGCACCAAGGGTACGCTGCACTGAGTGTATGCTGCACTGAGAGCATGGTGCACTGAGGGTATACTGCACTGAGGGTACACTGTACTGAGGGTATGCTGCACTGAGAGCATGCTGCACTGAGGGTATGCTGCACCAAGGGTACACTGCACTGAGGGTACGCTGCACTGTGTGTACGCTGCACTGAGGGTACACTGCACTGAAGGTATGCTGCACTGAGGGTATACTGCACTGAGGGTACACCGCAATGAGGGTGCGATTCACTGAGAGGATGCTGCACCAAGGGTACGCTGCACTGAGGGTACACTGCACTGAAGGTACGCTGCACTGAGTGTACGCTGCACTGAGGGTACACTGCACTGAGGGTACGCTGCACTGCGGGTACACTGCACTGAGGGCACGCTGCACTGAGGGTATTCTGCTCTGAGAGTATGCTGCACCAAGGGTACACTGCACTGAGTGTGCACTTCACTGAGAGGATGCTGCACCAAGGGTACGCTGCACTGAGTGTATGCTGCACTGAGAGCATGCTGCACTGAGGGTATACTGCACTGAGGGTACACTGTACTGAGGGTATGCTGCACTGAGAGCATGCTGCACTGAGGGTATGCTGCACCAAGGGTACACTGCACTGAGGGTACGCTGCACTGTGTGTACGCTGCACTGAGGGTACACTGCACTGAAGGTATGCTGCACTGAGGGTATACTGCACTGAGGGTACACCGCAATGAGGGTGCGCTTCACTGAGAGGATGCTGCACCAAGGGTACGCTGCACTGAGGGTACACTGCACTGAAGGTACGCTGCACTGAGTGTACGCTGCACTGAGGGTACACTGCACTGAGAGCGTGCTGCACTGAGAGCATGCTGCACTGAGTGTACACCACACTGAGGGTATGCTGCACTGAGGACACATTGCACCAAGGGTACGCTGCGCTGAGGGCACACTGCATTGAGTACGTTGCAAGTACCATTTCTCAGGCGAGAGATTAAATCCAAGACTCAATTAAAAGCCACTGACTGCAGATGAAGGAAGTTTCTGACAGGCGCAGAGAACATTGGAGAACCTCACCAGCTCTGGCAGTGGCAGAAGTATCACTGTTAATATTGTGAATAAAAATCATCTCTGGAGTAGCAATGAAAGGGCCCTTTTTCCTGTTGTAGAAATTGTGCTTCTCTTGTGTGAATGGACCCTTCAAAGGGCATTTGCATTAATCAGGCACTTTCACAGTCCAGTTATCTGTAATCATACCATTGAACATGGGACCGCAAGATATAGACCATTCAGCCCATCAAGTCTGTTCCACTATTCAATGAGATCATGGCTGATCTAATAATCCTCAACTCTTATTTCCTGCCTTTTTTCCATGTACCTATGGTTGTTTATTAATTAAAAATCTCAGCCTTGACTATGCTGAATGACCCAGCCTCAATAATTCTCTGTGATAAAGAATTCCACAGATTAACCACCCTCTACAAGCAAATATTCCTCCTTTTCTCTGCCTTAAATGTGCAGCTCCTTAGTCTGAGATGATGTCCTCTGGTCCTAGATTTTCCAACACGGAAAAACAACCTTTCTGCATCTATCCTGTCAAATCTCCTACTGAGCTTGTATTTTTCACTAACGTCGTCTTTTATTTTTCTATACTCCAATGAGTACAGGCTGAACCTGCTCAACCTGCTACTAGTAAGCCAGTCCGTTTAAACCTGGGATCACATGGGTGAACCTTCTCTGGACTATCGCCATAGGCAGTGCATCTTGTGAAATTCATGCAGTGTGGGTGCAAATGATGGTCACAAGCAATCTAACGCTGTGTCATGGACTTTAACATAGTCACTTCTATGAGTCAGATGATCTCATAGGCTGCACAGGGGTACACAACCGTTTCCTTCTCATCTTGAATTGTTTGGTATTTATCAACATGCTGTTATTGCAATGATGTCTTTTTTGCGTGATGTGGTGTGGGGACGAGAAAGGTCTCAGTGCTCATTCAATTTTGCACTGTCTCATTGCGACCTAACTGTTCATAAGGTCACTGTGTCAAATATCCGGTGGGTGAGTGCTCAGTGCAGTGAGCATTCATTGATTGTAAATTCCTTGCTGCTCAAACGACACGCAGTCCCTGCCTGTTCCCAAAGGCAAATTCAGCCCCTGTTTGTGTTTTTTGTTTTGCTTTTGCTGCTATTGAATAAAAGTGACTGATTTGAAGGCTTTCCTGTCTGGGATAGTTCCACATTGAGCAGTGATAAAATGCTGGCTTGCACAGGGTGACGAGGAAAGAGTTGCACTGACTTACAGAGGGATGTAAGTTGGGATGAGGCTAAGTCATGTGATGATACAGTTTCTTTAAGAGGATTTTTTTAAAAGAGAGGTTTTAAGACACAGGTGCCCAGCTGTCAATTTGGAAAACCAATAAAGCAAACAGCTTGTGAGGCTTTGGGATTTATTTTAAAGTTGCAACAATAGAAGCAGCCTGAATGGGTGGGGTCAAGCTCCCACAGAACGAGGATTGTTAGTTTTTTTTAGTTTTCCAGTAGCAGTTGCTGCTGGTGTCTCCAGGAGGTGGAAGCTATATTTTTCCCTCCCTCAGTTACAGCAAAAGCTGGGGTCGTTTATGGAGTTACATATGAACAATCTGTTTTCTGAATTTGCCTTTGACAAGGGTGTGTTTATGAGATGTTACTATATTGGAACAGTTAAATAGTAATAGTTACTGAGTCTATTATCTTGTTAAGCATTTGAGGGCCTTCCCACTAAGCCAATTCTTTAAATTTTTCTTTTGTTATGTTCTAACTATGAATAAATTGTGAATTGCTTTACATTGAGTAGTTCGACCAGTTGGATGGCATCTGGAATGCGACACTTTACATTTACCTTTAAAATAAGGAAATATTTTGAGTCTAGGCTACCTTTGGAGGGGGTTTGGTCTGGTCCATATTAGGACAGGTACACTGTGTGGTTTAAACAGCGACCGATGTAAAACTGTATATTTGTATGTGCAAAGAGGTGCCAGCTGTGCCATTTCTGTGCCCTGAGATGCGTTGGTTTGTGGTTTTTGTCCCGGTATGCACATGGTGAAGGGCAACTCTGGATCCAACCTGCTTGACTGGGTGTACAAGGGGAATTCAAAGGTGGTGCCATTGCCAGGGATCCCGGGATTTCCTGGCAGTGTTGGGAATGTCGCTTGAGACGAGTGGGTGAATACGATGACCAAGCTGCCACGGGTGCATAGGGAATGAGGTGAGTTTGGGAAACGGAGTGAAAAAACTGAACAGGCCTTGTGGAGATAAACATTCCCTGAAATTCACCAAAAACCATGGTTAGCTGCTTTCTGGTGAGATCCAGTTACAATTCCAATGTAGAGTCATAGAGATGTACAGCACGGAAACAGACCCTTGGGTCCAACAGCTATTTGACAGCAATCGTGCGTGAATGATTAGGATTGCTGTTGCGTTTCTCCCAGATCTTGCAACTATTTTAATATTTAAGGTTAAACGTTTTTGCAGGCTGGGTACAGCTCTCCTGCTTGGGTTAAATTTCAGGTGTGGCTTCCAATCAGGTCGGATCCTCTCTCCTTCCATACTTGCACCATCTAAAGCTGGTATTGGCCATCAACATAGCCTTTGCAAAAAGTGAGGGGCATCACTCCATGGATATAAGGTTCAACCTGGAGAGAATTTCTAAGACCCGCAAGTAGTGGGTGAAGACGGGGATTCTTGCTGTCTGCAGGTGTTTTATATTGCTGGGCTACCTCAGTGTACCATCAGTGCAGAATACCTGCATGCCATTGTTTAAATGCAGCAGTGTGCAGTGTTTGATGAAGGCAGCCCACTAACACCGTCTCGAGAGCGATCAGGATGTGTAAAAAAAGCTGAGCTAGCCAGCAACACCCATGTCCCATGATGAATAAATTCAAATTCAATTAAACGAATCACTTGGTACTCTTTCAATGCTGGATGTGGGAAAAATCCAGGAGGAAAACAGCTCAGTTAATGGATCGATTTCAGAATCGCACTGTTTTCTATCCTCTGTAGTCTCTGTGGTATCACCCCCACTCCATGGAAAAGGGGCAGACTCTGAGAAATGTAATTTCAACAGCTTCAACCAACTCCCTTTTGAAAAAAAGAAATCCCTCATGCCTCTTCTGAAATTCAGGTTTGATTCAGCAAATCCTTCCTTATCGAGCCATAAACATTTCACCTTGTGTTCATAAATATGCAACATTTAAATCCAAGCACTTATCTCCACACCTCTGCAATTTGAATTTGCGTCAACTCTGGATTTTGAAAGTCTTTAGGTATTAAGGGAACAGGCAATCTGAAAGCTCAGTTACTCTTCAGAATCCACAAAAATGACTTGCATTTGCGTAGCGCCCACCTTGGCCACAAGTCATTCCAAATCACTTTACCATTACCTTTGAAGTTCATCACTGTTGTAATGTAGAGAATACAGCAGCTAATTTACATACAGCAAGTTCACCCAAACAGCAATGTGACAATAATCAAATAATGTCTGTCGTGATGGCATTGAGGGAGGCAATAGCCTAGTGGAATTATCACTGGGCTGAATCACTACCTGGTGTGGCAACTGTACCATTCAAGATCGGAAATGGTTACAGAGAGTGGTGAGCTTGGTCTGGACAATCACAAGGGCCAACCTCCCATCTATAGAATCCATCTACCAGGCCCGCTGTCAAGGAAAGGCCGCCAGCATTCTCAACAATCCATCCCATCCTGGCAATGTTTTTCTACAACCTCTACCATCAGGGAGAAAGTACAGAAGCCTGAACACACGCACTGGTTGGTTTCGAAACAGTTTGTACCCTACTGTTGTTAGAATACTGAATGGACTCACAAACTCTTATCATTGGCCTGTACCTGTGTTTTTGTTTTTGCCGCTGTTTACCTATTATTTACTTAGCTATGCTACTTAACTCTGTGATCTGCCTGTATTACTCGCAAGACAAAGCTTCTCACTGTGCCTCGGTACACGTGACAATAAATTCAATTCAATTAATCCAAAGACCAGGTAATGTTCTGGGCTTGAATCCGACCATAGTAGGTGATGGAATTTGAATTGAATGTAAATCTGAAGGCTGCTGATAGCCACGAATCCAATGATGATTGTCATTAAAAATCCATCCTCAGTAATATCCTATTGAGAAGGAAACTGTCATCCTTACCTGCTCGGGCCTACATGGGACTCCAGACCCACAGCATTGTGGCTGAATCTCATCTACCCTCAGGGCAATTAGGGATGCCCTCATCCTATGAACAAATTTTAAAAAAAGCATTCTGCGCATCTTCCCTTTGGCCTGCTAATGACCAGCAATCTGTATCCTCCCAGTGCAGTCTTCCTGTTTACTCTGGCAACACCGCCTTTGTAATTTTGATCAGCTCTGCCAAATCTCTCCATGAGTTTCTGTATTGACTACTCAGCTCATTGGGCCCTTCTTTTCATTCACTCTTGGGACGTGGGCATCGCTGACTGGGCCAGCATTTACTGCCCATCCTTAGTTGCCCCTTGAGAAGGCGGTGGTGAGCTGCCTTCATGAACCGCTGCAGGTAGACCCACAATGCCATCAGAAAGGGAATTATAAGATTTTGACCCAGTGATCAGTGAAAGAATGGTGATATATTTCCACGTCAGGATGGGGAGTGGCTTGGAAGGGACTTTGTAGGGGGTGGGGTTCCCATGCACCTGCTGTTCTTGTCCTTCTGGATGGTAGAGGCTGTGAGTTTGAAAAGGGCAATGGTTAGATTGTCTAGTGCTGAAGATAATCATTGCCTGACATTTGTGTGGCGTGAATGTTACTTGTCACTTCTCAGCCCAAGCCTACATATTGTCCAGATCTTGATGCATTTGAGCACGGATTGCTTCAATGTTTGAGGAGTGGTAAATGATGCTGAACATTGTGCAATCATCGGTGAACATCCCCACTTCTGACTTAATGATGTAGGGAAGGTCATTGATGAAGCATTTGAAGATGGTTGGGGTCTAGGACACTACCCTGAGCAACTACTGCAGAGATGTCCTGGAGCTGAGATGAGTGACCTCCAACAACCACAATTATTTTTCTATGACTTCCTGCCCCTGACCATGGAGCAAGTTTGATGTAACTAATCTACAGGGTTTGATACTGTGTCCAGTTACCCTTCTCCTCCCTGATGTGTCTCAGAGTCCACAGCTCATCGACTCTGAGCCGCCAATCTTCGAGCCTCCAGTCCTTGCTACAGATGTGCTCACCAAGTCTGCCACGCACTCCCACACACAACAGCTGCAACCCAGCAAAATGAACCAACAAGTGGTTACCATCTGTTGGTGTTGAGTCTAAACAACACAGTGTGTGTGCACAGTCCTTCTGTCTCTAAAGAACAGGGCCTTCTGTATTAATGTATTTCATTTGCAGTACACACAACACAGAGCACCAATCTGACACGATCTGTAATTGGTCATCAGGGCAATTCTTTGCACAGTCAGGATTATTTAACAATTGTTATCCAACTGCAGTCACATCTAATATTGGACACTGTGTTTAGACATGGCCTGTTTGGTGCAGTCAATATCTTGGCCTGTTGTGAAGAGCCAAAGGAATATTCTGTTTGATACCATCATGGGGAAACACAATCTATATACCTGGTATCACACTAGCACTGAAATTCATATACCACATTACTCATATACGTAATAGGCAGTGCATCTTTTTGGCTTAACACCAATGCTCTGTTAGTAGCGAACAGCACTTGTGTCACTATTACACAGTAACAGCATGGAAAGCTGACTTTCCCAGCAGTTAAAATAATTGACTATCTTAACCTTCCAGGGGTAGACCTGGAAGAGGTAGACAGGGCCCGAAAGTGAAGACCTCAGGCCTGTTCATGTGTTTCTGTGATTATGCAATGAGTGAAGATCTGATCGGAATAGTCATTATCCCTCTGGCTGGCCTTCTTGTTTCCTATTTCAACTTCCAGTCTGTCGGGTGAATAACTGGCCTGGGGTCTGTTTCCCAGATTGCTGACAAAGCCCATCATGTAACTCATCGAACTGTGGGATGTACAAATATTCAACAACCCTGCCTCTGCCACCCTCTGGGGAGGAGAGTTCTGAAAACCCATGCGCACTGAGAGAAAATATCCTCTTCACCGCCATCTTGAATGGGAGCCCCTTTATGTCAAACCCACGTATCCTCCTCCTCCCTGTGAATAGAGTCACAGAGTCATACAGCACGGAAACACAGACCCTTCGGACCAACTGGTCCATGCCAACCATGTGGCCAAACCAAACCAGTCTCATTTGTCTGCATTTGGCTCATATCCCTCCAAACCTTTCCTACTCATGTACTTATTCAAATGTCTTTTAAATGTTGCAACTACACCCACATCCATCACTTCCTCTTGACGTTCATTTCATACACGAAACAGCCTATCTTAGCATCACATCAAACTCAAACCATTTCCAAATGTATAAAAGTTTGCACACAGTTCTTGTAATGCAGTGGTAGTGTCTTTGTCTCTAAACCAGGAGGTCTACGTACAAGTCGCACCTGCACCAGAGTCCGTCATGATGTCTTTGAATACAAATGTTGCCCCTCATGTCCTTATCAAATCTCTCTCCTGTCATCTTAAGAATATGCCCCATAGGTTTGAAATCCCCCACCCTATGGAAAAGAGCCTTGCCATTTGCCTTATCCATGTCCCTCAAGATTTCATAAACCTCTGTAAGGTCACCCCTTAACCTCCGACACTTCAGTGAAAAAAAGCCCCAGCCTATCGAGCCTCGCCCAAGAAATCAAACTCTCCATTCCTGGCAACATCCTGGTAAACCTTTTCTGAACCCTTTCCAATTTAATAATAAATATGGGAGACGATGGCCTAGTGGTATTATCGCTGGACTGTTAATCCAGAGACCCTGGTAAAGTCATGGAGACCCAAGTCTGAATTCCACCACAACACATTCAGTCGTTCAGCAGATTTGTTGAATTCAATAAATATATGGAATTAAGAGTCTAATGATGACAATAAATCCATTGGCGATTGTCAGAAAAACACTAATATCTTTTTAGAGAAGGAAACTGCCATCCTTACCTAGTCTGGCCTATATGTGACTTCAGACCCAAAGTTGACTCTGAACTGCCCTCTGGGCAACTAGGGATGGGCAATAAATGCTACATCCCCATCGTGTGAATAAATATTTTAAAAACCCTTCCTATAGCAGAGCAATAATTTAAAACAATCTATTCAGAGACACCGTGACAGGCTCTGGTGCAGGTAAGACTTGTACGTAGACCTCCTGGTTTAGAGACAAAGACACTACCACTGCATTACAAGAACTGTGTGCAGAATTTTATACATTTGGAAATGGTTTGAGTTTGATATGGTGCTATAATAGGCTGTATTCGCAGGGATATTTATGCTACTTTATAACTACAGGAAAATCAGCTCTCTGGGAATACTTGAGACTGCTTGAGATTATTGATCATCAAGAGAAACAGTGTTAAGTGGAAATATATTTTATGAGTAATCCCTGGATATTTGAAGGAGGGATACTATTACTCCGGTCTTTCAGTTGCTCTTTATTGTTGCACTTTATACGTTAACATTGCTTATTCCAGACAGGCAGGGAGCAGACAGTGTGTATGGAAGTCCCTGACACAGGAAATCCTACCCAAGCATCTCAGATTTGGTCAGGTGACTAGGGAAGGGCAATTAAATGGATATTAACTTTGTGAAAATAGATGTTAGTGGATGAAATGCAAGTTAGTGTTGCAATGCATATTTGAGGACAGCGTGGAAAGCTGAATTATTGAAGATTGAATTGTTTGGACACTTCTGCTATTAAACCGGGTTTGGTCAAGGGTTGAGGTCAACAGTTTACTGCCATTTGCAGAAAGGTCAAATGATTCTGGATAAAATTCTTAAGGAGATTCGAAATGGGTTTTATGGTCCTTCATCACTGGAAAACCTGGTTCTGAAGACTATGGGTACATCTATGCTAATGATTTCCTAGCAGTTCTTTCTAGACAGTTTTCTCTTCCATAGATCTAAGTAGTCAGATGGGGAATAACCTCTTAGTTCCAGAGAATCTGATAACATTTCCAAATATCAATACTTCTGGCTGCTGGTAAAGCTGAACTCCAGCCACTTTTGGCATCAGCTTTGTTTCCGTCCATACCAAAGCCTTGTTTGGAAGCCTTCCTGAAGAAGGGCTCATGTCCGAAACGTCGATTCTCCTGCTCCTTGGATGCTGCCTGACCTGCTGCGCTTTTCCAGCAACACATTTTCTGATCTCCAGCATCTGCAGCTCTCACTTTCTCCTTGTTTGGAAGACTCTTCATCAGTCTATGGACGTCAGCATTTCGACTTTGTCAACAGGAAATCTAATGGATCATGAGAAATCATCACATTCTATACTTTGTTTTTAAATTCTTGGTTCATAGGTTTTTTTTTTACCCTTTGCCCTTTTTTAAAAAAAAGTTATCTTTGCAGAGATTGTTGTCTTTTTGGATTTTGTAAGTATTTCCGTGTTTTACATTAAAGGGATATAGTTTACATTCTGGATTTTAGATTAGATGCGAACGAACGTTTTACATTTGTTTTAAGAATAAGATTTACATTATAATAAATGGGTTATTTTGAGTTCATCGAACAAGTCTGGTGAAAGTCTCAATTAATCTCTCTGGTCATACAAAAAAGAAACAATTGGTGATTTGGGTGATTGAATTAGGAATTATGCGAATGGTTGATTGATGGAAAAGTGGGGTTTGATTATCAGAGAATCCTTCCTGTCACAGTCAAAATATTAGTGAGGACCACGATAGGACTCATCCCTTTATGTAGAAGTATCCAATGGAAGAGATTAGAGCTGAGAGAAAATGAAATTGCATTACACCTGCTTCGAGGTGCCTTGTGCTTTCCCTGTTTATGTTTCTTCAAGAATAGAGTGAAACACGTTTTCTCAATTAAATTAAATTTGCAATTTTTCTTGACTTGGAAATATATCGCTGTTCCTTCAATGTTGCTGGATCACAATCCGGTCATTCCCTCCCTAAGGCACTGTCGGTTTACCGACAGCACATGGACTACAACGGTTCAAGAAGGCAGCTCACCCCCACTTTCTGAAGGGGCAACTAGGGACAGGCAATAAATGCTGATCCAGTCAGCGACGCCCACATTCCACGATTAAATTAAAATAAACTAAATCAAAGGAATGATTCCTGAAGCAAGGGAATTTTGGAAAACCAATGTTCTCACATTTCCTTTAAAACTCTGGGATGTAAGTGTTCGCATGGTGGCTAGTGGTTAGCACTGCTGCCACACAGTTCCATGGACCTGGGTTCAATTCCAGTCTCGGGTGACTGTCTATGTGGAGTTTGCACGTTCTCCCCGTGTCTGCATGGGTTTCCTCTGAGTGCTTCAGTTTCCTCCCACTGTTTAAAAATGTGCAGGTTAATCGGATTGACCATGCTAAATTGCCTATGGTGATCAGGGATGTGCGGGCTAGGTGGTTAGCCGTGAGAATTACAGGAAGAGGGGAGGGGTGGGTCTGGGTGAGCTGCACTTCAGAGGGTTGATGTGGACTTGATGGGCTGAATGGCCTGCTTCCACACTGTAGAGATTCTATGAGTCAAAAAATACATCTGATCCTGGGGGACTCCCCACTCCTTCATGGACGGGTATTCTGATTGGTTAAGAAGGAATAGGAGGTTCATGTGGAACATCACCCTATCAGAGACTTGATGGGTTGAATGGCGTGTTTCTGTGCTATAATGTATCTCAATGTATGTTTATCAACATGCAGTGTGTGTGTGCTTACGTTGCTATGTTTATATGGTGTACCTGCAATGGTGGAGGGGTTGGCTGACAGGAAAGGTGACTGCATAAAAACCAAATGAATTCCAGAAGCTAGAAAACATAAGTTGCTGGAAATGTTCAGCAGGTCTGGCAGCATCTGTGGAGAGAAGTCAGAGTTAACATTTCAGGTCGAGAGTTCTGAGGAAGGGTCACTTGATCTAAAAAGTTAACTCTGATTTCTCTCCATAGTGCTCCCTGACCTACTGAGCTTTTCCAGCAATCTCTGTTTTTGACCAGGCTAGCCTTCTATCTGCTGGAGTTTAGAAAATTAAGAGATAACTTAATTGAAGCAGATAAGACCCTGAGGATGTCTTGACAAGTGGCGTGTGGAAGGGATGTTTCCTCTGGTGTGAGAATCTAAAAGGGGGGCAATGCTTGAGGATGGAGGACATTGAGTACAGAGATAATGTCTCAAAGCTAGTCCCTTTTTGTTTCTAAAAGCTGTTCCTTAGCTCAAGGAGACTCTGTCCTTGATTTTTTTCAGAGGGGTAATAAACTGGGCTGGGCTCTGATCAGTCTGGTTTGGTACAGAGATGAAAAGGACTTTGAGAGGCCTTTTGTTCATATGTAAACAGATGAGACTTCAGGCCAAAGTGGTCATGTTTTAGAAGTGACCTGTGTAATGAAAGGGGAGTGGTCAGCTCTCTAGCTGAGCAGGTTAGTTCAGTCCTGAGGTGGTGAGGAGTTCAAAAGGGAATTGTGTGGAAGCTCTCTCTCTCTCTTTCTGCCTTCCTGCAAGCATGTGTTCCATTTATACTGGGTTTTAAAGGGGGTTGGCTTATTGGGACTGCTGCGTATACTCGGAACAGCATAATTAAGTCTAGGTGGATAGGTTGAGGGTTCTTTATTCTGTTGTCTGTGTTCCATTGTGTAATTTTGTGAATAAATATTTATCTGTTTTAAAATCTAGTAGTCAGCCTAGGCAACTTACTCCAGGTAATTTTCACTGTACACTTACTGAAACAAATTGCAAGGTTATGGTCTGGCTGCCTGCTTAAGAATGTTTTGAGTGGTCTGGCCTAGTCCATAACAGATTGTGGGACTTTAAACAGCGAGTAGTAGGTGCCAGTGTCCTTATTTCGAGTATTGGCTTGGTTGGGTTGACGAAGCATGGGATAGGAATGGCTCTTTCAGTTGCCAACAGTTTTCTGGAAGTGGACACGGTGACTTTGGAAGTTTTGCAAAAAGCGAATGATGCCAAGCTGCAGGAATTAGCAGAGAAGCTGGAATTGGAGCTGCCTGCTTCTGTGAGGAAAGGAGAGATAATTACAGCAGTAGCTCAGCATTTAAACTTGCCGGAGAAACCATCAGAATCTGTAGAGATGGCAAGAATTCAATTACAAATGAAACAGCTTCGAGTTAGAGGCGAGAGATAAGGAAAGGTTAGCAGAAATGAAACAGTTTGAGTTACGATTAAAAGCAGACGAGGGGAAAAAAAGAGAGAGCAGCAGAACAGAGAGAAAAAGAGAGAGCTTTTGAACTTCAAAAAAAGGACACTTAAAAAGGAAAGTCAGCTTAAAAGGCGGGAGATAAAGGCTGAAGTAACCTTAGTGAGGAAGCAGTGCAAACTTCAATGGAAGAGCAGAGTTAAAATGGCAAGATTGGCAGCTGAAGTGGCTGATGATGATGAGCTGGTCCATTAAACAGGGTTTGGCTTCCAGAATCAATTTCAGTCCATGAGGGATAGAAACTCGGGCAAAGAGAAATCCTCACGTGGTAAGGGAAAGGTAGATCTCAATGAAGCCCATAAGGATAATTTACCACCGGGTAAAAAAAGAAACCCTTGAGGGGGACAAAGAAGTTAAAAGTTCCGGTATTTTCATTGTAATAAAGTGGGCCACACGAAATCAGAGTGTTGGTGGGCTAGGAGAAAGCCAGATGTAGGAAAACCAGACAAGGCTGAAAGTTTTGTTGGACTAGTAACAAAAAGTACAATTGAAGTTAGACAACTGCCTCAGAGTGTACAAGATAATCAGAGGTTGGTTAAGGAGGAAGTGCCAGATCTACTTAAAAAAACATACATGCAAGGGTAAAGTTTATTCACATCGGCCAGGAGTAGCAGGTAAAGAGGTTACAATATTAAGGGACACCGGATCCTCTCAGTCTCTAATGCTGAAGGATGAGGAGATATGTGCTCTTGAGGGACTATTGCCAGAAAAGATACTTGTAACAGGAATTCATGGTGAAACTAAAAGTGCTCAATAATATAAAGTGAGGCTAGAGAGTCCAGAGAAGAGTGGAGAATTTGTGATAGGAGTACTGGACGAACTCTCAGCTCCAGGAATACAATTTGTCCTTGCAAATGATATCACTGATTCACTGGTAGGTGTGCTGCCTACTCTACTTGAAAAGCCAGTGGAGACGCAGGAAACTGAAGACTTGGAGAATGGTTATCCAGGAACTTTGATTGTGTGATCACAGAGGCACAAGCTGAAACTGGAGGGGTCAAAAGAAACAAATAAGGAAACTGACAGAGCTCTATCAGAAGCTTGCTTCAATCAGACAAGTGGAAAAGAAAAGGAACAAATAGATAAACATCTATTGAGCTCTGCTACGCTTATTGAATTACAGCAGAAAGATGAGGAGTTAAAACAGTTATATCAAAAGGCATTTACAGAGAAGGAAAGTGATTGCATTCCTGTGTGTTGCTACCTAACAAATGATGTCTTAATGAGGAAATGGAGACCATCACACATTCAAGCAGAAGAGAAATGGGCAGCGATTCATCAAATTGTTTTGCCAGTAGGGTATAGAAAGGAGGTGCTGCAACTGACGCTTGAGCTACCACTTGGAGGTCATTTAGGGGTGAAAAAAACACAGGCTAAAATACTATGACATTTTTACTGGTCTGGACTACACAAAGATGTAGTTGAATTTTGCCAGATGTGTCATACATGTCAGCTAATTGGAAAACTACAGGCAGTAATAAAACCTGCACCTTTTATACCTATTTTAACATTTGAGGAACCTTTCACAAGAGTCTTGATTGGTTGCGTAGATCCCCTAACGCAAACAAAAAGTGGGAATAAGTATTTATTAACATAATGGATGTGTCCACTAGATTTCCAGAGTCCATCCCATTACACAACATCACAGCTAAAAGGGCTGTAGAAGGATTCCTTTTTATTTAATAGATACATACTACCAATAGAGATCAAGGATCAAACTTCACATCCAAACTATTCAAGGAGGTTATGGATAACTTGGGAATAAAGCAATTCAAATCTACTGCGTACCATCCAGAAATGCAGGGGGTGCTAGAGAGATGACATCAAACACTAAAGACCATGTTGAGGGCTTATGGTCAGGATTATCCAGATGATTGGGATAAGGGAGTTCCGTTTGTACTTTTTGTGATAAGAAATGCACTGAATGAATCAGCCAAATGCAATCCATTTGCATTAATTTTTGGGCATGAAGTAAGAGGACCATTAAAATTGATTAAGGAGAAATTAATAAGTCAGGATTCAGAGATTGCCCATTTGGAGTATGCGTCAGATGGAGATAGAGCACACGCTCCAAGATGGCATAATCAGAGTGAGTTACAGTGACTGGAGCTCATGCATAGTCATGGTGCCAAAGCCAGATAGTACCCAAAGGTTATGTGTGGGCTATCGCAAAGTCAATGCCATTACAAAGACTGATGAATATCCAATTCCATGGTTGGAGGACTGTATCGAAAAAGTGGGACAAGTGACTTACATTTCTAAGTTAGATTTGGCAGAGGCTCCTGGCAAGTACCTCTGTTAGAGACAGTAAAGGCAATTTCAGCTTTCACAATGCCAAATGGTTTATATCAGTTCAAATTCATGCCAATTGGTATGAAAAATGCTCCAGCCACATTTCAGAGGCTGACTAATAAGGTCATTGCTTGATTACCCAACTGTGCGCTGTATATTGATGACCTAGTGATTTTTAGTAACTCATGGAAGGAACATTTACAGCATTTATCGGCCTTGTTTGATCGACTTCGGAAGGCAGGCTTGGTGGTAAACCTAGCTAAACGTGAATTTGCCAAAGCCCAAGTCACCTTCCTGGGCCATGTTATTGGACATGGGCAAATAGCCCCACGGGATGTGGAAACGAAAGTAATTGGGGAATTTCCCACACCATTGATGGAAAAAGCAGTACTACGGTTCCTGGGATTGGATGGATTTTACCGAAAGTTTGCATCGAGCTTTAGCAGTATGGCTGCTCCACTCACCGAATTGTTAAAAAAGGGCAAGACGTTCCAGTGGACAGCAGACTGTCAAAAGGCATTTGACAGCCTAAAAACGGCGTTTACAATTGCCCTAGTATTAGCCACACCGGATTACTCAAAGCCTTTCAAAGTGTCTACCGATTGGGTGTTGGTGCGGTGCTCTTGCATGAGGATTACGAGAGGATAGAAAGACCCATTGAGTATATTTTCAGGAAGTTAAACGTTCGTCAACAGAAATATTTAACGGTGGAGGAAGAGACTTTAAGCTTGGTGTTGGCATTACAACATTTCAGTGTTTATATTACCAGCAATGCATCTGAGACAATCATATACGCTGATCATAACCCATTGATATCTGTGGAAAACTTTAAGGACAAAAATGCCAGAGTGTTTAGATGGAGCTTGTTATTGCAGCCATTCCATTTGACAATTGTGCAGGTGGCAGGTTACGGGAACATGACTGCCGATGTGTTATTGAGATTCGAGTGAGATACAGAGGCGTTCGGTGATGAGTGTACTGTGGCCTGAATTTGCATATGGTTGTGCATTTTTACATCTGTATGGTTAGTATAGTATATATGAGTGTTTAGATTACTAACCGGGTTTTGGAAGAGTTAAAAATGAAGCTATCTTTTGGTATTGATGGCTCATTTTTTTTTAAAGGCGGGAGGTGTCACAAAGCTGGTCCCTTTTTTTGCCTAAAAGCTGTTCCTTGGCTCAAGGAGACTCTGTCCTTAATACTTTTCAGGGGGGCAATAAACTAGGCCGGGCTCTGATCAGTCTGGTTTGATACAAAGATGAAAATGACTTTGAGAGGATTTTTGTTCATATGTAAACAGATGAGACTTCAGGCCAAAGTGGTCATGTTTCAGAAGTGACCTGTATAATGAACGGGGAGTGGGCAGCTCTCTAGCTGAGCAGTTTAGTTCATTCCTGAACTGGTGAGGAGTTCAACAGGGAGCTGTGTTAAAACTCTATCTCTCTCTCTCTCTTTCTGCCCTTCAACTTCAACCTGTAAACATGTGTTCCATTTATACTGGGTTTTAAAGGGAGTTTGCTTATTGGGACTGTTGTGTATATTTGTCACAACATACCTAAGTCATAGAGTCATAGAGATGTACAGCATGGAAACAGACCCTTCGGTCCAACCCATCCATGCCGACCAGATATCCCAACCCAATCTAGTCCCACCTGCCAGCACCCAGCCCATATCCCTCCAAACCCTTCTTATTCATATACCCATCCAAATGCCTCTTAAATGTTGCAATTGTATCAGCCTCAACCACTTCCTCTGGCAGCTCATTCCATACACGTACCACCCTCTGTGTGAAATAAATGCCCCTTAGGTCTCTTTTATATCTTTCCACTCTCACCCTAGACCTATGCCCTCTAGTTCTGGACTCTCCGACCCAAGGGAAAAGGCTTTGTCTATTTATCCTATCCATGTTCTTCATAATTTTGTAAACCTCTATAAGGTCACCCTTCAACCTCCAACGCTCCAGAGGAAACAGCCCCAGCCTGTTCAGCCTCTCCCTGTAGCTCAAATCCTCAAACCCTGGCACCATCCTTGTAAATCTTTTCTGAACCCTTACAAGTTTCACAATATCTTTCTGAAAGGAAGGAGACTAGTGGCCTAACCAATGTCCTGTACAGCCGCAACATGACCTCCCAACTCCTGGACTCAATACTCTGACCAATAAAGGAAAGCATACCAAACACCTTCTTCACTATTCTATCTACCGGCGACTCCACTTTCAAGGAGCTAAGAACCAGCACTCCAAGGTCTCTTTGTTTAGCAACACTCCCTCGGACCTCACCATTAAGATCTGCTTTCCCAAAATGCAGCACCTCGCATTTATCTGAATTAAACTCCATCTGCCACTTCTCAGCCCATTGGCCCATCTGGTCCAGATCCTGTTGTAATCTGAGGTAACCCTCTTCGCTGTCCACTACACCTCCAATTTTGGAGTCATCTGCAAACTTACTAACTGTACCTCTTATGCTCGCATCCAAATCATTTATGTAAATGACAAAAAATAGAGCACCCAGCACCAATCCTTGTGGCACTCCACTGGTCACAGGCCTCCAGTCTGAAAAACAACCCTCCACCACCACCCTCTGTTTTCTACCTTTAAGCCAGTTCTGTATACAAATGACTGGTTCTCCCTGTATTCCATGAGATCTAACCTTGCTAATCAGTCTCCTTGTCTCCTTGTCAGGGAACCTTGTCGAAAGCCTTACTGAAATCCATATAGATCACACCTACCGCTCTGCCCTCATCAATCCATTTTGTTACTTCTTCAAAAAATTCAATCAAGTTTGTGAGACATGATTTTCCACGCACAAAGCCATGTTGACTGACCCTAATCAGTCCTTGCCTTTCCAAATACATGTATATCCTGTCCCTCAGGATTCTCTCCAAAAACTTGCCCACCACCGAGGTCAGGCTCACTGGTCTATAGTTCCCTGGCTTGTCTTTACCGCCCTTCTTAAACAGTGGCACCACATTTGCCAACCTCCAGTCTTCCGGCACCTCACCTGCGACTATCGATGATATAAATATCTCAGCAAGAGGCCCAGCAATCACTTCTCTAGCTTCTCACAGAGTTCTAGGGTATACCTGATCAGGTCCTGGGGATTTATCTACCTTTATGCGTTTCAAGACATCCAGCACTTCCTCCTCTGTAATATGGACATTTTGCAAGGTGTCACCATCTATTTCCCTACATTCTATAGGTTCCATCTCCTTTTCCACAGTAAATACTGATGCAAAATGCTTGTTTAGTATCTCCCCCACTTTCTGTGGCTCCACACAAAGGCCGCCTTGCTGATCTTTGAGGGGCCCTATTCTCTCCCTAGTTACCCTTTTGTCCTTAATATATTTGTAAAAACCCTTTGGATTCTCCTTAATTCTATTTGTCAAAGCTATCTCATGTCCCCTTTTTGCCCTCCTGATTTCCCTCTCAAGTATACTCCTACTTCCTTTATAGTCTTCTAAGGATTCACTCGATCTATCCTGTCTATGCCTTACATATGCTTCCTTCTATTTCGTAACCAAACCCTCAATTACTTTAGAATCTAGTTTGGATAGACTGAGGTCTGTAGGGGTTCTTTATTCTGTTCTTTGTGTTTCATTGTATAATTTTGTGAATAAATTTTTGTCTGTTTTAAAATCTAGTAGTCAACCTAGCTAACTTACTCCGGGTAATTTTCACTGTACACTTACCAAAACAAAATGCAGAGTTCTGGTCTGGGCTGCCTGCTTTAGAATGTTTTCAGTGGGCTGGCCTAGTCCATAACAAATAGGAGAAAGCTTTTCTCTCAGAAGAGTGTGAATCCTTGGAACTCTCTTCATCAGAAGGCAGTGGAAGCAGAGTCTGTATTATTCTTAAGGCAGAGGGAATAAGATTCTTGGTATGCAAGCGGGTGGAAGGTTATTGGGGGTGAGTAGAAATGTGGAGTAATGAGGTTAGCCATGGATCTTATTGAATGCTCAGTGGTTAGCACTGCTGCCTCACTGTGCCAGAAACCCAGGTCGATTCCACCCTTGGGCGACTGTCTGTGTTGAGTTTGCATGTTCTCTCCATGTCTGCGTGGGTTTCCTCCAGGTGCTCCAGTTTCCTCCCACAGTCCAAAGATGTGCAGGTTAGGTGGATAGGCCATGGGAAATGCAGGGATTGCATAGGGGTCTGGGTCTGGGTGGGATGGTCTTCAGAGGGTCAGTGTGGACTTGATGAGCCGAATGGCCTGCTTCCACACTGTAGGGATTCTAATGGTGGAACAGGGCTGAGGCTCATTTGAATTTATATTCTTAAAATGTAAATATGTGCCTGTGAGGGAGAGATAAAAGAGATTATAGTGGATGAGTGACACTTTATTATGTTTCAAAGAGACAGCAACTAGAGAGTGTGGTTGGAGAGATGATCCGAACGTGTATTTACATATCGAAAACATTACCCGACAAAGCAATGGAAGTCAGCTAATTACCTCACCTGGGCTTACACTGACAGTTATAAAGAGCCCTTTCCTTGTTAGAGCATAGATTATATATCTCTAATTCCTTTGAGTCAGAGAGAGAGAGAGTGTGAGAGAGATACACAAGGAATTGAGTAAATCAACAGAAAGATTGGCGCATAATTAATCCTTTCCTTTTGATTTTATTTTAAAACATAAGTGAACAGAACAGCCGGTAAGAAAGAGGAAGGTGAACGGTATCCAGAAAGATAACACAGAAAGGGCAGGATCAGCTTAAAAGAGTTATGTTTTGATCAAAAGGGAAGATGCTGTTTTGATGACAATATCACTGACCCAGTCGGCCACACTAATTCTTTGGAGGATATGGGTTCAAATCTCAATGTGGCATTATGTTTCGCAGCTACTATGCTCCAAACCTTTAAGGGACATGCTCAGGATATCATCACTGCATCAGAGCATGTGATGTGAGGGCATAAAGGTTTTAGGCTGCATTATAGCTGGGGCCAGATGAAGCAGTGAAAAGCTAATGGAAGTATGCTGCTGTGTGTAACCAAATAGCTTCTACACACAAATGGAAATCTCCAGGTCAGTTGTTAATTTTAAATCTAAGAGAGATAAATATTTGTTAAGCAAATGTATCCAGTATCCAGTCACTAAGTCAGCCTTCATTTACAGGTGCGCTGTACACTGTGTCCAGCTAGCTCAGAGTCAGTCGCTAAAGTCAGGAGGCTCTGAATCTCCTGTTTATATATTTTTTCTTTTCTTTTTTTTTGTGTGTGCAGGTGTGAGACACAGTGAAAATCTCCTGTTTATGTCTGTCAGCCAGGACTCCCTGACTGGCCCAAGTTTACAACCCCAATCAAGGATCTTGTAGTCACTGAGATCCACCTAGTTGCGATCACTACAAGGATACAGGCCAGAGGTTTATGAAGTTAGTCCACATATCAGCCATGATTTCACTGGATGGGAGAGCTGCCTCAACAGGCTGAATGGCCTACTCCTGTTCCTGTGTTCATATTAGCTCAGACACCACAGTATCTGTGAACGTAGTATTTATACACATCAAGAGCTATAACAAACGTCTGTTGAATCTTTCAACACCGTATTGCCATGTTTAGATCTTATGTTACAGGACCTAATGTAAACATTATTGTAGCACATCTGGATACCCTGTGGAGGCAAAGCCCACAGATGAGAAGTTAAATGAGTAAATCTGGAATTGGAAACTGGTCCCAGTAAAAGATTGGGATCTTATCATCAATTGTTCTAAAATCTGATTCACTAATATCTTTTAGGGACCGAAATCTGCCATTCTTACCTGATCTAGCTTCAATCCCAAAACAGTGCGGTTGATTTTTAACTGCCCTTTGATATAGCCTGAGCAAGCCATTCAATTCAAGGGTAATTTGTGATGGGCAATAAACACTAGAGCCCATGAAAGTATCAAAATAAATCAAAAGTTAAGAGGTACTCATGATCATGATCTGGAGGGAAAATGGTTAGAAGGGGAAAGTGTAGGATGATGTTCAAGGGAAAAAATGAGGATTTGACGAAGATGAGGGGATAGGATATGTAGGGCCATTGCTTCCCCATGACCCTCACCCACCACATCTCCCACCTGAAAGGGAAGGGAGAGAGGAGGAACAATAGTTAACAGGGGAAGTTGAAGAAATGAGGCACAAAGCCAAGCAGAAAGAGTTGTAATAGTAACTTTGAAGCCAGCAGGAAAGATCTCACCATGTGCAATGCCAGCACAATCACTAAGGAGTAGCTTCTGTCTGTACACTCTGCCAATCTTTTCCACTTTTAAAATGCATAAGTCGCCATTTGTAATGGCAGCTGCCACCATAAACCTGTCCAATTCCACCCCCCTCCAGTCTGTTCAATCTTTTCAGGAAGTTCTAACCTCACAGCTCTGGTCTCATTCTTGCGATTCCATTATTCTCCTTCTCCAATACCTTCATATAAAATGGAGACTGGAATTTTGCACAGTATTCTGAGTGAGATTGAACAGAGGTTCCCTACAATCTCTTCACATCAAGGTGGAACCTTGGGGGGGACGCCATTAATTGTTTCATTATTCTGTGAGAGGTTTTCCAGGTGAGTGAAATATCCCCTTACAGCTTCACTATAGATATGTCACTCTGATTGATGTACAGTATTCCCAAGGTCTTCATTAGATTAGATTAGATTAGATTACAGTGTGGAAACAGGCCCTTCGGCCCAACAAGTCCACACCGACCCGCCGAAGCGAAACCCACCCCATACCCCCACATTCACCCCTTACCTAACACTACAGGCAATTTTGTATGGCCAATTCACCTAACCGTGCACATCTTTGGACTGTGGGAGGAAACCGGAGCACCCGGAGGAAACCCACGCAGACACGGGGAGAACGTGCGAACTCCACACAGTCAGTCGCCTGAGGCGGGAATTGAACCCGGTCTCCTTCTTGGTCTACTTCTCCAAATGTCCCATTGCTCAATATCTCTCTCTGGACGACTCCTGCTATCACCTGAAGGACCTCTTTCCATGCTGTTAAAAACTCTGAATCTAAGACTGGGTTACACAACATGTCTCAACAATTGGTTCACAGACAGTGCACCTAAGTGACCATGTGAACAATAAACAGTCAATGTGTGTGTGGGAGGAGTGTTGCTGGTTATGTCAACTTAGGAATGTGTATTAGCCAGAGACATAGTGGGAACTCTCAGTTCTTCTCCAAACATTGCCAGAGGATCTTTAACTCTCAGTATAACTGTATATCCAAAAGATAGTGCAACAAGTAGGAATTTTACAACTCTAATTTGTACCTGATCAGATCGTGAGTGTACCTTTCCTATTCATGCGTAGGATGTGGGAAGTCCAACATTTCTTGTGCATCTCTAATTGTCCTTGAGAAGGTGAGCTGGCTTCTTGAACGCCTGGTGTCTAATTGGTACATCCACAATGTTGGTAAGGAGGGACTTCCAGGAATTTGACCTAGTGACACTGAAGGAACACTGATATATTTCCAAGTCAGGACGGTGAGTGGCTTGGAGGGGAACTTGCAGGTGATGTATTCCTATGGATCTGCTGCTCTTGTCCTTTTGAATGGCAGAGACTGAGGGTTTGGATGGTCCCTTTGAAGGAAACTTGGTGAGTTGCTGCAGTGTATCTTGTAGAGGGTGCGGACAGCTGCTACTGAGCATTGGTGATGGAGGGAGAGACTATTGAAGATGGCGGATGGTGAATGGGAATGTGCAACACCAGTGTACATGAGAGTCCAAGATCACTACGTACAGCTCCCAGTGTTCAACACCACACAGCAAGCCCTTGCCTGACTCAGGTCCTGTTTTTGTTAGAGTTTACTGAAGGCTATAGTGAGAGGACATTGATCACATCAGACACACAACTCCAGGTGGGAAAGAAAGATGCAGAAACAAGTCAAGGCAGATTCAAAATGACAGGAGATTTCAGAATATGACAAGACTGATCTTCTTGTCAAAACCTGTTTAAAGTTTTTTGGATAAAATTGCTTTGTCAGTTCCCACTTTGCCAGGAAAGTTAATTTAACCAACAGTATCAAAGAAATTTGTCACCAGCAATTCCTGTCTTTCCAGCTGCACGTTCACTCTGTCAGAGGAAGCAAAGGGGATCCCATCCGCCCACACCAATCGACAATGGAAACTTGCTGCAAGTCACCTGTTTATGGTGAAGTGAAGCTGTTCCCAAGTCCAGAGCAGTGACATTTTCTGTGGGATTAGGAGCAAGCAGTGACTGGTGGGGTACTGTAGGGCTCAGTGCTTGGACCCCAGCTATTCACAATATACTGTATATTAACGACCTGATGACGAAACCAAATACAACATTTCCAAGTTCGCTGATGACAAGAAACTAGGCGGGAGTTGTGAGGAGGATGCAAGGAGGTTTCAAGGAGATTTGGAAAAGTTGAGTGAGTGGACAAACAGATGCAGTACAATGTGGTGAAATGTAATGTTGCACACTTCAGTGTCCAAAAGAGAAAGAAAGAGTATTATTTAAATAGTGATGTATTGGGAAGCGTGGATGTCCAAAGGTGAACTTGTGCACCAATCAATGAGAATAGATGCAGCAGTTCGAAAGGCAAATGTTATATGGTCTTCGTTGCAAGGTGGTTTGAGTTCAGAAGTAAGGATGTCTTCCTGCAGTTACACAGGGCCTTGGTGGGATCATGCCTGGAGTACTGTGTGTGGTTTTGGTCTGTCCACTTATGAAAGGTTCACTAGGCTGATGCCAGGGATGGCAGGAGTGTTGTAATGAGGATAGATTAGTTCGCCTGGATCTGTATTCACTACAGAAGGATGAGAGAGGGGGTCTGACTGGAACATAAGATTCTAACAAGACTGGGCAGGCGGGATGTTGGGAGAATGTTTTCTCTGGTTGAGGAGGTGCATATTTTGGACTGAGATATAGGAAAATAGTTGTGAAACTTGAAAGGGTTCAGAAAAGATTTACAAGGACGTTGCTAGGGTTGGAGGATTTGAGCTACAGGGAGAGGCTGAACAGGCTGGGGCTGTTTTCCCTGGAGCGTCGGAGGCTGAGGGGTGACCTTATAGAGGTTTACAAAGTCATGAGGGGTATGGATAGGGTAAATAGACAAAGTCTTTTCCCTGGGGTCAGGGAGTCCAGAACTAGCGGGCATAGGTTTATGGTGAGAGGGGAAAGATATAAAAGAGACCTATGGGGCAACTTTTCACGCAGAGTGTGGTATGTGTATAGAATGAGCTGCCAGAGGAAGTGGTGGAGGCTGGTACAATTGCAACATTTAAGAGGCATTTGGATGGGTATATGAATAGGAAGGGTTTGGAAGGATATGGGCCGGGTGCTGGCAGGTGAGACTAGATTAGGTTGGGATATCTGGTCAGCATGGACGGGTTGAACCGAAGGGTCTGTTTCCATGCTGTACACCTCTAAGACTCTATGAGGAAAGATTTCTGATTCAACAGGCAGTGTGCCTGTGGAATTCTCTAACATGGAGGGCTGTGGAGGCCAAGTCATTGAATATATTCAAACAAGAAAGAGATACATATCAAGGTTTCAAAAGCGTCAAGGAACATGGGGAAGAAGCAGGAATATTACATTGAGGTAAAGGAGCAGCTATGATCATGTTGAATGGTGGAGCAGGCTGGAAGGGCTGAATGGCCACAATGAAACTAGAAGCAGGTGTAGGCCATTCAGCCCCTCAGTCCTGCTCTCCAGTTCAATTAGATCATGGCAATGCTGTACCTCAGCACCATGCACCCTTCTTTGCCCCATATCCTGCGACACTATTATTGATAAAAATCTGTCAATCGCAGTCCAATTGAAAACTCCTGCCTAGGTATTTTGGGATGAGTGTTCCAGATTTCCAGTATCCTTTAGAGTGAAGAAGTGCTTCCTGGTTTCACTCTGAATGAACTGGCTTGAAGTTAAACTGGTGTTGCCTTGTTTGTCTTCCCCTGCTCAGCACAGGCAGATTGTCCCCAGTCTTCCCGATCAAATCCCTTTAATATTTTTAGTCAGACCACACCCTCAAGCTCCTAAAGCTCAGGGAAATAAAGCCAGGTTTATACAAATTGTTCGGATCACTTAAACCTTGCAGCCCCAGTACTTTGTCTGTTAATCTGATACACACACATATCACAGGTACAGGGAAAACCCAAGCTTTTAAAAACCCTTCTCTTTGAATATTGTTGAAAGGATAGAGACAGACAAAGACAGGCAAAGCTTTTCATCAGGACAAAACACAAGAATACCAAATTTCAAACAATCACAATAATTTATACTGCAGGAGTAAATGGTGCTGATTGGTTGCCAAGTTGACTTTCTGATTGGCTGAGAAAGCAGCAGGAAATTACAGGTTACCCTGTAGGTTGACTCCGAGGTAAATCCTCTTTGCTGCTGGGAGAGTAACCTCAGCATCTTCTATGTAACCTTGTAACTAAAACACCTCATCCCTGGAACTTCTCCGGCAAATGTCCTCTGTATCTACTCAACGATCCTCACATCCTTCCCGAAGGGTGGTGACCTGGAAACTGGACACAACACTCTCGGTGAAAAACTTCACTACCATCTACCTGATCGAACTTAAATTGTCAAGACTTCGATCAATTGATTCCCTCAGTCTTCTCTTTTCTACCTGGAAGTGCTCCAGCCTGTGCAACTATTCCTGATAGTTATGACCTCTCGATTCTGGGATCATTTGACTGTGAGATCTGATGGTAGATCACCCCAGACAGTTCGATTCTCTTGCTTCTGAGTTATGCAGCCAGCGAATCATAGAGATGTACAGCACGGAAACAGACTGTTCAGTCCAAATTGTCCATGCCAATCAAATATCCTAAACTAATCTAGTCATTTGCCAGCATTTAGCCCATAGTCCTTTAAACCCTTCCTCTTCATACAACTATCCAGATGCCTTTGAAATGTTCGCTGAAAATGTGTTGCTGGAAAAGCGCAGCAGGTCAGGCAGCATCCAAGGAGCAGGACAATCGACGTTTCGGAAGGGCTCATGCCCGTAACGTCGATTCTCCTGCTCCTTGGATGCTGCCTGACCTGCTGCACTTTTCCAGCAACACATTTTCAGCTCTGATCTCCAGCATCTGCAGCCCTCACTTTCTCCTGCCTTTGAAATGTTGTAATGATACCAGCCTCCACCACTTCCTCTGACAGCTCATTCCATACACACATCACCCTCTGCATAAAGACGTTGCCCCTTAGGTCCTTTTTATATCTGTCCCCTCTCACTCTCAACTCAAGCCCTCTAGTTCTGGAATCCCCTACCTTGAGGACAAGATCTTGGCTATTCACCCTATCCATGCCCCTCATGATTCTATAAACCTCTATAAGGTCACCTGACAGCCTCTGATGTTCCAGGGAAAACAGCCCCAGCCTATTCAGCCTCTCCCTACAGTTCAAGCCCTCCAACCCTGGCAACATCCTCGTAAACCTTTTAAAGGGAGTCTCACACATTTTTGAAACGAAAAATGTGAATTCAAAAATTTTTTTAATACAATTTTATTGAGACAAATACTGAGGGAGCCCTCCTCTCCCCATTCTTGCATTTCAAATAGTTCTGGAGGGGGTCGAGAGTGGGTAGGTGAGAAGGCATGTGGAGATTCCAATGACAGAATGGAAAGTTCTGGAGCTGCCCAGTCTCAGGTTTGGTTTATGTACAGAGCACCTGTTCATATTTCCCTCTCTCTCTGTTCTCTGTGACGTTCATCCCAGTTTTTCATCAAGGTTGGGGCATGGTGGGTGTACAAAGAGAGAGAGAGAGGGAATTCCTGTTGTTTTACTGCAAGTCCAACTCCCAGCAACATCAGCTGCTGCAAATGCTGTTCACAGATACTAGGCTTGGATCGACCAACCCCATCTCCTCGTGCTCATTGACACAGAGACGGTATCCGCAGCCCCTCTTCCTCGGCAGAGGGACCACCCCTTTGGCGTTGGCCGCTCCCTCGGGCCTGGTGGTGGGAGGCAGTAGGAAGCCCACACTGCCAGCGATCAGCATGTGCCAGATGCTATGGATGTAGAAGTAGTTCTCCTCAGTCTCCACGAAGGCGTACAGTGCCACGGCGAACGTGGCGATGACTGTGCCAGGGAAAAGGTAGAAGACCCAGCGCTTCCAGGTCGGAGGGTAACAGTGACGTCTGCGGATTGTACGTACAGTCTGTGAGAGAAAGGGAAGCAGAACGTCATGGAGGCAAGCTGTACTTTTACAGGATCTATCACTCAAGCTATTGTGTATTAGATTAAATTCCCTACAGTGTGGAAACAGGCTCTTCGGCCCAACAAATCCACACCGACCCTCCGAAGAATAACCCACCCAGACCCATTCCCTGACATTTACTCCTGACTAGGCAAAAACAATGACTGCAGATGCTGGAAACCAGATTCTGGATTAGTGGTGCTGGAAGAGCACAGCAGTTCAGGCAGCATCCGAGGAGCAGTAAAAGCGACGTTTCGGGCAAAAGCCCTGATAAACGTCGATTTTACTGCTCCTTGGATGCTGCCTGAACTGCTGTGCTCTTCCAGCACCACTAATCCAGAATTTACTCCTGACTAATGCACCTAACACTACGGGCAATTTAGCACGGCCAATTCACCTGACCTGCACATCTTTGGATTGTGGGAGGAAACCGGAGCACCCGGAGGAAACCCACGCAGACACTGGGAGAATGTGCAAACTCCACACAGACGGTCACCTGAGGTCAGAAGCGAACCCGAGTTCCTGGCGCTGTGAGGCAGCAGTGCCAACCACTGGGCTACCGTGCCGCTGGTGAATCTTTTAAGGTGAATCTTTATCACGTATGGTGTGGCATAATTAGGTACAACCAAGTCTTGCTGAAAAGAGAGACAGTCCCTGAAACTTTTCACCTTGCCATCCATCAGGACCAATGCAAGAATGCCAATTTTCAAACAATCACAACAATTTATACTGCAGGAGCATAGTGCACTGTTGCGTTGGAAAATCAATTCTGATTGGCTGAGGCATTACCATGGAATAAGTAACAGGCTCTCCAAGCTCCCAGGTCATTCAACAGAACAAAAGACTCCTTTTGGAAGCATTTTTGCTCCTAAAGTCACAGAGTCCTATACACGGAGACAGACTCTTTGGCCCACACTTGGTCCATGTCGAACAAAATGTCCATCTACACTAACTCCATTTCCCTGCACTTGGTCCATATCCACGTAATCCTTTCCTATCCATATATTTGTCCAAATGCCTTTTAAATGTTGTTAATGTACCCACCTCAACAACTTCCGCTGGCATCTCATTCCATACGCATACCACCCTCTGCGTAAAAACATTGCCCCTCAGATTCCCTTTTATTCTTTCCCCTCTAACCTTAAACCTCGATGCCCTCTAGTCCTCAATTCCCCAACCCTGGGAAAATGACTGAGTGCATTCACCCTGTCCATGCCTCTCATGATGTCTCAAGATCCTCCCTCAGTCTCCTATGCTCTAAAGAAAAAAGGTCCTAGTTTGTCTAACCTCTCGCTGTAACTCAAATCACTGAATCCAGGCAACATCCTTGTAAATTTCTTCTGCACTCTTTCCAGTTTAATAACGTCCTTCCTATAGCAAGATGACCAAAACTGAACACAGTACTCCATGTGTGGCCTCCTGAGGTAGGAATTGTTGTAACTATTGAAATTTGATATTCTTGCATTTGTCCTGATAGTACTTTTTGAATTCCTTCCAGGCATTACTGGATAGACCAGCATTGAGGTTGAAACTTTATTGCTGGAACAGCACAGCAGGTCAGGCAGCATCCAGGGAACAGGAGATTCGACGTTTCGGGCACAGGCCCTTCTTCATTCCTGAAGAAGGGCCTGTGCCCGAAACGTCGAATCTCCTGCTCCCTGGATGCTGCCTGACCTGCTGTGCTGTTCCAGCAATAAAGTTTCAACTTTGATCTCCAGCATCTGCAGACCTCACTTTCTCCTGGATAGACCAGCATCTATTGTCTCGCCCTAGTTGCTCAGAGAGCAGTTAAGAGTCAAGTACATTGATGTGGATCTGGAGTTACGTATAGGCCAGACCAAGTAAGGATAGTAGAGTTATTTCCCTAAATGACATTAGTGAACCAGATGGATTGGTACAACAGTTGACAATGGCCACCATTGGACTAATTTTTTAGTGAATTCAAATTTCCCCAACTGTTGTGGAAGGATAATGACAGTATCCTCCCACTATTTCATCGCCAGCACCAAGACAATACGACATTTCAGCCACACCTCCGACTTTGCAGTGACACTCAGGTTCCGTATCACCAAATGATTGTGTGTGATAAATGATTTTAAGACACAGTGTGTCAGCTAAGGTGTTATGTTGAGTGCCGCACTTTCGAAAGGGTTGCCATGGCTATGCAGATGGTGCGGAGAAGATTTCCTGTCATGGTGCCAGCTCCTCAGTTATGTGGAGAGACTGAGCAAACGGCAACTATTCCCCTTTCAACAGGAAGGATTCATGGGAGCTTTCATCGAGGTTTCAAAGGCATGAAGCGTTTTGATAAGAGTGGACGGGGAGGAGACTTTTCCCACTGGGAGGAATCAGGAGATTGGCCAGAGAGTCAGAGGGAAGATGGGAAGAATTTCCTTTATGACTCCAATTCTGAATCAGACATTGTAAAACTCTTCATGTCAATGATATGCTTTTAAGCGTAGTCTCCAGTGTAGATAAACACGACAGCTAATTTGTACACAGGCAGCTCCCACAAACTGTAATGTGATGATGATCAGAATATTTTGTAACTGAATGATGTTGTTTCTTTGATATCTATTGAATACCCCTCTTCATCTTTGCATAGCAGGTGGGGCATCAGTTTAATATCTTATACAAGAGAAGGTACCCCCGAGAATGAGGTTCTGGCTCAGTACAGGCAATAGGGGAGGCAGCCCAGCTCCAGTCTCTGCAATAAGGCTAATTCAGACACTTGGAGACAAGAACACAAGCCTCTGGATGAACAAGATAGAGTCATTGAGATGTACAGCATGGAAACAGACCCTTCGGCCCAACTCATCCATGCCGATCAGAAACCCTAAATTTAACTTGTCCCATTTGCCAGACCTTGGCCCCTATCCCTCTACACCCTTCCTATTCATATATCCATCCAGATGCCTTTTAAATGTTATAATAGTACCAGCCTCCACCACTTCCTCGGCAGCTCATTCCATACACGCAACACTCCCTGTGTGAAAAAGTTGCCCCTTACGTCCCTGTTATATTTTTCCCCTCTCATCTTAAAACAATGCCCTCTAGTTTTGGACTCCCCTAGCCTGAAAAAAAAGACCTTGTTTATTTATCCTGTCCATGCCCCTAATGGTTTTATAAACTTCTATCAGGTCACCCCTCAGTCCCCGATGCTCCAGGATAAACAGCCCCAGCCTATTCAGCCTCTCCTGAGAGCTCAAACCCTCTAACACCGGGTTGGCTGTAGACACAATCTGGCTGATGAACTAGACCAGAGCCACTCAAAATATTTCTGATGTTTCCCACAGGCACAAAATGAAACAAAATCCTGTCAATTGCGGAGATCTGAAATTACAGCATAAATTGCTGGAGATACTCAGCAGGACTGACAGTACCTGCGGAGAAAGAGAAAGAGGTATAATTTTGAGTCTAGTATAACACACTTGAAGCATTAATTCTGTTTCTCTCTCCATTGATGCTGCCAGACCTGCTGAGTTTCTCAAGCAATTTCTGTTTGCATTTCAGACTTGTATTTCACTGACTGAGATTTGGCAGAGGTTTACAAAATCATGAGTGAGCTGGTAGATCAGGAGATGCTGTTCCAGCTCATCAAAGGAAAAGGAATGAGGGGATGTAAATTGAAAATGATGTGCAAACAAAGCAAGGGTAATGTGATTACAAACTTTTTCACTCAGTGAGTAGTTAGGGGCTGGAACACGCTGCCTGGAAATGTGGCAGGTTCAAACGAGGAGAGCATTGGATGGTTATTGGGAAAGAATGGTCTACAAGGGTATGGAGAAAAGGCAGGAGATTGACACGAGGCGATAGAAGCAGTGCAGGGCACAATGGGTCAAATGGTCTCTTTCTGCACCAGAACAACTCCGTTCTTCCTCAGAATGATTACATACAGCCAATGCAGCAGATACAAAAAGGGTGAATATCCATCTCCCTACCCAAGCGATGGCCATAATGCCGAGAGCAAAGAGGCTTGGTCCCAGAAGATTCCACAGTCCATGCCGATCCAACTGCAAAGCCATCGACAGCAACATGGCTCCCAGCAAGTACAAGATCTGTCAAAGTGCAAAGGGCAAGGGTCATCATGATGATGTGTGATATAATAAACCATCAATGACAGATATTTTAATTATCTATGCTGTCTTCGCTTTAACTTAATATTCAACTGCTCTCAGTGAGAACGAGGTTTACTCTTGTTTTGTTGGTCAGAAAATGTCACCAATCTGCCTGAAGAATTGTTCAAGGATATCAAGGGCTACAGAATGAAGTGTTCTGTGCAATGTGATCGGGGAATCAGAGGGTGACACAATACAGGAGGAGGCTGCTTGGCCCATCACGTCCGTTCTAGCTCTCTACAAGGACACCTCAGCTTTTTTTTATATATCTACTGGCTGGGTCTGCAATTATTACCCATCCCTCATTGCTCTTGAGAAGGTGATGGTAAATTTCTTTCTGGAACCACTGCAGTCCATGTGCTGTAGGTGGACGCACACCGCCCTGAGGGAGGGAATTCTAGGATTGTGACCCAGCGAGAGCAACGGAGGGGTGATATATTCCCAAATCAGGATACTGAGTCACTTGGAGGGGAACTTGCTGGAAGATGGTGTTCCCATGTATCTGCTGCCCTTATCTTTCTAGATGGAAGTGATCGTGGGTTTGGAAGGTGCTGTTTGAGGATATTTGGCAAATTTCTGCAGTGTGTCTTGGAGATGGTATGCACTGTTGCTACTGAGTGTCAGTGGTGGAGGGAGTGGTGCTTGTGGATGTGGTAACAATCAAGCAGTCTGCATTATTCTGGGTGGTGTTGAGCTTTTCGGGTGTTGTTGGAGGGACATCGATCCTGGCAAGTGGGGAGTATTCCATCACACTCCTGACTCGTGTCTTGTAGATGATGGAGAGGCTTTGGGGAATTACTCACTGCAGTATTCCTTGCCTCCAACCTGCTGTTATGTGTTTATGTGGCGAGTCCAGTTCTGTTTCTGGTTAATGGTAACCCCCAGGACGCTGATAGTGATAGTCCCCTGCCCATCCCATGCAACCTTGCAAGTTCTCCTCTTTTCAAACAATCATCCAATTCACTCCCAGTTGAATCTGCCTCCAAAACACCTTGTAGCATATAGATTCCGATCAGCCATGATCTAGTTAAATCAGGCTCATGGGGATGAAAGACCTAATCCTAATCCCTTGTTCTTCCCAGAAGGCAATTTCTGTCAACCAGTGAAACAAGGATTTCTTTGAATCAGGGATATCCCACAACCAAAAGCTATATTTATCCTGTTCCGACCTGCTGTACTCACACAGGTCAAGTCCAGTACCATCAACTAACAGCTTGGATTTAATCCACTCTGTTCCAGATAACGTCACAGTGAATGGTACAGACTGCAGGGCATCTCGGTTGGGGCACACAGTGGGTGGTGTGCCGATGCCCAGGTCACAAGGCCTGGTCTCTGGCCAATGGCGGTCTCTGCGATTAGGTGAGAAGAAAAGTAACAGCTTGCATTTATGTAGCACCTTCCATGACCACAGTCAACGAGGGGCAATGTGGGAAAATGTGGCAATCGGAACACAGCAAGATCCCATAATTAGCGTTTTAAATTTATTTTCTCATCAGATGTGAGAGGGCCAGGTGTTAAGACCAGCATTTGTTGCCCACCCCTATCTGCCCTTGAACTGAGTGGCTTGTGAGGCCATTTCAGAGGGCAGGTCAGAGACAACTGTATTGCTGTGTGTCTAGAGTCACAAGTAGGCCAGAAGCATTGAAGACAACAGGAGGAATAGGCCATTCAGCCCTTCAAGCCTGGGCTCTACCATTCAATTTGATCATGGCCAATCTTCCAACTCAGTTCCCTTTCCCAAATTCTCCCCATACCCTTTGATCCCTTCATCCCTGGGAAATATAGCTAGCTCCTTCTTAACAACAGATGATGGAAGGATGGCAGATTTCTTTCTCTGAAGGATATTAGTGAACCAGAAGGAATTTTAAGACAACCAATAATAATTTCATGGCCAGCATCACAAACAATAGCTTTCTCAGAACAAATTGTTGTGGATCCAACTGGGGAATCAGGTTATTTTGGATCTAGTAATGTTTAATGAGATAGGTTTGATAAACAATGTCAGAGTAAAATATCCCCTTGGAAATAGTGACCATAACATGGTAGAATTTAGCATTTAGTTTAAGAAGGAGGAACTTGAGTTGGAAACAACTGAGCTAAACTTAAATCAGGGTTACTACAAAGGAATAGAATCCCTACAGTGTGGAATCAGACCATTTGGTCCATCAAGTCCCTCCAAAGAGTATCCCACCCAGACCCACCCCGTACAACCCCTGCATTCCCTATGGCCAATGGATCTAACTTGCACATCGTTGGACCGTGGGAGAAAACTAGAAACCCACACAGACAGAGAGAATGTGCAAACTCCGCACAGTCACCCAATGCTGGAATCGAATCCAGGTCCCTGGCATTGTGAGGCAGCAGTGCTAACCACTGTGCCACCCTGTGAGGGTACAGCTGGCTGGAGTGGACTGGGAAAGGAGTGTAGCAGCAAAGGTAGTTGAGGAACAATGGCAGACTTTTAAGAAAATAGTTCATGGCTCACAGCAAAAATAGATCTCAGTGAGGAAGGAGGATTCAACATCAGAAAACACAAAATTCCTGATGAAGGGCTCTTGCCCAAAATGTCGACTCTCCTGCTCCTCGGATGCTGCCTGACTGGCTGTGCTTTTCCAGCACCACACTCTCGACTCAGAAAACACCAGGCCTTGTCTCTGGCCTACGGTGGTCTCTGCAAATAGATGCGAATGAAAACAACACTAAGGGGAGAAACCCAACCACGGTTAACCCAAAAGGTTAAGGACAGCATCATATTGAAAGAAAATATATCCAATGTGGCAAAGGTTAGTGGTCAGCCAAGAGGATTGAGAAACTTTTAAAAACCAATAAAAGACGACCATTTTAAAAAAGAGTCAGGAGAAAAGCTTTGAGGGTAAACTGGCAAGTAATATCAAGATGGACAGTAAGAGCTTCCTGAAATACATGAAAAGGAAGAGGGAGGTCAAAGTGGGCAATGGCTCCTGAGAGAATGAGGTGGGGGAAATCAGAATGGGGTACCAAGAAATGAGACAGGAGTTAAAGAAATACTTTGCATCTGTCTTCATAGCAGAAACCACCAATAGCATTCCAATATTATTAAATATTCAAATAGCAAAAGAGGGAGAGGAACTGAATCCAAGAATTATCACAAAAGGAAAAGTACCTTGGAAACTAATGGGGTTAAAGGCCGGCAAGTCTCCCAGACCTGATCCTTGGCAAAAAGATGTAGGTTAGAGTGTGGATACACTGGCAGTACTCTTTCACAGGACGATAAAATATAGGAGGAGAATTAGGCCCATCAGCCCATCGAGTCTGCTCCCCCATTTGGTCATAGCTGATGTGTTTCTCAAGTCCATTCTCCTGCTTTCTCCCAGCAACCCTTGGTCCCCTTACTAATCAAGAACCTCTCCATCTCTGTCTCAAATACACTCAATGACATGGCCTCCACAATCCTCTGCGACAATGAATTCCACAGATTCCCCACCCTCTGGCTGAAGAAATTCCTCCTCATCTCGGTTCTAAAGGGTTACCCCTTCACTCTGAGACTGTACCTTCAAGTCTTAATCTCTCTTACTAGTGGAAACATCTTCTCCACATCCATCCTGTTCAGGCCTCTCGGTATTCTATAATTATCAATCCGATTCCCCCTGATCCTTCTAAACTCCATTGAGTACAGAGCCAGAGTTCTCAACCAGCTCTGTGCAGCACCTTGTCACCTTGTTCTGGAAATCCCATTAGGTCATGTTCACTGGCTCTCCTTTGTCTAACTTGCTCATTACCTCCTCAAAGTATTCTAACAGATTTGTCAGACGTGACCTCCCCTTGACGAAGCCATGCTGACTCTGCCCTATTTTATCATGCACTTCAGAATCTCGTCCATAATAATGGACTCTGAAACCTTGCTAACCACTGAGGTCAGGCTAACAGGCCTTTAGTTTCCTGTCTTCTGCCTCTCTCTCTTCTTAAATAGGGGACTTATATTCGGCATTTTCCAGTCCTCTGGGCCCCTCACATACTCCAGGGATTCCTAAAAGATCACCACCAATACCTCTATAATCTCTTTAACACCTCACCTTGGGATGTTTAGGTTAGGTGGATAAACAGTATTACGAGGATAGGGTAGGGGGATGAGTCTGGATGGGATGCTGTTCGGAGGGTAAATGATTAAAATGTCATACAGTTGATGCGATGCACTGAACAAACTTAGATTGCTGTTAAATCTTTAATCCCTCTACACTGTCCCCATCAAACACTCCCAGGTCAGGGACAGCACAGGATTAGATACAGAGTAAATCTCCCTTTACACTGTCCACGACCAAACACTCCCAAGACAGGGACAGCATGGGGTAAGATACAGAGCAAAGCTGGCTCTACACTGTCCCCATCAAGCCGTCCTGATATGAATCTGTGCTGCTTTAATAGGTTTTCAGATCATTCTTTCCCCGATTGTGTCCGTATCAGGTATTTGCTGATAGTTTCACGGACACTGTTACTGTTTTTAACTTTTTATCCTAATTTTTAATTTAATTAGTTGTAATTTAAATTCCTGTGATGAATTTTGAACTTATATCCAGAGATCCCTCATTCCGATCTGTGAATTACTGGTGCATTTACATAACTAAGCAGCCGCCATATCCAGTTATCCTGATACTGTGCTAACTGGGTCAGTTTTACCTTCACTCTGGGAATATCCTAACTGCGGTCACATGGAAGATATGGAGCCAGGAGGCTGGGGAACCTTGCGATTGGAATCTGGAATCTAGAAAGAGAAGACTCGCTGACGAAACCATTGCTCCATCAAATCTATTGAACAGTAGGAGCTGGATGATGGGCCAACTCCTGGATGGCCAATGTACGAGAAATGACAGGCCGACAGTATTCATGGTCATCCAGGGATACTTCCAAAGTTTCCAAGGAATTAAATTGCTGTCAATATCCTGACTTGGAAATATATCACTGTTCCTTCACTGTCGCTCAGTCAAAATCCTGGAATTCCTTCTCTAAGGGTATTGTGGGTCTACCTACAACACATGGACTGCAGCAGTTCAAGAAGGCAGCTCACCCCAACTTCTCAAGGGGCAATTAGCAATGGGCAACAAGTGCTGGCCCAGCCAGCGATGTCCACATCCCATCAAAATGAAATTGATGCTAGACTCCTTTGAAACGAAATAAGTAAATGTGAACATGGTGTGTGGGCAATGATTGAGAGAGAGGGGTGACATGTAGCCAGTTGCCCAGGATTCTCCCCCACTGAGGGATTTCCTCACCTCATCTCTGGATCTGTCTCATTGACAGAGACTGATCACGTGGATAAACGAGAATAAACCTCAGCTTTGTAACAACGTACAAAGAAAATCTCGAAAGCGAACATCTGGGAAAGCCGTCAGTGACGTGTGCTTGCTCGTGAGAGGGAGATAGTGAGAGGGAGAACAGCAGCAGGGATGGGGGTGAACAGTTGGATGGTCCCGGATTGCTGTGAGACAGGGCCCCACTTGGCCTGTCAAGGTGGAGACTAACCTGCTTGATGATTGGTTGCAGCCTCGCCATGGCAATAACCGTGACCCAGACAGACATCAGTGATCCCAGGAAGTCACAGAACTGCAGCACATCATACTCCATGATACAGAAGACCACGATCCCAGGCTGGTCACACGCGTGGTAAAACTGCAGGGGGCAGGAGGGTGGGAACAACAGCTAGTGTCACCTCACAGACAACAGGAAACCCTCTGAAAGTTACAGGGAGTCACTCCCAAACAGAGGAGGAGCGTCAGGCACAGGGGCTGGAATGTGGTCATCTCTATGAGGAATTAGGGGATCTGTTTCAAAATAAGGAGATGGGGATGAACAGGAATCCCTGACAGGATCCTTTGTCTTTGTAATTCTCTCCCTCAGCAAGCTGTGGACGCTGGGTCAAGGAATAGGTTTGAGGCTGATGTAGACAGAGCTTTGATCGACAAAACAGTTTAATGTTTTGGGGGAAGGCAGGAAAGCTTATCAAGGGGCTGAATGTTATTTAAATGGTCAAAGATTGGAGAATGATACAGAACAGAAAGATTGGGAGTCCGCATCCATGAAACATAAAGAAACATAAAGTCTACTGGAAATAGGGAAAGCAAATGGAATGTTGACCTTTATTTCAAAGGGAATAGAGTAGAAGGGGAGTAGAAGTTTTGCTCGAACTGTACGCAATACTAGTTAGGTAGACCAAGATACTAGTCTGACTGGAGCTGGTACACTGTGAATATACCTAAGAAAAGATATATTGGCATTGGAGACAGTCCAGCGAGTGCCCACTCGGTAATACCAGATCGATGTATTCTTGATCTTTACTGAATTCAAAGTATTACAAGGAAAGAACAGAAAATTGGAAGTGAGGAATGTCAGATCAGTCATGATCCTATTGAATGATGGAACAGGCTCAAGGGACTGAATGGCCTTCTCCTATTCCTATCTCTTATGGTCACATGGTATCAACAGACTGTCTGAAAAGGAAAGGTTGGGCCTGTATTTGTTGGACTATATAAGAATGTGGGGAGACCTTAGACTTACAAGGATGTTGCCAGGGTTGGAGGATCTGAGCTACAGGGAGAGGTTGAACAGGCTGGGGCTGTTTTCCCTGGAGCGTCAGAGACTGAGGGGAGACCTTATAGAGGTCTACAAAATTATGAGGGGCATGGATAGGATAAATAAACAAAGTCTTTTCTCTGGGGTTGGGGAGTCCAGAACGAGAGGGCAAAGGTTTAAGGTGAGAGGGGAAAGATATAAAAGAGACCTAAGGGGCATTTATTTCACACAGAGGGTGGTACGTGTATGGAATGAGCTACCAGAGGATGTGGTGGAGGCTGGTACAATTGTAACATTTAAGAGGCATTTGGATGGGTATATGAATAGGGAGGGTTTGGAGAGATATGAGCCGGGTGCTGGCAGGTGAGACTAGATTGGGTTGGGTTATCTGGTCAGCATGGACGGGTTGGACCGAAGGGTCTGTTTCCATGCTGTACATCTCTATGACCCTATGACTCTATGGAGCATACAAGATCCATTGGGAGATATGGGGAGATTGTTTCCCCTTGTGGGAGAGTGTAGTTCCAAAGGGAATAATCCCAGAATCAGGCATTGCACATTTCAGACAGAGATGTGGAGGAATTTCTTCTCTCAGAAGGGGGTGAATCTATCACGGAGGGCTGTCAAGGCTGGGCCATTAAGTGGATTCAACACTGAGAGAGACAGAAGGGAATCAAGAGTTATGGGAGAAAATGGGAAAGGCAGACAGATATCCCTTCATATACACTGATAGTCAGAAAGTGCTGGAGAATGCTATACACCAGAGGCAGAGATGCATGTGAGACATTTGATAGGAAATAGGTTTGGGAGGTTTTCTATCATGGTAGCATGATACCGCAAGTACAGATCTTGATCACTGAGGAGTCCAGACAAAGACTCCTTCACCCTGCTGCCAGACCAGGAGGTATTTAATTGGCCAATGAGGGCTTCTGGCTAGCAGGGTGGGAGGGGAGGTGTCAGGGAGTGTTAAATTAGGATTGGAAGGGAGGGAGTGGGGGTGAGGCATCAAGAGTTCAGGGGATCAGTGGTTGTGGAGTAATGGAGAGTCAGAGGTTTGAAGTCTAGAAGTGAGAGATTGAGGGTCAGAGCATTGATGGAAGGTGTTGAGGTTCCGCAGACCAGAGGGTGCCTGAAGAATGGCGAATAGAAGGTTGCAAGGTATTCAGGGTCGGAGGTGAGAGGTCACTTGTGCTGCCTCCTAGTGGAGATAAGGATTGGGAGCTGTACGTGGCCTTGCTCCCCACCCCCCCCCATCACCCCTGCCTCAGTGATCTAGAGGCACCGAGGTCGAATGGTCACCTTCCCAACCAGGAGCTCAGGCCCAACTGTGCTCTCTCAGCAAAGGCCAAAGGTCAAACAACCACTGTCATGTTCAAAGTGACCCTGTGCACAGTCCCCAGCGAAGCCAACCCCTTCCCAGAGATTCAGCAAATAATGGCACTGACCGTTGAGAAAAACATGGTGAAAATGTAGACAGAGGCCTCCAGGAGATACTCGCTGCGAATCGCTATGGCGACAGGCGGGACGAACATCAGGTTGCTGAGGCACAGCAGGAGGGTGGAGAGGAGCTGGAAGCTGTATGAATAAGCCTCCAGGTTATCAGTACAACCCCAGCCATTCCAACCTGTAACGGGACAAACCAGTCAGAGTGACAGAGACCACTCAGCCTCTCCAGTTAATGCTGGCCCTTTCCAGACAGTACCCAATCAGTCACCCTCCCTGCTCTGAACCCACAGCTCTGCAAATTTATGTTCATTTCATATTAAGTTGACACAGTTTATCTTTGAAAACGTGAGGATTGGTTCTCCTCCCAGCCCCATGTGAGAGACTGGGTTTTCGATCACCGCTCCTCTCTGTGTAAAAGAATTTCCACTTGTCTCTGCTCTGCAATCTTTGTCAATGATCAGAATCAAGATGGCCAGCTGCTTGTGGTCTGGGTGTTACCGAACCCCAGGACAGGGCCTTTCCCCCAGCCCCTTACACCCCAGCTCTGGGACTGGATCAGTGCCCTCTCAGTGACAATGTCATTCAGATTGGTGTTGCTAGCCATGACTGATCAGCAGTGAGCAGTATATAACCTCCAGGGTCTCTGCCTCCCAGTAAAACCCCATTGCCAGCCTGCCCAGGACTTCAGGGTCTTATCTCCTTCCTGATCATTACTGGATATTGGCATCACTGGCATCACGAATACGTATTGCCCATCCATAATTGCCCAGAGGGTATTTAAGTATCAACCACATTACTTTGGGTCTGGAGTCACGTGTAGGCCAGACTGGGTGTCAGATTTCCTTGCCTGAAGGACTTTGGTGAACCAGATGTGATTGACAGTCACCATTCGGTCAGATCTTTATTAAATTCAAATGTCACCATCTGCTATTGTGGGAATCGAACTCATGTCCCCAGAACATTCACCTGGATTACTAGTCCAGGGACATTACCACTGTGTTGGACAAGGTTCAATGAGAGACAGCATGGGGCTCTCACTAGCTCTCCTGCTAGCAGGCTAAACCATCTCAACCCTCTGTTATTGACCTGTGACAGACCCTCACATGGTTCATGCCCAATCTTACTGCTGTTAAAACCGAATACATCTCAAACTTTCCCCAGTTCTGATGAAGGGTGTTAACCCTGTTTTTCTCTCTCCATACTTGCTGCTGGAGTGTTTCATTCTGTAATGTTATTGGAGGTTTCCTGCTGTACAGTGGTTTGTACTGTGACCCTCCTTCCTGGTTGAAGGTCTCTCACACGCACACATACACACAGACAACACAATCTCACACACACAGTCTCCCTCACACATACACACTCACACACTCTTTCACTCACACACATGCACACACACGTACTCAGACTCACACCGGCACATAAATAGAGACACATACAGACACACACAGACACACAATCTCACTCTCTCACACAAACACACACACATACTCTCTCACACAAACATACTCAGACACACACACGCTCTCTCTCTCACACGCACATACACAAAAATAGAGGCACACACACAAATAGACGCACACACGCACTCACACACACACAAACAGACACACGCACACACACAAACATGCACACACATGCACACAAACCCCCGTACTGGAACTGGCTACAGCTTACCTGCTTTACATTCACAGGCAGCGTACAGGTAATTGTTGGTGCGTAGCAGTTTGCACTGTCCATACGTGCCACACTCATTTATACACGGAGTCAGATATGTTCTCAGATACACCTCTGCTGTCACATTGGTGCACTCTTCATACCTGCCAAAACCACAGATCATTCCAGTTACAAAGATTCTCAGTTTGGCTGCTTTGGGGCACGACCTGCTCAGTATCCACAGCTCTGTTACAAGCCCACACTGGATGGGCTGAAGAGCCTTCTTGTGTGCTCTAATATTCTATGATTCTGCAAGGACCTCAATAAGGGAGATCTGAAGGTGGTGGACACTGACCCTGATGACTGGGGGACAGTCAGTGACGGCTGGGCCTTCTGGAAGGGGACTGGGTGGAAGGTAATTGGAAGTGGTGAGTGAAATCAAAAAGCTCAGCTGCTAAGAAGAGGGGCCCAGAGAAAACTGAGGCCAGATCATCCTACACCTTCTCAGCCCAGGGTCTGCCTCTGCAGCAACTGAAGCAGGGACTGCCCCCTCAGACTGTAGCTCCTGGGCCACACCAGATGACGGTTAACGCAGTGATGTTCAAATCCCATGAGCGAATAAATTAAACCGAACATCACAGAAACAGATTATCGGACCATCCGCACCTTGATGCTTGTGGGAGCTTACTGTGCCCAAACTTGGCTAACAGAGGTTACATTTCTGTGGGTGTAATGCTGTCTGAGACACCCTGTGCTCTCAGCTCACTGCTCTCAGCGAATGAGTGAGTGATTACTGCTAAAAGTGCCTCACAGTTTACTGAGCAATCTCACTCTGCGACAGAGTAATTCTGGTTAAGCCTTTCAGTGAGACAGTGAGCTCACATTCTCCCTGCGTCCCTTTTATTTTGTTCCTTGTAAATCGGAGCCTGATCCAGATTAAACTGCTTGGGTTTAGCCAGGATCTCTCCGATAAACAGGTTTCCAATTACTTTCAAATCAAATTGTATTTAATAAAAACCCCAGACGTCAATCTCTGTTTATTCAGTCTTATGTGCTGTCATTAGCGAGATTTGGATGAATACAAATCAAATTCTCATATCTGGGAGACAAATAGTCTCTCTCGGTGATAAACCAGCCCAAGACAATGAGGAGAGAAAAAAAAACAGGAAGAGCTGAAAATAGCCAGCTGGTCTGAGAGCAATAGAGTCATTTTGATTCAAAACATTAATTCTTTTCATTCATTCACCAAAGTGGGCATCGCTAGCTAGGTCAGTATTTATTATCCATCCCTAATTGCCCAGAGAGTAATTAAGAGTCAGCCACATTGTTGTAGATTTGGAGTCACACGTAGGTCACACCAGGTAAGGATAGCAGATTTCCTTCCTGAAGGGCATTACTGAACCAGATGGGTTTTACCAATAAATACAGGGACTTTCCACAGATGTATTTGAGGGGGTCGAGACATGTCTGTAATGGAGATAGGAATAGAGCATTCCAATGTTAGATTCAATGGAAAAGATGGGACAGGAACTTAGAATCATAGAATCCCTACACTGTGGAAGCAGTCAGTTCAGCCCATAAAGTCCACACTGAGCCTCCGAAGACCATTCTACTCAGACATACCCAACTACCCTATCCCTGCAACCTTGCATTTCCCATGGCAAGTCTGCACATCCCTGTACACTACAGACAATTTAGCATCCACCTGACCTGCACGTCTTTGGACTGTGGGAGGAAACTGGAGTACCCGGAGGAAAGCCCCACAGACACAGGGAAAATGTGCAAATTCCACACAGACAGACTCCCAAGGCTGGAAGTGAACCTGGGTCACTGGTGCTGTGAGGCAGCAGTGCTAACCACTGAGCCACCATGCCGCCCCTAAACTTGAGTAGAGCATAGACATCAGCATTTGGGCTGGTTGGGCCAAATGGCCTGTTTCCATGCTGTATGTCTGATAATCCTATGGATTCCAAAAGTGAGTGGGCTGGTGTGGGGTGAGAAAGGCTTAAAACCTTAACTCGTGATGCTAACATACTCAGTGAATGGCAAGAGTGTGAAATTCACTGACACAGCGAGTAATCAAGGAGAGTACAGAAAATACGAAAATATAAAAGCTGGTTAAACACAGGAGGGAGAAAGAAGCAGGAGGAGAATAATAGGGTAGTTATGGTAGGGGATTTTAACTTTCCAAACATCGACTGGGACTGCCATAGTGTTAAAGGTTTAGATGGAGAGGAATTTCTTAAGTGTGTACAAGACAATTTTCTGATTCAGTATGTGGATGTACCTATAAGAGAAGGTGCAAAACTTGACCTACTCTTGGGAAATAAGGCAGGGCAGATGACTGAGGTGTCAGTTGGGGAGCACTTTGGGGCCAGCGACAATAATTCTATTCGTTTTAAAATAGTGATGGAAAAGAATAGACCTGATCTAAAAGTTGAAGTTCTACATTGGAGAAAGGCCAATTTTGATAGTATTAGGCAAGAACTTTTGAAAGCTGATTGGAGGCAGATGTTCGCAGGTAAAGGGACGGCTGGAAAATGGGAAGCCTTCAGAAATTAGATAAGAATCCAGAGAGACCATATTCCTGTCAGTGAGAAAGGGAAGGCTGGTAGGTATAGGGAATCCTGGATGACTAAAGAAATTGAGGGTTTGGTTAAGAAAAAGAAGGAAGCATACGTCAGGTATAGACGGGATAGATCGAGTGAATCCTTAGAAGAGTATAAAGGAAGTAGGAGTATACTTAAGAGGGAAATCAGGAGGGCAAAAAGGGGACATGAGATAGCTTTGGCAAATAGAATTAAGGAGAATCCAAAGGGCTTTTACAAATATATTCAGGACAAAAGGGTACCTAGGGAGAGAATAGGGCCCCTCAAAGATCAGCAAGGCGGCCTTTGTGTGGACACACAGAAAATGGGGGAGATACTAAATGAATATTTTGCATCAGTATTTACTGTGGTAAAGGATATGGAAGATATAGACTGTAGGGAAATAGATGGTGACATCTTGCAAAATGTCCAGATTACAGAGGAGGAAGTGCTGGATGTCTTGAAACGGTTAAAGGTGGATAAATCCCCAGGACCTGATCAGGTGTACCCGAGAACTCTGTGGGAAGCTAGAGAAGTGATTGCTGGGCCTCTTGCTGAGATATTTATATCATTGATAGTCACAGGTGAGGTGCCGGAAGACTGGAGGTTGGCAAATGTGGTGCCACTGTTTAAGAAGGGCGGTAAAGACAAGCCAGGGAACTATAGACCAGTGAGACTGACCTCGGTGGTGGGCAAGTTGTTGGAGGGAATCCTGAGGGACAGGATGTACATGTATTTGGAAAGGCAAGGACTGATTAGGGATAGTCAACATGCCTTTGTGCGTGGGAAATCATGTCTCACAAACTTGATTGAGTTTTTGAAGAAGTAACAAAGAAGATTGATGAGGGCAGAGCAGTAGATGTGATCTATATGGACTTCAGTAAGGCATTCGACAAAGTTCCCCATGGGAGACTGATTTAGCAAAGTTAGATCTCATGGAATACAGGGAGAACTAGCCATTTGGATACAGAACTGGCTCAAAGGTAGAAGACAGAGGGTGGTGGTGGAGGTTTGGTTTTCAGACTGGAGGCCTTTGACCAGTGGAGTGCCACAAGGATCAGTGCTGGGCCCTCTACTTTTTGTCATTTACATAAATGATTTGGATGCGAGCATAAGGGGTACAGTTAGTAAGTTTGCAGATGACACCAAAATTGGAGGTGTTGTGGTCAGTGAAGAGGGTTACTTCAGATTACAACAGGATCTGGACCAGATGGGCCAATGGACTGAGAAGTGGCAGATGGAGTTTAATTCAGATAAATGCGAGGTGCTGCATTTTGGGAAAGCAAATCTTAGCAGGACTTATACACTTAATGGTAAGGTCCTGGGGAGTGTTGCTGAACAAAGAGACCTTGGAGTTGCGGTTCATTGCTCCTTGAAAGTGGAGTCGCAGGTAGATAGGATAGTGAAGAAGGCGTTTGGTATGCTTTCCTTTATTGGTCAGAGTATTGAGTACAGGAGTTGGGAGGTCATGTTGCGGCTGTACAGGACATTGGTTAGGCCACTGTTGGAATATTGTGTGCAATTCTGGTCTCCTTCCTATCGGAAAGATGTTGTGAAACTTGAAAGGGTTCAGAAAAGATTTACAAGGGTGTTGCCAGGGTTGGAGGATCTGAGCTACAGGGAGAGGCTGAACAGGCTGTGTCTGTTTTCCCTGGAGCATCAGAGGCTGAGGGGTGACCTTATAGGGATTTACAAAATTATGAGGGGCATGGATAGGATAAATAAACAAAGTCTTTTCCCTGGGGTCAGGGAGTCCAGAACTAGAGGGCATAGGTTTAGGGTGAGAGGGGAAAGATATAAAAGAGACCTGAGGGGCAACCTTTTCACGCAGAGGGTGGTACATGTATGGAATGAGCTGCCAGAGGATGTGGTGGAGGCTGGTACAATTGCAACATTTAAGAGGCATTTGGATGGGTATATGAATAGGAAGGGTTTGGATGGATATGGGCCGGGTGCTGGCAGGTGGGACTAGATTGGGTTGGGATATCTGGTCGGCATGGACGGGTTGGACTGAAGGGTGTGTTTCTATGCTGTACATCTCTATGACTCTATGACTCTACGAGATGTTAATATGGTGAGAATGAAGAGGAGTCTCATGTGGAACTCAAAGACCAGTATTGTTCGGTTCGACTGAATGAGGAAATGTGGAATGAGGAAATGAGTGAAATAATCCAGAGAGGCCGAATGGCCTACTCCTGCTCCCTATGATCACTTGCATGTTTCTGTGCTGTAAAATTTAATGTGATTGAGAGAAATCATACCTTGAGTCCTCATGGCCTTGCCCCATGTCATCTCGAAATCGAATTATTTACCTGCACTAGTGAACAATGTCCCATTTAAATGCAGAAGCTTACCCATAGTCAGTCGAGCAGAGGGAACGTAGACTGATGTACCAATTTCCTGTCTGAGGGTAAGGGATACGCAGCCGCGTTACATTTGAGGTAGAGTTGACCAACAAGAGAAACCCCGCGGACGTTTCTGGAACAGAAGATAAGACAGGAATGTTTCAGTTCTGAGTGAGTTGAATAATCCTTCCTTCTCTGTCAGTGGATGCTCAGTATTTGTATCTCCTTGCCCACACTCCAAGAAGTTCCCTCAGGGAAAGGTGGGAGAGGCAGGCAGCTCTTGGGCTAGTGACCCAGGCAGCTGAAGACAATTGCCATTGAGTCATAGGGTATTACAGCGCTGATTGAGATCCTTTGGCCCATTGTGTCCATGCTGGCCATCAAACATCCAATTATTCAAATCCCATTTTCCAGCACTTGACCCACACATGGACCAGCACATGCAATGGTGTGTCAAATGTCTCACAGAACCTCTACAGTGTGGAAGCAGGCCATCCAGCCCTTCGAGTCAACACCAATCCTCTGGGGAGCATCCCATCCAGACCCACCACCTCTGCCCTGACACTGTAACTCTGCATTTCCCATGGCCAATCCACTAAACCTGCACATCTTTGGATTGTGGGAGGAAACTGGAGCACTCAGAGGAAACCCACTCAGGCATGAGGAGAACGAGCAAACTCCACACAGTCTCCTGGGGTGTCAGGAGCTGTGAGGCAGCAGTGCTAACCACTGAGCCACAGTGCCACCCTTGCTTGTTAAATAACTTGAGGATTCCTGCCTCTGCCACTCTTTCAGTCAACCTGTTCCAGATTCCCACCACCCTCAAGCCTCTCAAATCCCCTTACCTTCAAATAGAAGTGTAGAAACTAGGAGCAGGGGGAGGCCATTCAGCCCATTGAACCTGCTCTGTCATTCAGTAGGATCATGGCTGACCCTTTACATCAATGCCATATTCTCAATAGCTCCCCATATCTCTTTAAAATCTATAAACATTTACCTCACGCAGTTTTGTCCCTGTTTACCTGATTCACAGCGGATTGAGGTGTTTTCTGATGATATTAAAGGCATCCCGTGATTCAAGCAGCCAATCACTGTCACGTTCTCTCCTTTCACTGAGGACTATATTGAAAGGAAAGAGTGAGGGAAAAGGTTAGAAAGTTCATTACTAAAATAAAGATACTTCATTCCCCACTCCAATTTTGACGATGTGCTTGTGCTTGACTGGGTCAAACCATCTTTCAAAAGTCACTGGAGTCAGGGAAAGTCCCGGATGATTGGAAGATCGCAGTTGTAACCCCCTTGTTCAAGAAAGGATCAAGACAAAAGATGGAAAATTATAGGCCAATTAGCCTAACCTCGGTTGTTGGTAAAATTCTAGAATCCATCATTAAGGATGAGGTTTCTAAATTCTTGGAAGAGCAGGGTCGGATTAGAACAAGTCAACATGGATTTAGTCAGGGGAGGTCGTTGAGGAGAAAGTGAGGTCTGCAGATGCTGGAGATCAGAGCTGGAAATGTGTTGCTGGAAAAGCGCAGCAGGTCAGGCAGCATCCAGGGAACAGGAGAATCGACGTTTCGGGCATAAGGGCTTATGCCCAAAGCGTCGATTCTCCTGTTCCCTGGATGCTGCCTGACCTGCTGCGCTTTTCCAGCAACACATTTCCAGCTCAGGGGAGGTCATGCCTGACAAACCTGTTGGAGTTCTTTGAAGAGGTGACAAGTAGGTTAGACCGGGGAAACCCAGTGGATGTGGTCTATCTAGACTTCCAAAAGGCCTTTGATAAGGTGCCACATAGGAGGCTGCTGAGCAAGATGAGGGCCCATGGTGTTCGAGGTGAGCTACTGGTATGGATTGAGGATTGGCTGTCTGACAGAAGGCAGAGATTTGGGATAAGAGGTTCTTTTTTGGAATGGCAGCCAGTGACAAGCGGTGTCCCGCAGGGTTCAGTGCTGGGGCCGCAGCTGTTCGCATTATATATTAATGATCTGGATGAAGGGACTGGGGGCATTCTAGCGAAGTTTGCCGATGATACGAAGTTAGGTGGACAGGCAGGTAGTACTGAGGAGGTGAGGAGGCCGCAGAAGGATCGAGACAGTTTGGAAGAGTGGTCCAGGAAATGGCTGATGGAATTCAACGTGAGCAAATGTGAGGTCTTGCACTTTGGAAAAAAGAATACAAGCATGGACTACTTTCTAAACAGTGAGAAAATTCGTAAAGCCAAAGTACAGAGGGATCTGGGAGTAGTGTTGAGGATTCTCTAAAGGTAAACATGCAGGTTGAGTCCGTGATTAAGAAAGCGAATGCAATGTTGTCAAATTATCTCAAGAGCTGAAAATGTGTTGCTGGAAAAGCGCAGCAGGTCAGGCAGCATCCAAGGAACAGGAGAATCGACATTTTGGGCATAAGCCCTTATGCCCGAAACGTCGATTCTGCTGTTCCTTGGATGCTGCCTGACCTGCTGCGCTTTTCCAGCAACACATTTTCAGCTCTGATCTCCAGTATCTGCAGCCCTCATTTTCTCTCAATTATCTCAAGAGGGTTGGAATATAAAAGCACTGTTGTGCTACTGAGACTTTATAAAGCTCTGGTTAGGCCCCATTTGGAGTACTGTGTCCAGTTTTGGTCCCCACACCTCAGGAAGGACATACTGGCACTGGAGCGTGTCCAGCAGAGATTCACACGGATGATCCCTGGAATGGTAGGTCTAACATACGAGGAACGGCTGAGGATCCTGGGATTGTATTTATTGGAGTTTAGAAGATTAAGGGGAGATCTAATAGAAACTTACAAGATAATACATGGCTTGGAAAGGGTGGACACTAGGAAACTGTTTCCGTTAGGCGAGGAGACTAGGACCCGTGGACACAGCCTTAGAATTAGAGGGGGTAAATTCAGAACAGAAATACGGAGACATTTCTTCAGCCAGAGAGTGGTGGGCCTGTGGAATTCATTGCCGCAGAGTGCAGTGGAGGCTGGGACACTAAATGTCTTCAAGGCAGAGATTGATAAATTCTTGATTTCACAAGGAATTAAGGGCTATGGGGAGAATGCGGGTAAGTGGAGTTGAAATGCCCATCAGCCATGATTGAATGGCGGAGTGGACTCGATGGACCGAATGGCCTTACTTCCGCTCCTATGTCTTATGGTCTTATGGTCTTATGGTCTTATATCTTCATCGTAGCTTTCATTGTCCTGAATTTCCCTCTCAATCCATCCCTCTCAATCCATCCCTACCCACAGCCTCCAAACTTCAGCTCTGTGCATCCCACCTCTACCTCCCCCATCAACACACCCCACAATCTTTCTGTCCTTAGCCACGCTCAAAATATTAGATACAAACAAATAAACCTTTCGGGATTTCTGATGGAACCTGAAACATTAACTCTCTGTTTCTCTCCACAGCTTCTTCCTGACCTATTAAGATTTACCTGCTACTTTTGCACTTATCTCTCGCATCCACAGTAATTTTCTTTTGAGCTAAGGTAGACCACTTTCAATTGCGTCCTCCAAATCATTTACAAATAATGTCACTCATTTAAAGCCTCAGCATAAATCCTTGTGTGGAACCAGGAGGTTTCCTTCCAAGTCAGGAAGCGATAGATTTTGGTGAGAAGAAAGAGGAGAGTTGATAGTTTTTGTTTAAAAAAAGTACATTTCTCGAGAGGGTGTAAGAACAGAAACCAGTAGATAAAAACGCACAAATTGTTGAGGGTTGAAGGACAGATCGAGAAAGCAGTTAATAAGGCCAAGTGGCCTACACTTTCTATGTTTCTATCTATGTCAGAAGCCACATGGCACCAGGTTATAGTCCAACAGGTATATCTGAAGTGATATGTACAGACGACCTCGATTATCTGAACATCGATTGTCCAAATTTTGATTATCCAAACAAGACCGCAAGATGCTTGGCTAAACTGTCATAATTTGGAGATACCGGTGTTGGACTGGGGTGTACTAAGTTAAAAATCACACAACACCAGGTTATAGTCCAACAGGTTTATTTGGAAACACTAGCTTTCGGAGCGACGCTCCTTCATCCAGTGGCTAAACTGTGTTATCCGGCATTCGACTATCCGAACATTCGATTATCCAAACAAAATACCCGCCCATGTCATTCAGATGATCAAAGTTCCTCTGTATATGAATAGGAAGGGTTTAGAGGGACACGGACGAAGTGCTGGCAAATGGGATGAAATTAATTTAGGATATCTGGTTGGCATGGGCATTTTGGACCGAAGGGTCTGTTTCTGTGCTGTACATCTCTATGACCCTATCTATGACTAAGCTTTCAGACCAGTGAACCTCAGAACATTAGCTGGATCTCCGGATGAACAGCTAATTCCACTTGGCCCTCACAGCTCTGCTGTTTCAACCTGTTCAGGCATGATATAACATCCAGAGCAGGTGGGACTTGAACCTGGACCTCTTGTCCCAGAGATACGGACACTACCACTGCACTACAATAGTCTAAAGGAACAGCGTCACCTTTCTAAGTTGGAATGGTGTTTGGTTAGGAAGTGAACCCAGAGTCAGGAAGCACAGGAAGGCTGACAAAGAAATCCCAATCTCCCTGACCTGAAAAGCTGTTGAGGCCAGGGGGAGTGGGGGTGTCAATTAAAAAGTATCAGAAATGTAATTAGATTACTTATAGTGTGGAATCAGGCCCTTTGGCCCAACAAGTCCACACTGACCCATCAAAGCACCACCCACCCAGACCCATTCCCCTACATTTACCCCTTCACCTAACACTACGGGCAATTTAGCGTGGCCAATTCACCTAACCTGCACATTTTTGGATTGTGGGAGGAAACCGAAGTACCTGGAGGAAACCCACGCAGAATGTGCAAACTCCACACAGACAGTCGCCCGAGGTGGGAATTGAATCCAGGTCTCTGGCGCTGTGAGGCAGCAGTGCTAACCACTGTGCCACCGTGCCGCCCATGTGATGGCTAGATTTATTGTGAATATGACAATGAAAGGTTATGGAATTAAGGTGGATCAAAAGGGTTAAGATACTGGTCAGCCTTGACCTGATAGAGTGGTGAAGCAGATTAGAGGGGCTGAATGGCCTCCTCTATCCATTACATGCCTAAAGAACTATGCCGGGTCATACCAAGAGGTGTGGATCACATACAAAGTCTACAAAGTGTTTTATCAATTGGTACAATTGGATCTCTTCACTGTAACCTCTTCATCAGCGTGCGGTTTGATTAAGGGAGCTAGTTCCATTAACATCCTTGTTTCTTGCAGTTAGATCTTTTGGAGTGCGGCTGAATTGTTGTCACATGTTGTTATTAATCCTGGACAGCTTGGAGCTCAGAGGATGAAGCAATGGTTCTGGCAGCAGTCCACTTCCTCAAATAAGCACAGCTATCCCTCAGGCTATTTCAGTCCAACATTAATCCACACAACATGTTCACATAAAGCTACAACGCAGACTTCAAGCTAAACTTATCATCACAGGCCCGAGGTAATAAATTAATTAGAGCCATCCCAGATCAGTCTGTAATGGACTAGCTGAACGTTTAGTCTACTCGCTGTTTATTTTACATGAGTTGAACGAGGAACAGTCTGCAGCCTGCATTCCCACCAATAGGAATTCAGCTCAGCAATCCCGACTCCAAAATTTCCCACAAACAGCAGGAGGCCATTCATCCCTACCAGCCTGTACTATCATGCAATTAAATCATGGTCTGCTACAATGACAGCACTGACCTTATAAACATCGAACACATTGAGAGCTAAATATCAAAATTACACCCAGATCCCAAACCACCCAGAAACTGTGCTTGGTACAATCCATTTGGGTTCCTAAAATTGTTTCCCACTGTTAATCAGGCTACAGGTGTCACACCTTAAACTGTAAAAAGCAGTAAAATTGAAAAATGGGTTATTTTTTACCAACTCTGCTGTTCATTTTCCTCAACAAACAGTAATTAAACTCTGATTGAACCTGATCCACAAGCAATGTTTGACACTCTTTGATTAAAGACAAGGTCAGATTCTGAAACTGGTAACACATTGACGCTCAATTCCAATGTCAGAGAAGGTCAATGAATGGTTATACAGACATGAGAGAGATAGAGAGCAATGGTGTGACAGAAAGACAAGTGAACACGATATTGGGCTAGAGAGAGAAATAGAAAACAGAGAGGGAGAAACGTATCAGAGAGAGAGAAAAAAACAAAGGAGAGAGAGAGAGAGACAGGAGGATAAAGAGAGGGATACACATGTGTGCCCAGTGAAGGTGAGTCCTATTCATAATTTCAGACATGTGGAGTGAGGGGTGAGGTCAATTAAAAGGTACTGGAGATGAAAGTTGCCAAGTAGACTCGCCAACTTTCAGGGCATTTAAATGGTCATTGGATAGACATATGGATGAAAATGGAATAGTGTAGGGCAGATGGGCTTCAGATTGGTTCCACAGGTCGGCGCAACATCGAGGGCCGAAGGGCTTGTACTGCGCTGTAATGTTCTATGTTCGATGAGATGGATAGATGTTTTGTGAGTAACAAAATGAAGGGTTATAGAACCGAGATTCTGATCAACCATGACCTGGCAGAATGGTGGAATAGGTTAGAAGGTTGAATAGGTAAAAACAATGACTGCAGATGCTGGAAACCAGATTCTGGATTAGTGGTGCTGGAAGAGCACAGCAGTTCAGGCAGCATCCTCGGATGCTGCCTGAACTGCTGTGCTCTTCCAGCACCACTAATCCAGAATCCTAGAAGGTTGAATAGCCTCCTCTAGCCATTGAATGTTTAAAGAATTGACTAGGGATATACCAAGAGATGTTGAACGACACAATGTGTACAAAGTGTTTTATCAATTGGTATGGAAGTTTCTGGAACTTTTGCTTATTTCTTCAAACTTTTGGAAACAAGCCAAGGGCCAGGCCACCTCTCATACACACAAAGTTGCTCAAATAGCTCAAACTTCTTGGAGGCTCCTATTTGAATCGCCCTGGGTGTAATCCTTCCTGCACTTGAATGGACATGCCCAGGTAGGACCTCCCTCACGAATAGACATGTCCAAGTGGGACATCCGTCATGAATGGACATGTCCAAGTGGGACCTCCCTCATGAATAGACATTTCCAAACAGAGCCTCTTGGTGGAACTCATATCTGGCATGGGTCATGGTGGTCTCAAAAACAGAACCATGTCTCCAAGTTTACAATGTAACAATTCAGAGAGCAGTAGAAAGCTAGTTACATGGTGTAAGGGGGCCATCATCTATCTCCACCATAATGGGATGGCTTTGACCTTTAAACCATTCTGGGTGGACTTTGGCCAATCAAGTGGCCAATAACAGGCTACAACAGTCCAAATGCTGAGGGTCTGGGAGACCTGGGCCTTCTGGAAGGAAAAACACTTCATAATATTGGCTGCAACCCAAGGCAGTAAGAGACTTTATAAACATGGAGGTAGACCCATCAGAAGAAAGCCTGGTTCCGGATACACATGACTCCAAACCCACAGGAACACAGATGGCTACTAACTGCCCTCTGAGAAGACCGAGCAAACCACTCGGTTATATTCATGGTGGGCACAGCACCACCACCACCATCTTCTCGAGGGAAAATAGCGGTAGGCACTAAATGCAGGTTTTACGAACAAGGACCCATTCTTGCTCCTGTGTCCTACTTTGGGCTGGTGGCCCAGACTGATTACAAGGAAAACTTACGGTGTTCAGTTTGAGCTCCATGTTCAGGACACCTCCGCTGTCCAGAACTGGAACCAGATTGATCACAAACACAGCCGGTCTGTCTGGAGGCACAGAGATGTTCGGGCCAAAGAATATGTAGAAATGGACAGAGAAAGTATCCAGCTCATTCCTGAGGGTGGGGCGGATAGGCCAGCATTGGTGTCCCCCAGAAACTGTGTCCCGATGACCAGGGCCCTCCTGGGATGGCCACTCTGCTGAGCTTCTCTCTGAATCGTTCAGCCCCGGGGGAGCGAGTCCCGTGACAAGCAGGGTATCGAGAATGGACGGGCCACCAGGCGAACCGAACGACTGAGGCATGTTGAGCTTTGGGGTGATCAACTCAGACACGCTCCTGGAAATGGCCGGCTTGGAGCAATCTGGAAGGCAAAGAGCAAGTATTTTGCATTATCACAGTGTTTACAGGGCCGGGGGACGGTGAGGGGTGGAGAATGGGGATGGTGATGTCAGTGGGGCAAGGGGAGGTTATTTGGGGGAAGGTTCTGGGATGTGGGTGGGGGAGAGCGTGTGGGAGAGGGTGTGTGGGTGACGATGGGGATATGGGTGGGGATGTGAGTGGGGGAGGGTGTGTGGGTGAGGGGGTGGATGTGGATGGGGGAGGGTGTGTCGGTGAGGGAGGGGATGTGACTGGGGGAGGGTGTGTGGGTAAGGGTGGGGATATGGGTGGGGGAGGGTGTGTGAGTGAGGGTGGGGATGTGGGTGAGGAAGGTATGTGGGTGAGGGTGGGGATGTGGGTGGGGTGGGGGTGTAGGTGTGGGAGGATGTGTTTGAGGGTAGGGATGTGGGTCGGGGAGGGTGTGGGGGTGAGTGTGTGGATATGGGTGGGGGTGGTATGTGGGTGTGGGAGGGTGTGTGGATGAGGGTGGGGATGTGGGTGTGGGAGGGTGTGGGGGTGAGGGTGTGGATATGGGTGGGGGTGGCGTGTGGGTGTGGGAGGGTGTGTGGGTGAGGGTGGGGATGTGGATATGGGAGGGTGTGTGGGTGAGGTGGGGATGTGGGTGGGTGTGTGAGTGACAGTGGGCATGTGGGAGGGGGAGGGTGTGTCGGTGAGGGTGGATGTGTGAGTGAGGGTGAAGATTTGGGTGGGGGAGGGTGTGTGGGTGAGGTGGGGATGTGGGTGGGGGAGGCTGTGTGGGTAAGGGTGTGGATATGGGTGGGGGTGGTGTGTAGGGGTGGGAGGGCGTGTGAGTGAGGGTGGGGATGTGGGTGTGGGAGGGTGTGTGAGTGTGGGAGGATGTGTGAGTGAGGGTGGGGATTTGGGTGGTGGAGGGTGTGTAGATGAGGGTGGGGATGTGGGTAGGTGGGGGTGTGGGAGAGGGTGTGTGGGTGACGATGGGGATATGGGTGGGGATGTGAGTGGGGGAGGGTGTGTGGGTGAGGGAGTGGATGTGGGTGGGGGAGGGTGTGTCGGTGAGGGAGGGGATGTGACTGGGGGAGGGTGTGTGGGTAAGGGTGGGGATATGGGTGGGGGAGGGTGTGTGAGTGAGGGTGGGGATGTGGGTGAGGAAGGTATGTGGGTGAGGGTGGGGATGTGGGTGGGGGTGGGGGTGTAGGTGTGGGAGGATGTGGTTGAGGGTAGGGATGTGGGTCGGGGAGGGTGTGGGGGTAAGGGTGTGGATATGGGTGGGGGTGGTGTGTGGGTGTGGGAGGGCGGGGATTTGGGTGGTGGAGGGTGTGTAGATGGGGGTGGGGATGTGGGTAGATGTGTGAGTGACGGTGGGGATGTGGGTGGGGGTGGGGGTGTGGGTGAGGGTGGGGATGTGGGTGGGGGAGGGTGTGGGTGTGAGAGGGTGTGTGGGTGAGGGTGGGGATGTGAGTGGGGGAGGGTGTGTGAATGAGGGTGGGGATGTGGGTGGGGGAGGGTGTGTGAGTCAGGGTGGGGATGTGGGTGTGGGTGTGGGTGTGGGGGTGGGAGGGTGTGTGTGAGGGTGGGGATTTGGGTCTGGGAGGGTGTGGTGGTGAGGGTGTGGATATGGGTGGGGGTGGTGTGTGGGTGTGGGAGGGTGAGTGGGTGGGTGTGTGGGTGTGGGAGGATGTGTGAGTGAGGGTGGAAGTTTGGGTGGGGGAGGCTGTGTGGGTGAGAGTGGGGATGTGGTTGGGTCAGTGAGTGACCGTGGGGATGTGGGTGGGGAAGAGTGTGTGGGTGCGGGTGGGGATGTGGGGGGGGAGGGTGTGTGAGTGAGAGTGGGGATGTGGGTAGAGATGGGTGTGTGGGGGTGGGATGGTGTGTGATTGAGGGTGGGGATGTGGGTGGGTAGGGTGTGTGAGTGAGGGTGGGGATGTGGGTCGGGATGGGTGTGTGGGTGTGGGAGGGTATGTGAGTGAGGGTGGGGATCTGGGTGGGAGAGGGTGTGGGTGTGGGTGGGCGTTGTGTGTGGGGGTGGGAGGGTGTGTGGATGAGGGTGGGGATGTGGGTGTGGGAGGGTGTGTGGGTGAGGATGTGGATGTGGGTGGGAAGGATGTGTTTGTGAGGGTGGGGATGTGGGTGGGTGAGGGTGTGTGGGTGAGGGTGGGGTGTGGGTGGGGATGGGTGTGTGGATGTGGGTGGGGATGTGGGTGGGGATACGAGTGGGGGAGGGTGTGTCGGTGAGGGAGGGGATGTGAGTGGTGGAGGGTGTGTGGGTAAGGGTGGGGATATGGGTAGGGGAGGGTGTGTGAGTGAGGGAGGATGTGTTTGAGGGTAGGGATGTGTGTTGGGGAGGGTGTGGGGGTGAGGGTGTGGATATGGGTGGGGGTGGTGTGTGGGTGTGGGAGGGTGTGTGGGTGAGGGTGGGGATGTGGGTGTAGGAGGGTGTGAGGGTGAGGGTGTGGATATAGGTGGGGGTGGCGAGTGGGTGTGGGAGGGTGTGTGGGTGAGGGTGTGGATGTGGATGTGGGAGGGTGTGTGGATGAGGATGGGGATGTGGGTGTGGGAGGGTGTGTGGGTGTGGGAGGATGTGTGAGTGAGGGTGGAGATTTGGGTGGGGGAGGGTGTGTGGGTGAAGTGGGGATGTGGGTGGGTGTGTGGGTGTGGGAGGATGTGTGAGTGAGGATGGGGATGTGGGTGGGGATGGGGGTGTGTGAGAGGGTGGGGATGTGGGTGGGGGGGGTGTGTGGGTGTGGGAGGGTGTGTGGGTGAGGGTGGGGATGTGGGTGGGGGAGGGTGTGTGAGTGAGGGTGGGGATGTGGGTGGGGGTGTGGGTGTGGGAGGGTGTGTGTGAGGGTGGGGATTTAGGTCAGGGAGGGTGTGGATATGGGTGGGGGTGGTGTGTGGGGGTGGGAGGGTGTGTGGGTGGGTGCGTGGGTGTGGGAGGTTGTGTGAGTGATGGTGGGGATGTGGGTGGGGGTGGGGGTGGGGGTGTGGGGGAGGGTGTGTGAGTGAGGGTGGGGATGTGTGTGGGGGAGGGTGTGTGAGTGAGGGTGGGGATGTGGGTGGGGGTGTGGGTGTGGGAGGGTGTGTGTGAGGGTGGAGATTTGGGTCAGGGAGGGTGTGGTGGTGAGGGTGTGGATATGGGTGGGGGTGGTGTGTGGGTGTGGGAGGGTTTGTGGGTGTGTGTGTGGGTGTGAGAGGATGTGTGAGTGAGGGTGGAAGTTTGGGTGGGGGAGGGTGTGTGGGTGAGAGTGGGGATGTGGTTGGGTCGGTGAGTGACCGTGGGGATGTGGGTGGGAAAGGGTGTGTGAGTGAGGGTAGGGATGTCGGGGGGGAGAGTGTGTGGGTGAGGATGGGGATGTGGGAGGATGTGTGGGTGAGGGTGGGGAGGTGGGTGGGGAGGGTGTGTGAGTGAGGGTGCGGATGTGGGTGTGAGCGGGTGTGTGGGTGAGGATGAGGATGTGGAAGGGTGTGTGAGTGTGGGTGGGGATGTGCGTCGGGGAGGGTGTGAGGGAGAGGATGGGGAGGTGGGTGAGGAGAGTGTGTGGGTGAGGGTGGGGATGTGGGAGGGTGTGTGAGTGAGGGTGGGGATGTGGGTGAGGAGGATGAGTGGGTGAGGAGAGTGTGTGCGTGAGGATGGGGAGGTGGATGGGAAGGGTGTGTGGGTGAGGAGAGTGTGTGGGTGAGGGTGGGGAGGTGGGTGGGGAGGGTGTGAGGGTGGGGATGCGGGTGTGGGAGGGTGTGTGGGGGAGGATGGGGATGTGGGAGGGTGTGTGAGTGTGGGTGGGGATGTGGGTCGGGGAGGGTGTGTGGGTGTGGGAGGATGTGTGAGTGTGGGTGGGGATGTGGGTCGGGGAGGGTGTGTGGGTGAGGGTGTGGATGTGGGTGTGGGAGGGTGTGTGGGTGTGGGAGGATGTGTGAGTGAGGGTGGGGATTTGGGTGTTGGAGGGTGTGTGGGTGAGGGTTTGGATGTGTGTGGATGTGTGGGTGAGGGTGGGGATGTGGGTGGGGGAGAGTGAGTGAGGTGAGGTTGGGGATGTGGGGGTGGGGATGTGAGTGAGGGTGGAGATGTGGGTAGAGGAGGGTGTGTGGGTGAGGGTGGGGATGTAGGTGCAGGAGGTGTGTGGGTGAGGGTGGGGATGGGGGTGTGGGAGGGTGTGTGGGTGAGGACGTGGATGTGGGTGGGGAGGGTGTGTTGGCGAGGGTGGGGATGTGGGTGGGTGAGGGTGTGTGGATGAGGGTGGGGATGTGGGTGTGGGAGGGTGTGTGGGTGTGGGAGGATGTGTGAGTGAGGATAGGGATGTGGGTGGGGTGGGTGTGTGAGTGAGGGTGGAGATGTGGGTGGGGGAGGGTGTGTGAGTGAGGGTGGGGATGTGGGTGGGGGTGTGGGTGTGGGAGGGTGCGTGTGAGGGTGGGGATTTGGGTCGGGGAGGGTGTGGTGGTGAGGGTGTGGATATGGGTGGGGGTGGTGTGTGGGTGTGGGAGGATGTGTGAGTGAGGGTGGGGATTTGGGTGGTGGAGGGTGTGTGGGTGAGGGTTTGGATGTGTGTGGATGTGTGGGTGAGGGTGGGGATGTGGGTGGGGGAGAGTGAGTGAGGTGAGGTTGGGGATGTGGGGGTGGGGATGTGAGTGAGGGTGGGGATGTGGGTGTGATAGGGTGTGTGGGTGAGGATGGGGATGTGGGATGGTGTGTGAGTGTGGATGGGGATCTGCGTCGGGGAGGGTATGTGGGAGATGGTGGGGAGGTGGGTGAGGAGGGTGTGTGGGTGAGGGTGGGGATGTGGGTGTGATAGGGTGTGTGGGTGAGGATGGGGATGTGGGATGGTGTGTGAGTGTGGATGGGGATCTGCGTCGGGGAGGGTATGTGGGAGATGGTGGGGAGGTGGGTGAGGAGGGTGTGTGGGTGAGGGTGGGGATGTGGGTGGGGGATGGTGTGTGAGTCAGGGTGGGGATGTGGGTAGAGGTGGGTGTGTGGGGGTGGGAGGGTGTGTGATTGAGGGTGGGGAGGGTGTGTGATTGAGGGTGGGGATGTGGGTGGGGCGGGTGTGTGAGTGAGGGTGGGGATATGGGTGGGGATGGGTGTGGGAGGGTGTGTGACTGAGGGTGGTGATGTGGGGGTGGGAGGGTGTGCGGGTGAGGGTGTGGATATGAGTGGGGGATGTGTGTGGGGGTGGGAGGGTGTGTGGGTGAGGGTGGGGATGTGGGTGTGGGAGGGTGTGTGGGTGTGGGAAGTTGTGTGAGTGAGGGTAGGGATTTGGATGGTGGAGGGTGTGTGGGTGAGGGTGGTGATGTGGGTGGGTGTGTGGGTGAGGGTGGGGATGTGGGTGGGGGGAGTGTGTGAGGGTGAGGTTGGGAATGTAGTTGGGGGTGGGGATGAGTGAGGGTGGAGATGTGGGTGGAGGAGGGTGTGTTGGTGAGGGTGGGGATGTGGGTGGGGAGGGTGTGTGGGTGAGGATGGGGATGTGGGAGGGTGTGTGAGTGAGGGTGGGGATGTGGGTGAGGAGGATGAGTGGGTGAGGAGAGTGTGTGGGTGAGGGTGGGGAGATGGGTGTGGGAGGGTGTGTGGGTGTGGGAGGGTGTGTGAGTGTAGGTGGGAATGTGGGTCGGGGAGGGTATGTGGGTCAGGGTGGGGATGTGGGTGTAGGAGGGTGTGTGGGTGTGGGAGGATGTGTGAGTGGGGGTGGGGATTTGGGTGGTGGAGGGTGTGTGGGTGAGGGTTTGGATGTGTGGGTGAGGGTTTGGATGTGTGTGGATGTGTATGTGAGGGTGGGGATGTGGGTGGGGGAGAGTGTGTGAGGTGAGGTTGGGGATGTGGGGGTGGGGATGTGAGTGAGGGTGGAGATGTGGGTAGAGGAGGGTGTGTGGGTGAGGGTGGGGATGTAGGTGCGGGAGGTGTGTGGGTGAGGGTGGGGATGGGGGTGTGGGAGGGTGTGTGGATGAGGACGTGGATGTGGGTGGGGAGGGTGTGTTGGCGAGGGTGGGGATGTGGGTGGGTGAGGGTGTGTGGATGAGGGTGGTGATGTGGGTGGGGATGGGTTTGTGGATGCGGGTGGGGATGTGGGTGTGGGAGGGTGTGTGGGTGAGGATGGGGATGTGGGTGGGGGAGGGTGTGTTGGTGAGGGTGGAGTGGTGGGTGGGGAGGGTGTGTGAGTGAGGGTGGAGATGTGAGTGTGGGAGGGTGTGTGAGTGAGGATGGGGATGTGGGAGGTTGTGTGAGTGTGGGTGGGATGTGGGTCGGGGAGGGTGTGTGGGTGAGGGTGGGGATGTGGGTGGGGAGGTTGTGTGGGTGAGTGTGGGGATGTGGGTAGGGGAGGGTGTGAGGGTGATGTTGGGGATGTGGGAGGGGGTGGGTGTGTGGGTGAGGGTGGGGACGTGGGTCGTGTAGGGTGTGTGGGTGAAGGTGGGGATGTGGGTGGGGTGGGTGTGTGTGAGGGTGGGGACATGGTTGGGGGAGGGTGTGTGGGTGAGGGTGGGGATGTAGGTGCGGTAGGCTATGTGGGTGAGGGTGGGGATTTGGGTGGGGTGGGTGTGTGGGTGAGAATGTGGATGTGGGTGTGGGAGGGTGTGTGGATGAAGGTGGGGATGTGGGTGGGGGAGGGTGTGTGGGTGAGGGGGGATGTGGGTGAGGAGGATGTGTGGGTGAGGGTGGGGATGTGGGTGACGGTGGGGAAGTGGGTTGGGGAAGGGTGGGGGATGGGGAGGTGAGTGGGGAGTGGGGATGTGAGTGAGGGGTGGTGTATAGGTGGGGAGCATGGGGAGTGGGTGAGGGATGTTGGGAAGGTGGGGAGCATGGGGAGTGGGTGAGGGATGTTGGGAAGGTGGGGAGCATGGGGAGTGGGTGAGGGATGGTGGGGAGATGGGGTGAATGAGGAGTGGGTGAGGGATGGTGGGGAGGTGGGGAGAGTGGGGAGAGTGGCAGTTGGGTGAGGGATGATGGGGAGATGGGGAGAGTGGGGGTGGGTGGATGAGGGATAAGGTTGGGTTTGGTATACATGAAGGGGGTTGATGATGCTGTGGGTGAAGACTGGGAGGTTACCATTTCCAAAGCCCCAGTGGCGTTTATCCAAGTCAATGACCTGATTGTGTTTCTCCATTCTGCGATGGAGCTCTAGCTACTGCCATTTTGAATTGGTCCTGAGGTCAAGGTCAAAGACTGCTTGCAATTATACAAACCAGGGTCCTGGGAGAAAGCCCTGCTCCTCCTGCCTGAGCAGTATTTAGTCAGGGTGTGAATGGGAAGGTAGAAAGGGCATTTTGACTTTGGGGATGTTTTTGTAGAAACCCCTTCATTATTTTGAACTTTCCCCTTATGTCCTCTGCACCAGACAGAACATCTCCATTTAAAGGAAAGGCTGGAACATATTCCTCTTGTTTGCAGAGAGCAGGGTTCCTGTGATTTCCAGCTATGTTAGGAAGTCATGTGATTCTCTTAATATCTTTGTTAGTGTAGCTATCAGCACACTCAGAAGTATTCAGCAAGGGCTGCTCAGTCGTGCAATCACATCCAGCAAGAGACAATTTGCTTTGAGTTCTGAGGCACAGGCTGAGTACAGTCTGTGCTCTGCCTGATATGAAGGGCTGGAGGAACACGTTGTTAATTCAATCTGCCAATAATTCGGATATACAGCCTCCGTACCTGGCATCTCACTGGCATCTCAAACTTAACACACAATGTTGCTCACTGTGGGGTAGATGTCTTTTTGGACTGGTGTCAATTTACCATGAGTGAAAAATAGCACTGGCATCCCATTGCACAGTAACAGCGTGAAGTGGTGTGCTTAACCTTTTGTTACTCGGTCTTCTCAGGGCTGAGAAGTGTGTGGTCAACTTCAAAATACCCTGGAAAGGTGACCCATCTCAAACATGTGAACAAAATTCTGCGGTTAGTTCCAAAACAGCACCTCTTACTATCTGAAACAATAAACAGAATTTGCTGGAAAAGCTCAGCAGGTCTGGCAGCATCTGTGAAGAGAAATCACATCTCGGGTCCGGTGACCTTTCCTCTTGCTACCTGTTTATACGCTGATAGAAGATAATCCCTTTTCACATTAGCTGTCTCTCCAAATGCTCTGTGCTTGATTTCCTTTATCGCTCTCCCCCTGAACCTTCCTAGCTGCACCCTGGCTCTTGTTTGTTTGAATCAGCCCACCCCTGTCTCTGTGCTGAAGGCCAGCTGTGAGTTGATTGATGGCCCTTTCACCTCTGGGTCAGCAGATTCCCACCTATGAGTGCCTACCTCAGGTCTGAGCAGGAAAAGCTGTGTGGAAAGCCCCCAGTGCACAATTGAGGGAGCGCTGCACGGTTGGAGCCCCGGATGGTGGATGAGACAATAAACCCACCTGCTTGCTTGGGGAGAATTATTAAAAGCTAAAACACTAGTTTGAAGAAAAGGGAGAAAATTACTCCTGGTGTCCTGACCAATGTTTACCCCGAAACCACGATTACAAACAGATTACCTGATCATTATCACGGTCCTGTCTGTGAGTGTTTGATGTGTGAACATTGGCTGCTGTATTTGTTACATTACAACAGTGACTACACTTCAGAGAATACTTAATTAGCTTTAAGGCAGTGTCAGACATTTAGTGATTGTGAAAAGCGCTATATAAATACCAATTTTTAGTTTCTCTTTTCTCATCTTATTCTTCATCTGTTTCATCACCCAAGAGGCTCTGAGTCAGTCTGCCTACACAGAGTTCGATTCATAGAGCTTGGAAAAGGCCCTTTGGCCCATCATGTCAATGCTGGTCATCGCATCACATTCGCCATCCACTCCCCCCCACTCCATACCCTCACCGCCCACATGGGATGGTTCTTGACTCTGGTTGAAAGAGCTCCTGTTTAAAGGCAGCTCATCGTTCCTTTAGTTTCGTTTTGACAATCTTTGATTCTGACTTACCTGGACCAGAGCCATTCTGCTCAAAATTGTCCTTCTTTGGTCAACTATTTATATTCTGAATTTTCCTGACCTTTTCCTTATCATATTATGATCACTGTTCCCTAAAGGTTGCTGGCTGACTCATGATCCACAGAACTAGGTCCAGCAATGTCTCCTTCCATGTTGGATTTGCAAACCTAGACAACTTTAAAACTCTCCTGAACTCACACAAACTTTCTGCCTTTTGCAATATTACTATCCCAATCTATATTATGATCATTCCAACTGGAGGATGTGACATAGCCATCATGTCACAGGATGAGTAATACAGAGGCACACATGTTCAAACCACATGGCAGCTGGTGGAATTTGAATATAATTGTTAAATCTGGGATTGAAGGTGAGTCTCAGATAGTGCCATTAAAAACTCATTTGGTTCATGAATGTACATCAGGGAAGGAAGTCATACCCAGTGATGCCAAACCCACAATAACATGGGTAAGTTCTTACTGTCCTTTGAAATGGCCTCAGATCAAGGACGATAAATTCTGCACTTGCCATCAATGTCATGCCATCAATGTCCACATCCCACGAAAAGTTCAAGAAAATAAATTGAGGGTAAAAAGAGATTTAAGGGTTGTTTTCCTATATCTGTCTGACCCACCAATGCAGATGATGTGTTGTTTCTGCATGATGTGGGAGCGGGTGGACCCCATTATCATTCCCAGTGACCATGTCTGGAGTAAATGTTGGTTGCTGGAAGCACTCTGGCCCAGAGTTGATGAGCTGGACTCTGAGCTTCAAACTTTGCGATACACCAGGAAGGGGGAGAGTTACCTGGATGCTGTGTTTCAGGAGACAGGCACACCCCTACACTAACTAAAATTTGGCCAGTGGTCAGGGACAGGAGGGTGTGGCTGCGAATGAGGCAGATAGAGGGATACAGGAGGTAGAGTTGCAGAAATCTTAGCCCCTGTCCTTGTCCAACAGGTTTAAGAGTTATGCTCCCTGTGTGGACAGGAATAGGTACTACTTGGAGGATGAAACAACTGACTGCAATACCTTGGTGCAGGGAGCCAGTCAACTGGAGGGAGAGAAGATAAATGTTGTTATGATTCGGGATAGTATAGTTAGAGGTATAGAAACTGTTCTCTGGACCAGGATCGAGAGTCCCGAAGGTTGTGTTGCCTGCCTGGTGCTCGGGCTCGGGATATCTCCTCTGGGCTGCAGAGGAACTTGGAGTGGGAGGGAAAAGACCCAGTGATCGTGGTCCTTGTAGGTACCGACGACATACAAATAACTAGGTCCGAGGTTCTGCTAAGGGGATGTGAACAGCTAGGAGCTAAACAAAAAAGCAGAACCAAAAAGGTAATCACTAGGATCAGGGAGGGCCCCAGAGGACTGGAAAATCATTAATGAGACACTCCTGTTTAAAAAGGGAGTAAGGCAAAAGATGGAAAATTACAGACCGATTAGCCTAACCTCGGTTAGGTGGTGGGTAAGATCCTGGAATCCACTGTGAAGGATGAGATTTCTGAATACTTGAAAATGTGTGGTAAAATAGGGCAAAGTCAGCATGGTTTCATCAAGGGGATGTCATGCCTGACAAATCTGTTAGAATTCTTTGAGGAAGTAATGAGCAGGTTAGACCAAGGAGAGCCAGTGGATGTTATCTACCTGGACTTCAAAAAGGCCTTTGACAAGGTGCCACACAGGAGGCTGCTGAGTAAGGTAAGGGCCCATGGTGTTAAAGGCAAGGTGCTAGCATGGATAGAAGCCTGGCTGTCTGGAAGAAAGCAGAGAGTGGGGCTAAAAGGGCCCTTCTCAGGATGGCAACCGGTGACAAGTGGTGTTCCACAAGGGTCGGTGTTGGGATCACAACTTTTCACTTTATACATTAACGGTCTAGATGAAGGAACTGAGGCCATTCTGGTTAGGTTTGCAGATGATACAAAAATAGGTTGAGGGACAGGTAGTATTGAGGTGTTGGAGAGGCTGCAGAAGGATATGGACAGGTGAGGAGAGTGGGCAAAGAAGTGGCAGATGGAGTACAATGTGGGATAGTGGGAGGTCATGCACTTTGGTAAGAAGAATAGTGGCATGGGCTATTTTCTAAATGGGGAGAAAATTCAGAAGTCTGAAGTGCAAAGAGACTTGGGAATCCTAGCCCAGGATTCTCTCAAGGTAAATTTGCAGATTGAGTCAGTAATTAGGAAGCCAAATGCAATGAAGGCATTTATTTTGAGAGGACTTGATTATAAAACAGGGATGTTTTTATATTCTGAGGCTCTGTAAGGCTCTGGTCAAACAACATTTGGAGTATTGTGTGCAGTTTTGGGCTCCATTTCTCAGAAAGGATGTAGTGGCCCGGGAGCATGTTCAGAGGAGGTTCATGAGAATGGCCCCAGGAATGAAAAGGTTAACATATGAGGAAAGTTTGAGGATTGTGGGTCTATACTTATTGCCACATGAATTCATTGCCAAAGAGTGCTTTGGAAGCCAGGTCATTGAGTATATTTAAGACTGAGATAGATAGGTTCTTGACTATCAAGGGGATCAAGGATTCCAGGGAGAGAGCGGGAGAATGGGGTTGAGAAACATATCAGCCATGATTGAATGGCAGAACAGACGCGATGGGCTGAATGGCCTAATTTCTGCTCCTATGTCTTATGGCTTTATGGAATTATGGTTCATGGACAGAAATGGCTAAAACCAGTGCAAAGGCACCCAATTATAATCAGAAATGCTCAAAGAATACAAATGCAGGAAATATAAAATTAGAGCAAAAATTCCAGAAACACAGAACAGGACAAGCAGCATATGTGGAGAAAGAAACTGAGTGAACGTTTCAAGTTCAATGACCTTTCCCTAGAACTGCCCGTAACTCGAAGTGAAATGAGAATTGTGAGCAATTTTGATTTAATGCATGAGAAAATCAAAAATGAAACTTTGTTACAGGTCAGGAGGGATTAAATAACAAAGAGTTTCTTTTTATAAATTCATGGGATGTAGCATTGCTGGCTGGAGCAGCATTAATTGCCCACTCCCAATTGTCCCCTTGGGAAGGTGGGGGTGAGCTGCCTTCTTGACCCGCTGCAGTCTGTGCGCTGCGGGTTGACCCACAATGCACTTGGGAAGGGAATTCCAGGAATTTAAGGAACAGCAAGATTTTTCCAAGTCAGCATGGCGAGTAACTTGGAGGGGAACTTTTAGGGGGTAGTGTTTCCATTTTTTCTGCTGCCCTTGTCCTTCTAAATGGACGTGGTCATGGGTTTGGAAGGTACTGTCTGAGGATCTTTGATGAATATCTGCAGTGCATCTTGCAGATAGTACACACGGCTGCTACTGAGTGATGGTGATGGAGGGAGTGCTTGCTTATGGATGTGGTGCCAATCAAGCGGGCTGCTTTGTTCTGGATGGTGTCAAGCTTCTTGAGTGTTGTTGGAGCTGCACCCATCCAGGCAAATGGGGAGTATTCCATCACACTCCTGACTTGTGCCTTGTAGATGATGGACAAGCTTTGGGGAGTCAGGAGGTGAGTTACTCGCTAGAGTATTCTTGCAGCCACTGGTCAATGTTGTTACTCCAGGTCAATTTTCTGGTCAATGGTAACTCCCAGAATGTTGAAAGGGGATTCAGTGATGGTAACACCAATGAATATCAAGAGGCTTTGGTTAGATTGTCTCTTACTGGAGATGGTTATAGCCTGGCTTTTGTGTAGCGCGGATGCTGCTTGCCACTTGTCAGCCCAAGCCTGGATATTGTCCAGACCTTGTTGCATTTGAACATGGACTGCTTCAGTATCTGAGGTGCTGCAAAGTCTCAGGATAAAACAGTGAGAAACACATGGTGCAATTTCAGGAATGTCTGGTTTGCCCCCATTCCATGTTTACTTCTGGCTTGGGAATACCATATTGGGGAAGATACAATGCAGATTCCCCCCAAACCATCTGATTTACCTTCAGGGAAGGAAATCTGCCATCCTTACCTGGACTGGCCTTCATGTGACTCCAGACCCACGCAGTCCAAGAGGCAATTAAAGATGAAGAACAAATGCTGGCCTTGCCGGTGATGCCAACATCTCATTAGGAAACAAAATGCTGTCAAAGCTGCGATTGCCAATTCAAAGAATCTCAGTATTGAGACAATGGATTCTAGTTTGGCAAAGATATTAAGTATTCAGAAACCAAGGCAAATAGATGGGGGTGAGATATAATTCTGCTACATTCCTATCGCATTTTGTTTCAGGTCGGAAATGGAACCTCCTGTTGTGATGTCCCTAATACGAGGCGGAGAGAGGCAAAGATTATCTATCAGTGGTTTGTATGATACTGATAACAAGACAGATGGATTTTGTCAGAATTTGGATAGACTAACATTATTGTACAGAAGTAGCTGGAGTGAGAATTAGGTTTAGAATTGAATTTAAATAGCGCAGATCACTGAAATTTAATTGTCTTCCCTTATTTTAACAAAACAATCCTTATTTCCTATTTGCCTTTGGGTCTGATGCAAATTATTCTCGGAATGAAAGGCTCATTATAAACTGCCACAGAGGAGACAGGACTGGAACAACAAGCTTCAAGGCAGCAGACATGACCCAGAATAATCAGAGCACCAGAAGTGAGAGATTAACACAAAATGACTCTTAAACCTACAGTATTTCCCCAGAAACCTTAATTTACACATGCAATGTCACTCAATTAAAACAGTTCTACAAAATAAAAGGTCTTCCTTTCACAGCTGCTCGCACACTCTTTCTCTCACACACTGTTTCTCTCTCTCTCACACACACACACATGCTCACACACACGCTCTCACACACACTCCTCTCTCTCACACACACACGCTCTCTCTCACATACATACACGCTCTCACACACACTCCTCTCTCTCTCTCCCACACAGCCGCTCTGTCTCACACACACACGTTCTCACACACACTCCTCTCTCTCACACACACTTCTCTCTCTCTCTCCCACACAGCCGCTCTCTCTCTCACACACACGCTTTCACACACACTCCTCTCTCTCTCACACACACTCTCTCTCTCACACACACACACATGCTCACGTACACACACGCTCTCACACACACTCCTCTCTCTCTCACACTCACACACTCTCTCACATACACATACACGCTCTCACACACACTCCTCTCTCTCTCTCTCCCACACACCCGCTCTCTCTCACATACACACACACACGCTTTCACACACACTCCTCTCGCTCTCGCACACACTCTCTCTCTCTCACACACACACATGCTCACGTACACACACACGCTCTCACACACACTCCTCTCTCTCTCACACACACACGCTCTCACACACACTCCTCTCTCTCTCTCACACACACGCTCTCTCTCACACAGACATACTTTCTCACGCACATACACACTGTCTCTCTCTCTCACACACACTCTCTCACACACACTCTCTCTCACACAGACACGCTCTCACACAGACACACTTTCTCACGCACACACACTGTCTCTCACACACACACACACGCTCTCTCTCACACACACACGCTCTCTCTCTCACACAGACATACTTTCTCACGCACATACACACTGTCTCTCTCACACACACACTCTCTCACACACACTCTCTCTCACACAGACACGCTCTCACACAGACACACTTTCTCACGCACACACACTGTCTCTCACACACACACACGCTCTCTCTCACACACATACGCTCTCTCTCTCACAGACACACATGCTCACACACACACACATGCTCTCACACACCCTCTTTCTCTCTCTCACACACACTCTCTCTCTCACACACATGCTCTCTCTCTCACACACACACATACTCACGCTGTTACTCTCTCTGTCTCACACACACACACTCGCTCTCACACACACTCTCACGCTGTCACTCTCTCTCTCACACACACACACACATACACACTCTCTCACACAAACACTTGCCAGTTCTTGGCCAATATCCCTCTAACCCCTTCCTATTCAGATGTCATTTAAATGTTGCAATTGTACCCGCTTGCATCACTTCCTCTGGCAACTCATTCCATATACGCACTAATATCTCCACAAAAAAATTGCCTCTTCAGGTCCTTTTTAAATCTTTCCTCTCTCACCTTAAACCTATGCCCTCTAGCTTTGGACTCCCTCACCTTGGGAAAAAGACCTTGGCTATTCACCCTATCCATGCCCCTCATGATTTTATAAACCTCTACAAGATCAGCCCTCAGCCTCTGATGGTCCAGGGAAAACAGCCCCAGCCTGTTCAGCCTCTCCCTGTAGCTCAAACCCACCAACCCTGGCAACATCCTTGTAAATCTTTTCTGCACCCTCTCAAGTTTAACAACATCCTTCCTATAGAATGCTTTTGCAATATTTTCTCAAAAACTAAAATCCTGCAAATAAAGCAAATCTGAAACAAATGCTGGAGGAACCCGAAATTGCTCTGAACCCGTTCTGCAAACACATCACACTGGGCCCAAAATATTAACTCTGTTTCTCTCTCCACAGATGCTGCCAAATCTGCTGGGATTCTCCAGCATCCTCTGTGTTTATTTGTGCAGTGTTATGTTTATTTACAAAAATAAACACAAAAATGATCTGCCTTCTAAGTCAAATATAGTGCAGCTTCAGTCTGTTTCTGATTTATGTGCACTCAAGTGAATCCCAAATTAACGCTCACTACCAGCACTCTAATTAAACAGAATGAATTTCCAATTAACTGGTAATGCAGTTTGGGGCTGAAAGTTTGCTCGTCCTGAAACCTTCACCCTATTTCTGCTGCTGCTGCCGCCAACTGTATCTCTACCTGTAGGGCATGTGCTATCGGCTGTGTGAGATCTTAAGCAATAGGAGTTGTGAAGGAGGCAGTTCAGCTTCTCAATACAATCTGCCATTCAACAGCCTCATGGCACTCTCCTGGTTTCCAGCTCCTCATTGCCCTCAACTCCTCAATATTTCAAAGGCCTCCAGAGAAAAGAAATTCCTTCCCATTTCAGTTTTAAATGAGTGTACCCAGCCAACACAATCAAAGATCCCTCTCACCCTGGTTATAATCTCTTCAGACCTCTTCCATCAGGCAGAAGATGCAAAAGCTTAATAACATGTGCCAGCAGGTTCAAGAACAGCTCCTTCCCCTGTTGTTATTCGACTTCTGAGTGGATCTCTTAAATTTCAAATTTAATGTTGATCTCACTCTTTGTGCATTTTTTCTGCAGCCATAACATTGAATTCCTCACTCTGATTACCCTAATACACTTTGTATGGCATGATCTACCTGTACTGCACGCAAAACAGAACTTTTCACTGTAACTAGGTACACGTGACAATAATAAATCAAACCAAATCAAATCCCTGCCAGTTGTCCCCACTATTCATAAAGTCATATAAGCACAGAAACAAACCCTTCCAACCAACCAGTCCATGCTGACCATAATCTCAAACTAAACTAGTCTCACCTGCCTGTGCTTGGCCCATATCCCTCCAAACATTTCTTATTCATGAACTTATCTAAATGTCTTTTAAATGTTGTAACCATACCCTCATCCACCACTTCCTCTGGAAATTCATTCCACACACATAGCCTGTGACTAATGGAGTGCCTCAGGGATCGGTGCTGGACCCATTGCTGTTTGTTATATCAATGATATATCAATGTTATATCAATGATTCGGATGAGAGTGTACAAGGCATGATTAGTAAGTTTGCAGATGATACTAAAATAGGAGGTATCGTGGACAGTGAGGAACGTTATCAGAAATTGCAGCAGGACCTTCATCAGCTGGGGAAGTGGGCCAAGAAATGGAGTTTAATATAGATAAGCATGAGGATTGGCATTTCGGAAAGTTAAATCAAGGTTGGAGTTTCATAGTGAATGGTACGACCTTAAGGGGTGTCGTGAAACAGGGGGACTTTGGAGTCCAGGTGCATGGCTCTCTGAAAATGGAGTCACAGGTAGACAGTGCAATGAAGAAAGCTTTTGGCATACTGGCCTTCATTAGTCAGGGCATTATGTTGCAGTTGTACAGGATGTTGGTGAGGCCGCATTTGGAATATTGTGTTCGGTTTTGGTCACCTTGCTATAGAAAGGATGTTATTAAACTGGAAAGAGTACAGAAGAAATTTACAAGGATAGTGCCAGGATCCAGCGCTCAGAATCATAGGGAGAGGCTGGACAAACTAGGACTTTTTTCTTTAGACTGTTGGAGACTGGGGGGTGGGTGGTGTGGAATCTTACAGAAGTATATAATATCATGAGAGGCATTGGTAGGGTGAATGCACTCAGTCTTTTTCCCAGGGTTGGGGAATCAAGGACTAATTAAGGTTAGAGGGGAATGAATAAAAGGTTAGAGGGGCAACTGTTTTACACAGAGGGTGGTACACATATGGAATGAGCTGCCAGAGGAAGTGATTGAGGCGGGCACATTAACAACATTTAAAAGGCATTTGGATGAATATATGGATAGGAAAGGTTTAGAACGGTATGGGACAAGTGCAGGGAAATGGGGTTAGTGTGGATGGACGTTTTGGTCAGCAAGGACCAGTTTGGGGCAAAGGGCCTGCCTCCTTGCTGTAAGACTTTATGACTCTATGCAGTTTCTCAAAAGTTACCCTATCAAGCCCCTTCATAATCTTGAATGTTTCAGTGAGATCACCCCTCATTCTTTGAAACTATAACGAGTAAAGGCCAAAGCTGTTTTGTTGTTTTAGGTATCTCAAGCTCATCTGTCTTGTGCCATCCTCACCCAGCTGCTTTAACTTATGTGCCATCTGTCTGTGACAGCATCAACCAAGTACATCGCAATCCACATTTCCCTCTGCTGCCCTCACTTTATCCTCTCTGTAGCTTTTTCTGATCAGGAGCCCGAAATACTGACATTCTGTTTTCCAGGTGTCAGTTTTTGCATTCCTTTTACTTTTGTGGTGTCAAGTATCTCGTCTACTCTTACACCTGGAGAATGGGCCAGATTCTGGCCGATGCGGATAAGTGTGAGGTTGTCCATTTTGGCCACAAAAATAAAAGTACAAATTGTGTTTTTAAAAGGGAATCAGACTCAAAGTGTGTCAGTGCAGAGAGATCTTGGTGTCTTTGCGCATGAATCACAGAAAGTGCGTACGTGGCTGTAGCGTATAATCAGAAACGCAAATGGAATCCTGACATGGATTGTAACAGGACTGGGATATAAATGTAAAGAAGTATTGTTACAAGTGGTGAGACCATGTCTGGAGTATTGTGACCAGTTTTGGTCTCCTGACTTGAGGAAGGATGTGCAGGCAATGAAGACAGTTCAGAGGTTGGTCTCAGGGATGAAAGGGCTGTTGTATGAGGAGTGAAGAACAAAGAACAAAGAAATTTTACAGCCCAGGAACAGGCCCTGCGGTCCTCCAAGCCTGAGCCGCTCCAAATCTACTGTCTAAACCTGTCGGTCAATTCCTAAGCATTTGTATCCCTCTGCTCCCCACCTACTCATGCATCTGTCCAGACGTATCTTAAATTAATCTACCGTGCCTGCCTCTACCACCTCTGCTGGCAACACGTTCCAGACGTCCACCACCCTGTGTGTGAAGTACTTGCCACGTGTATTCCCCTTAAACTTTCTGCCTCTCACCTTGAAAGTGTGACCTCCCGTTATTGAATCCTTCACCCCGGGAAAAAGCTTGTCTCTATCCACCCTGTCTATACCCTTCATGATTTTATAAACCTCAATCAGTCCCCCCACAATCTCCTTTTTTCTAATGAAAATAAACATAACCTACTCACCCCTTCTTCATAGCTAGCACCTTCCATACCAGGCAACATCCTCGTAAACCTTCTCTGCACCCTCTCCATAGCGTCCACATCCTTTTGGTAATGTGGCGACCAGAACTGTACACAGTATTCTAAATGCGGCAGAACCAACGTCTTGTACAATTTTAACATGACTTGCCAGCTCTTATACTCAATGCCCCGTCCAATGAAGGCAAGCATACTATATGCCTTCTTGACCACTCTATCCACCTGTGCAGCAACCTTCAGGGTATAATGGACCTGCACTCCCAGATCTCTCTGCCCATCAACTTTTCCCAAGGCTCTTCAGTTTATTGTATAATTCGCTCTAGAATTAGCCTTGCCTAAATGCATCACCTCACATTTGTCTGGATTAAAATCCATCTGCCACTTTTCTGCCCAACTCTCCAGTCTATCTATATCCTCCTGTATTCTCTGACAGTCCCTTATGCTTTCTGCTACTCCACCAATCTTCGTGTCATCTGCAAACTTGCTGATCATACCAACAATGCCCTCTTCCAGATCATTTATGTATATCACAAACAACAGTGGCCCCAACACTGACCCCTGAGGAACACCACTGGTCACCTTTCTCCATTTCGAGAAACTCCCTTCAACCACTACTCTGTCTCCTGCTGCTCAACCAGTTCTTTATCCACCTAGCTGGAACACTCTGCACACCATGTGACTTCACTTTCTCCATTAGTCTACCATGGGGAACTTTATCAAATCTGAAAATGTGTTGCTGGAAAAGCACAGCAGGTCAGGCAGCATCCAAGGAACAGGAGAATCGACGTTTCGGGAATAAGCCCTTCTTCAGGAATGAGGAAAGTGTGTCCAGCAGGCTAAGATAAAAGGTAGGGAGGAGCAACACGACGGTTGGAGGAAGAGCACTTCATCTTCCGCCTAGGAACCCTCCAACCACAAGGGATGAACTCAGATTTCTCCAGTTTCCTCATTTCCCCTCCCCCCACATTGTCTCAGTCAAATCCCTCGAACTCAGCACCGCCTTCCTAATCTGCAATCTTCTTCCTGACCTCTCCGCCCCCACCCTACTCTGGCCTATCACCCTCACCATGACCTCCTTCCACCTATCGCATTTCCAACGCCCTTCCCCCAAGTCCCTCCTCCCTACCCTTTATCTTAGCCTGCTGGACACACTTTCCTCATTCCTGAAGAAGGGCTTATGCCCGAAATGTCAGTTCTCCTGTTCCTTGGATGCTGCCTGACCTGCTGCGCTTTTCCAGCAACACATTTTCAGCTCTGATCTCCAGCATCTGCAGTCCTCACTTTCTCCTCGAAGATTTCAACCTTATCAAATGCCTTACTCAAGTCCATGTATATGACATCTACAGCCCTTCCTTCATCTGTCAACTTGGTCACTTTCTCGAAGAACTCTATTCAGTTAGTAAGGCACGATCTCCCCCGCACAAACCCATGTTGCCTATCACTAATAAGCCCATTCTTTTCTAAATATAAATAGATCCTATCCCTCAGTATCTTCTTCAGCAACTTTCCCACTACCGACATCAGGCTCACTGGTGTGTAGTTACCCGGAATATCCCTACTACTCTTCTTGCACAAGGGGACAACATGAGCAGCCCTCCAAGTCCTCTAGCACCTCACCTGTATTTAAGGAAGCCACAAAGATATCTGTCAGGGCCCCAACTATTTCCTCTCTCGCCTCCCTCAGCAACCTGGGATAGATCCCATCCGGTCCTGGGGATTTGTCCACATTAATATTCTTTAGCCTACCCAACACATCTTCCCTACTTATATCAATGTGATCCAGACTAATCAAACTTCTATCTCTAATCTCAAGATTCATCATGTTCCTCTCCTCAATGAGCACTTGGTGGGCGGCATGGTGGCACAGTGGTTGGCGCTGCTGCCTCACAGCGCCAGAGACCTGGGTTCAATTCCCGCCTCAGGCGACTGACTGTGTGGAGTTTGCACATTCTCCCCGTGTCTGCGTGGGTTTCCTCCGGGTGCTCCGGTTTCCTCCCACAATCCAAACATGTGCAGGTCAGGTGAATTGGCCATGCTAAATTGCCTGTAGTTTTAGGTAAGAGGTAAATGTAGGGGTATGGGTGGTTTGCGCTTCGGCGGGGCGGTGTGGACTTGTTGGGCCGAAGGGCCTGTTTCCACACTGTAAAGTAATCTAATCTAATCTAATCAAAGTAATCATTCAGAATCTCACCCATTCTCTCAGGTTCGACACACAGCCTTCCTTCGTTATCCTTTAGTGGACCAATCCTTTCTCTAATTAACCGCTTGCTTCTTATATAAGAATAAAATGCTTTGGGATTCTCCTTAATTCTGCTCGCTAAAACTATTTCATGACCCCTTTTCACCTGCTTGATTCCTCGTTTAAGACTTGACCTACTCTTCTGATATTCTTCCGGGGCCCGTTCTGTTCTTAGCTGCCTAGGCCTTACATATGCTTCCCTTTTCCTCTTGGCTAGTCGTACAATTTCTCCTGTCATCCACAGTTCACGAATCTTGCCCTTCCTATCCTTTGCCTTCAACAAGACATGCCTATCCTGCACTATCTTTAACCTATCTTTGAAAGCCTCCCACATCGCAAAGGTGGACTTCCCTTCAAATAGCTGTGTCCAGTCCACATTTCTGAGGTCCTGCCTAATTTTGATATAATTGGCCTTGGCCCAGTTTAGTACTCTTCCCTTAGGACCACTCTCTTCTTTATCTACGAGTATTCTAAAACTTACAGAATTGTGGTCACTGTTCCCAAAGAAATCCCCCACCGCAACTTCTACCACCTGGCCTGGCTCATTACCCAGTACCAGGTCCAATATGGCCCCTTCCTTCGTCAGACTATTGACATACTGGTTGAATAGCATGGGCTGGAGTTCAGAAGGATAAGGAGGGATCTGACTGAGGAATATAAAACGCTAAAGGGGATTGATAAGGTGCACATTGAACAGATGTTCACCCTTGTGGGACAGTCTGGAATAAGAGGTCACAGATACGAGGTAATGGGACGAAGTAGGTTCAAAACTGAGATGAGGAGAAACTGCTTCTCTCAAGCGGTTGTGAATCTGCGGAACTCACTGCCCCAGAGTGCAGTGGGGGGCAGAATCAATCCACAGATTCAAGAAAGAAATGGAAATGTTTCTGATGGAAAGTGGGATAAAGGGCTGTGGGGAGCAGGCAGGAAAGGAGAGTTGAGATCAGGATAAGATCAGCCATGATCAGGTTAAATGGCTGAGCAGGCTTGAAGGACTGAATTACCGACTCCTGCTCCCAATTCCTATATTCCTGTAGCCAATATATGGACCTTTAACACAAATCTTAGCCTCTATTATTCTTATTAATACTCTGTCAGTCTTAATCTACTATTATGACTCTACTGACTTGAAGAATTATAAATGTTTGGCCAGGCGGATTGAAATCTCCAAATCCTATTGTACAAATGGAGAGGAGGTAATGGCCTAGTGATACTGTCAGTAGATTGGTAATCCAGGAACCCAAGAAATGTTCTGGGGACCCAGGTTTGAATCCCACCGTGGCAGCTGGTGAAATTTGAATTCAACTAAAAAAATAATCTGGAATTAGAAGTCTAAGGATGACCATGAAGCCATTGTCCTTAAGAATTCCAGCTGCTGTCTAGGGAAGGAAATCTGCTGTTGTTAGTTTGGCTGGCCTACATGTGACTCCAGACCTTTAGAGTCAAGCAAGCCACTCAGTTCATGAGCAGCTAGGGATAGGCAATAATTGCTGACCCAGCCAACATTAATACACAATAAAACATGTAATCTGCGAAAAACAGAGGGCGGTTGTAAAAAGGAGACTATAAATAAATAAATGGCACTTTCTGAGTCTGTCGAGATGCTAAATAAATGGATACATGGGGTTTAGAAACTGGGTGAATCATGGAAATGGCTGAGTTATCTGGATAGGGTCATCCATGGGTTATGTTACTAGACCAGCCATCCACAAGTTTGGGTTGTTAAACCCACTGTGAGTCAAATGTGAGTTTAAATCCGCCCCCAGATGCATTTTGAAAATTGAAGCTTAGTTTTTAATTTAAAAACCACAATACTATTCCATTATTGTAAAAAGCCATCGAGTTCACTAAAGGCCTTTAGAGGTGGAAATCTCCCACCCTGACCTGGTCTGGCCTACAACTGTATTAAGTGGCCATCGGAACTGTCATCTCAGACAATATCTGGCCCATTGGGGGCTGCTTAAGGTGATGAGTTGGTCTTGAAGACATTATTCAACTCTGATTGGCTGTACATTGTATGTATATAAGACCTTGAGACAGAGGAGCAGAAATAGGCCATTCAGCCCATCAACTTTCAATGAGATCATGGCTGTTCTGATAATCCTCAATTCCACTTTCCTGCCTTTTCCCCTCAACCTTTGATTCCCTTTTACTGATTAAAAATCTGTCTACCTCAGCCTTGAATATATTGAGTCTGAGAGCAGGAGGAAGGCATTCAGCCCCTCCAAGGCTATTCTGTCACAGTTTGTCTATATCTCACTCTAATCAACCTACCTTAAATGCAATTTCTTGATACAAAAATTGTTGCCCACAAAAATCTAGCCATCACAGTCCAGAAAGCTCTGTTCTCTACCCTTCCTTTTCATATTTTAAATCCTCAGCACTTTTTTTTTTCTCTTTCTTCTTATTCATGACTTCTGTCATTAATTTAGGTGCCGTGGCATGCCAACTTATAAAACTTCTAGGTAAAAACAATGACTGCAGATGCTGGAAACCAGATTCTGGAATAGAGTGGTGCTGGAAGAGCACAGCAGTTCAGGCAGCATCCGAGGAGCAGTAAAATTGACGTTTCGGGCAAAAGCCCTTCATCAGGACTTCTGTTTGTTTTGTAAAAATACATTCGACAATAAGTTGCCATTCTATTCTATTCCAGTTTAATCCTCCATAATCTAAAATGCAAGTGTGAAAATGACACAGGAAGCATCAGCAGTTTCACAGAGCCTACATGACAGATCACTGTCCAGTTACCCCTGTGAGAGAGGAAGTGGGACTCTACAGGGATGTCACTGAGAATCATGTTCAGCTACAATGACTCCCCACACTGCAACATATCCATGCAGCCGGCTTATAGTTAGCTTTCCAGTTCAAGAACACTGGCATCCCAGTGACATACTAGAGGCTTAATGGCAACCATCAGTCTGCGGCCGAGTGCGAGTCAGGAGAGAGAGAGAAGGATATTAGGGATATTGGCACTACAATGCAGCACCTGCTTCCCAAGAGGATGGCACAGTGGCTCAGTGGTTAGCACTGCTTCCTCACAGTGCCAGGGACCCAGGTTCAACTCCAGCCTTGGGTGACTGTCTATGTGGAGTTTGCATGTTCTCCCCATGTCATAGAGTCATAGAGATGTAGAGCATGGAAACAGACCCTTCGGTCCAACTCGTCCACGCATGGGTTTGCTCCAGGTTTCTCCCACAGTCCGAAGATATACTGGTTAGGTGGATAGGCCATGCTAAAATGCCTATAATTTTCAGGGATGTGTAGGTTAGGTGCATTAGTCAGGGTAAACGTTGAGTAATAGGATAGGGGAATGGGTCTGGGTGAGTTACTCTTTGGAGAGTTGGTGTAGACTTGTTTGGCCGAAGGGCCTGTTTCCACACTGTAGGGATTCTGTGATTCACCTGAGTCATTGAGGGACACTACAAGTGTAATTGTCCTTTCAAGATTCATGGGGAATCACAAATTAATCTCCCTGAGGGTTGGTAACAGGACATGGCATGCCCAGCTGGAACTTACTACCTGAGCTGGAGATAAACTAGGTCCCCCTCCTCTTCCTCAGTTACCTTCTAGCCCAGGTGGTCCTTGTAGGGGGAGCACATGGTGTCCATCAACATTCTCGATGCCTTTAGGGAGAGGTGGGGACCACAGGGGACACAGTGCTTTATCTCCCTCTCCAACTTCATTCAATTTAGCTCCTTCCTGTTCTCCATACCCTACCCCACCGTCCTCACTGTCAATGGCTCCCACTGCCCATAATGAGTTCTGTGTGTAAACTTGGCTAAACCCGTGATTACTACTGCCGCTTAATAGTTAAAAAAAACTCATGGTGATTTGGTGGGAAAGCCGTTCAGTTATGTGTGATAAGACAAAGCAGACCCTTAGCCTCCTGTGATGCAGTGGTAATGTCCCTACCTCTGGACCAGGAGGCCTGCGTTCATGTCCCACCTGCTCCAGAATTGTGTCATCGTGTATCCGAATGGGTTGACTTAAAAAAAAATGAAACAGCCCCTACATGGGCTCATGTGGTGCAATGGTAGTGTCCCTCTCCCTGAACCAGGAGGCCTGACTTCAGGTGCCACCTACTGCAGAGATGAATAATAATACTTCTGAACAGGTCAATTAAAAATATCCATAAAACCCACCCAAGTAGTATTCCTGGTGCAATGAGCTCAAAAATAAGATCAGTAAAACGTTTCGTGCTTTCCTTCCTGAAGACAAGCCCTTGATAAGTTTGGTTGGCTGAAGAATTCCAGCATGTGTCTTGTTTGCAGTGTCTGGGTGTCCGGGAGAGGGCGCATATGGAGAACTTTGTCTAGTTCAGCTCGCCCTGTGATAGAAAGGATATTATTAAGCTGAGAGGGTTCAGAAGTGTTTTACGAGGATGTTCCCAGGTGGGCTGGGACTTTTTTTCACTGGAGCGTTGGAGGTTGCGGTGTGACCTTACATAGATGGGCAGTGGGAGCCATTGACAGTGAGGACGGTGGGGTAGGGTAGGGAGAACAGGAAGGAGCTAAATCGAATGAAGTTGGAGAGGGAGATAAAGCACTGTGTCCCCTGTGGTCCCCACCTCTCCCTAAAGGCATCGAGAGTGTTGATGGATAAAGTAATGGCTATAGATAAAGTAATGGCGGGTGTCTTTTCCCTCGGGTAGGAGAGTTCAAAACAGGGGTGTATTTTAAGGTGACAGAAGAAAGATTTAAAAAAGACATGAGGGGCAACTTGTTTCTCACAGAGCGGTTTGTGTGTGGAATGAACTGCCAGAGGAAATGGCGGATGTGGGTACAGTTACAATGTTTAAAAGATATTTGGATACGTTCATGCATAAGAAATGTTTGGAGGGCTATGGGCTAAGTGCAGGCAGCTGGGACTAGTTTAGTTTGAGATTCTGGTCAGCCTGGACCAGTTGGACCAAAGGGTCTGTTTCTCCGGAAGACTCTCGGTGCCTTGAGAGAGTCTCGGTACCATAGTGTATGGAGTGCCTTATTCCACACACCCCCAACGCCATTTGGTTTAGCTCGCCTTACCCCTTGCTCACTTTTTTTGTTTGCATTGCTTGTAATAGGCTTTGCATTTAAATATCTAATTGGCTGCAGAATATGGGTGATTTACTGGTTGCAAGTAATTAGCAATTAAAAATGTCGTGATGATTTGTTGATGGGATAAAAAACCTTTCAGTTGCGGGTAAGAACACTTCTGGATATAAAAATAAAGAGAAGCAGACTCAGGGATCGGGTATGTACATTACTACGACTACTAATTAATTGTTCCAATATAGTAACATCACATCAACACATCTTTGACAAATTCAGTGAAATAGATGTAACTTTAGCAGCAGGAAGAGAACCCCAGCTTTCAGCTGTAACAGAGAGAGGAATAAAAACTTCCACATCCAGCTTTAAGACACCAGCAACTGCTGAAAGCTAAAACTAAAAAGCCGGGTTCTGTGGGAGCGTGACCCTACCCACCCAGGCTGCTTCTATCGTTCCAACTTTATTAAAAAAACCCAAAGCCTCACAAGCTGTTTACTTTATAGGGTTTGAACACAACGCTCTCCATTTCTGTCTCAATCTTTCTTCATTAAAGGACAAAATACACCTCTTAAAGACACAATGTTGTCACAAATTGTTGATCCCCAGGGAGATGACTGATTATTAGGGAAATGCAGGAAGGTAGAGTTATGGTTAAAATCAGATCAGCCGTGATCTTATTGAATGGCAGAACAAACTGGAAGGGCAGAGTGGCCTACTCTTGTTCCTTATCTGTATGCTGTAAACTCTGTACCAGATAAATCACCCATAGAACACCTAGAAATACTTAATTAGAATAGAACATGCTAACTCAATCAACTTTGTTCTTATACCTCTTACAGTGTTGGCTCTCCTGTATGTAGTGGGTCAGTTTTGAGGTTGGATATGGTTTCGTATAGGTTGCACTTTTGAGCAGATTACCTCAACATTGGACTCGATACTAACTCAGAGCACTGAGACAAAGACAGAAACTGCTGGAGAAACTCGGCAGATCTGGCAGTATCAGCGAAGAGAAAGCAGAGTTAACATTTTGGGTCCAACGACCCTTCTTCAGAACTGATTGTAGCTGGATAAGGAAACAGTAATTGCCGGTCCTGTTAAGTTCTGTCAGCGATTTCGGATTTGTTTCTGATTTCCAACATCCACAGTTGTTTGGATTTTGTTTGTTTTGTGTCAGAGAGATCTGATGCGGTCTGGGTCAGAGGGTGGCAGAGTGGGAATTGGAGTTGTGATCCCAGCAAGAATCCTGGAACTGTACAGGAACTTCCGCTCCGGGGGTTTGGAGTGGTGGGTGAGGCATTTGGATGGAGAGTGGTACGTTTCTCTCTTCGATCCCAGCATAAAAGTCTCACCCCTTCCCTTGCTAAAAAAATAATTAGCCAACAAATAACACAAAGCTGATGAGGGCCAATTGACTCGAAGCCCTCACACAGCAGGTTCAGCTGTTACATAATTCATTTCCCAGTGATTGCATTTTTCAAAATAAGATTTGCATTCTCTTTTCAATAAGGAACATCCAATCTGTGTGATTGAATATGACCAGTGCATGTTTACTCCTAAGGCAGCTTATCCATTATTTAATGGTCCTGTGGTTTGTGCTGTGACAGTTCCTCTTGCAAAATGAGAACATATTCCATTCTCCACTAACTCATCTCCTCCCTGAACCAGATTCCTGTGGCTGTGGATAAATCAATTGCCAAGACTTTCACCAACCTAAGAGTACGTAAGCACATCCTACCCTCTCGGGAGTGAGCCAAGATTTATACGCAAATTAAAATCGAAAACACAAATGAAGAGTTGGTCTTCTGAAGAGTTTGTCTTCGAAGATGTCTGATCAAAATAAATGCTGTGATGGATTTGGCTTTGCATCTATCACATGACAATATTTTCGCTGAATTTCACATCTTACTGAGGATGTGAATGGTGCTGTACAAATTCCAGCTCTCTCTGTTTCTACACCTCATGACACCTTCACTGACATCGAATCAGAGAATAATATAGTGCAGAAGGAGAAGGAGATCCTTCAGCCCATCATGTCCCTTTGACTAGAGTATTCTCATGATTCCACCTTACTGCCCTATCCATACAGCCCTGGATTGAATTGAATTGAATTGAATTTATTGTCACGTGTACTGAGGCACAGTGAAAAGCTTTGTCTTGCGAGTAATACAGGCAGATCACAGAGTTAAGTAGCATAGATAAGTAAATGATAGGTAAACAGCGGCAAAAACAAAAACACAGAATGTTAAGAGTTTTTGAATCCATTCAGTATTCTAACAACAGTAGGCATAAACTACTTGATCTTTCAGGGATTTAAGGGTTATGGGGAAAAGGCAGGAAAGTGGATATGAGGAATACTGGATCAGCCTACTGAATGGTGGAGCTGGTTCCATAGGCCTACTCTTGTTCCCATTCCTTATGGTCTTATAGACCTTGAGGGTGGCCATACCCCCCTCTACAAGTGGAAAATGAACATAGAATATTGAACAGTACAGGCCCTTTGATGTTGTGCCGACCTTTTATCCTACTCTAAGGTCAAACTAACCTACATACCCTTCATTTTCCTATCATCCATGTGCCGATCGAAGAGTCGTTTAAATATCCCTAATGTATCCGACTGTACTACCACTGCTGGCAATGCATTCCACACACCCACCACTCTCTGAGTAAAGAACCGACCTCTGACATCTCCCTTAAACCTTCTTCCAATCACCCTAGCACCATATGAGGATGATGGACATTGACCCTGACAGCTGGGGGACAGTCACTGATGGCCAGGACTTCTGGAGGGTGACTGAAAGGTCATTGGAAATGAAAAGCTCAGCTGCTGAGAAGAGGGACCCAGAGAAAATCAAGACCAGAGCAACCTACATCTTCCCAGCCCAGCGTCTCCCTCTGCAGCAACTAAAGCAGAGACTGCCCTTTCAGAAGGGGCTCCACACCAGATGATGTTTAACACAGAGTTAACCACCACAGGGCACTTGATGATCTTATGAAATGGACGTCTGCCACCAATTTAAACCCATGTCCTCTTCTGATCAAAGTTAAAAATCACACAACACCAGGTTATAGTCCAACAGGTTTAATTGGAAGCACTAGCTTTCAGAGTGCCGCTCCTTCATCCGAAAGCTAATGTGCTTCCAATTAAACCTGTTGGACTATAACCTGGTGTTGTGTGATTTTTAACTCTGTACACCCCAGTCCAACACCGGCATCTCCAAATCACGACTCTTCTGATCAAACCACCTTTGAGTGGAAACAGTTTCTTCCTGTTTAATCTTTCCAGAAAGCTTCATGATTCCACTCTCTTCACATGCACGAAGGTCTCTCTTCCCCAACACCAGGGAAATGAACATTGTCAAAAACCCACTGCCAGACATTGACAAAATATGGACATTGACACTGGCCAGAATGGAGCCAAACTTTAGCCGCTTCTCACTCTTGAGTGAGACGTAGTCGCCTAACCCCCATCATGCATTCTCTTATTTGTAACAGCTAGAAAAATTCTCCTTCAATTATCAAGCCTAACCTCAAAATGCAGTCAATTCAAAATCTACAGGTATTTATTTCCAGATTCGGAGATGGAAGTTACATCACCTGTTAAATTTAGATTAGATTTCTTACAGTGTGGAAACAGGCCCTTCGGCCCAACTAGTCCACACCGACCCTCCATCCAAAGAGTAATCCATCCAGAGCCATTCCCCATATTCACCCCTGACTAATCACCTAACTCTATGGGCAATTTAACATGGCCAATTCACCTGACCTGCACATCTTTGGACTGTGGGAGGAAACCAGAGCACCTGGATGAAATCCACACAGACACAGGGAGAATGTGCAAACTCCACACAGACAGTCACCCTGAGGCTGGAATCGAACCCAGGTCCCTTGCGCTGTGAGGCAGCAGTGCTAACCACTGAGCCACCGTGCTATCAAGTCTCTCTCACTCTCTTACTGCCTCATAGCCAGTCCTCTGGCAAGAGCCACATCGCCTGTTCAAGACTGCACTCTTTCACTGCAGATACCACATGTCCTACTGAGGTATTTCCAGTATTATCTGATTTTATATCACAGCACACGGTTATTCTTGGTTTTAACTGAAAGATATCACTGTTGGCAGTACACCACTCCGATGGTGTGTGTGACAATAGTATGGCTTTAAGAGCTATATTTTGTCCTGGCTTCTTTAATGATAAGACATTGAGACAGAGGTGCCAAGTGGTCAGTTCTAAGCCAATAAAGCAAACAGCTTGTGAGATCTTGGGGCTTTTTTTAAAAAGGTTGAAACAAAAGAAGCAGCATGAATGGGTGGGTCAAGCTGCCACAGAACTAGGATTTTAGTTTAGTTTTCAGTAGCTGTTGGGATTTGGAAGCTGCTATACATCTCTCAGTGCTACAACAAAATGCTTGAGTTCTTTCTCTCTGTATCTCAGCGTTTCTCTTGATGTTCTTTCCTCCTGAACTGGAGAATTACATGTGAAAATCTATTTAACTGAATTTGCCTTTGCCAAGGGTGTGTTTATATGATGTTACTATCTTGGAACAACTAATCAGTGGTAACTAATTTTTATTAACTTGTTAAATATTTTGATAGTTAGTTAAGCTAATTTTTAAAAATTTCCTATTTTGTCCATTATTTAATTGGAGTGTAAGAATAAAGTGTGTTTTGCTTCACGCCTGGTAGTTTGAACACTCGAACTGCATCCAGAACACAACACACTTACCTTTAAAATAAGGTCAAGTTGGGGTCAAGGCTACCTTCTTTGTATATTATGAGGGGTTTTGGTCTGGTCCATAACAAGCATCAGCCCACAGTGTGCACACACATTACTGGGAGATGGGACTTGAACCCAGAAAGAATCCAATACAAAGTGGAATGCTATCCATTGGACCACAGCTGGGCAAACGAGGGGAAACATACCGAGCTAATCTTCCTAATGATTGCTCTCTGTGAATGGCCCACATCTTGATCACTAGCTTTTATTCCAATAAAAACTCTAGGAGAGGTGCATCTGCAACATTTTTCCCCAGTATCCCAGAACTAAACTACAGGAAAAGGTGAGAACAATCTTTAAACCAAGGTACAGGAGAATCGAAAGAGAGACATTGGAAATTCCTGGAAATAGAAGAGAGCACTGTGTTGAATTCAAGTTGAACCTTGATGTAAAGACAATGGCACAGGTTAGGGAAAGGCAGAGCACATTACAAACCGACATGACTTGGGCAGGGATTACTCTTGACTCTCTGTCAGAAGGTTCCAGGTTCAGTTCTCCCTCCAGGATGAGCACAGTAATTAAGGCTGTAGTGCTGAGGGAGTGCTACACTGTTGGATGTTCTGTCTGACCGAAGCTCAGGTAGATGTAAAGTGGCTGAGGCACAGCTACTCCTGGAAGGAGGTGCCCTGGTCAATAGTAAACCCTCAATCAATGACACAAACCTTGGTTGTATGTGTTACAATGCCAGTCACTACTAGCCTGTGGTCGGGGTGGTTTGCTGCCTCTTTCTTTGATGGGGTTCCAGGGCATATTATGACGGCAGTGATAGAGAAAAAAACATGAGTTTTTGACCTCGGTATTATAGTGGTTAGTGTCCCCGCCTGTCACGTGGGAGACCGGGGTTCAATTCCCCGTGAAGGAGCACCCAAGCATTTAGGGACTTTTCAGTGAACAGTCACTTTTTGTTTAGGGTGGCACGGTGGCTCAGTGGTTAGTACTGGTGCCTCACAGTGCCAGGGACCTGGGTTTGATTCCAGCCTCGGGCGACTGTGTGGAGTTAGCACATTCTCCCCGTCTCTGTGTGGGTTTCCCTCCAGGTGCTCCGTTTCCTCCCACAATCCAAAGATGTGTAGGTTAGAAGAATTGGCCATGCTAAATTGCCCATAGTATCCAGGGATGTGTAGGTTAGGTGCATTAGTCAGGGGTAAACGTAGGGGAATGGGTCTGGGTGGCATTCTCTTTGAGTGTCAGTATGGACCTATTGGGCTAATGGCCTGTTTCCACACTGTGATTCTATGCTTCTCTGGGTGAATCTTAATAAGAAAAGGCACTGATCTAAAACAAGGTGTTTACTGCATGACACTAAGATTGTTACAACAAGTCTGCAGAGACCTAGGTTATAGGTTGTCATTCTGCAAAACTCTTCAGTTGTTTTGGCTTTCCCCATTCTGTCTTCAAATATCGGTTGGAGCTCGATGCAGGCAGTCTCCTTCGTATTGGAAGGATGTCGTGAAACATGGAAGAGTTCAGAAAAGATTTACAAGGATGTTGCCAGGGTTGGATGGTCTGAGCTATAGGGAGAGGCTGAACAGGCTGGGGTTGTTTTCCCTGGAGCGTTGAAGGCTGACGGGTGACCTTACAGAGGTTTACAAAATTATGAGGGGCATGGATAGAGTAAATAGACAAGGCCTTTTCTCTGGGGTGGGGGAGTCCAGAACTAGAGGGTTTAGGGTGAGAGGGGAAAGATATAAAAGAGACCTACAGGGCAAATTTTTCACACAGACTTTGATGTGTATATGGAATGAGCTGCCAGATGAAGTGATGGAGGCTGATACAATTATGACATTTAAAAGGTATCTGGATGTGCGTATGAATAAGAAGGGTTTAGAGGGGTATGGGCCAAGTGCTGACAAATGGGACTAGATTAGATTAGATTAGATATCTGGTCAGCGTGGGTGAATTGGACCAAAGGGTCTGTTTCTGTGTTGTACATCTCTATGACTCTATGACTTTATTAACCCCTTCAGAACCATTGTTGTGTGCAAATTGTCTGTCTTTCTCACTGTATAACTCTACTTCATTAAACAGAATAGTATTGCCTGGAAAGAGATTTCATATGTTGTAAAAGGTGCAATATAAATGCAAGTCTTTTTTTTGAAGTTTATCTTTTCAAACCCAACCTTAGCATTGAAGCACAGCCCCCCAGCCCCCAGTGCATTGCAGAGAGAGCTCTGTGCTTGGAAGCATGGTGTTTTGAGACTCTACTTGTGACCTCAGGTGAATGAATAAGATCTCCTCTTTGCTAACCAAACCAACCAGGGAGTTTTCTCAATGTTGTAGACAATACTCAAGGCTATCAGACATCTACAGCACCTCCACACCTACAACCACTGCCATCTAGAAGGACAAGGACAGCATATACAGTATATGGGAACACTGCCACATCCTCCAAGCCACTCATCATCCTGACTTCACAATATATCGCCGTTCTTTCATTGTCGCTGGGTCAAAATCCTGGAATTCCCTCCCTAAAGGCATTGTGGGTCTACCAACAGCATGTACACTGCAGTGATTCAAGAAAGCAGCTCACTACCACTTTCTCAAGGGGCAACTAGGGACGGGGCAATAAATGGTGGCCCAGCCAGCAACACCCACGTTCCATAAATGAATAAATAAAAGATCAGTACCCATCAACAGCTTCATCATCTCCCTGACCGATTGCAGGATCTTGCTGTGCATATACTGATTGCCAGGTTTGTGAACAAAGCAACAATAACACTCAGACACATGCGGGCTCAGAAGCGGTTCCACACAGAAGTGCCAAGTGATGGACTGCAGAAAGCTACACTTAGGAAAAGGCACACTCAGTAATTAACAGTACATCCCACTCTTTATAGCACTGAATTAATCTTACCCATCCATCTCTCAGTGAATGCAGAACACAAAACATGAATCTTTCATTACTACAAGGACACCAGCCCTCACTCCCTGAATTCATAGTAATTGGAATTACTTCCTACTTGTGTATTTTAATTAGCTTAGATTTGATATTCATTATTTGCTGCATGTTTTATCAGGTCTGCCACACAATTAGTGATGCCCTCCCTCCCATATGTTTCTCCACACTAGCATCTGTCCTGAATTTTACAGCGTTCTATTACCCCTCTACTTTCCCACAGGGGTAGGGGGAGGTGCAGTTAACCAACAAAGGATTGTCATTGTTGAACCACTGCCAACACAGAAAAGTGAAATACTACAGAGATTACGGCTGATCCAATATTGCTCACATCCACTTTGCCACGGTCTCTCTATAACACCCAATTCTCTACTGGATCAAGAATCTATCTCTTTTAGCCTTAAATGTCCACAAGGACTCTGCCCCCAACAGTGGAAGGAGTTCCAGAGACTCACGACCTTCTGAGACCCTTTAGAGCAGAGACAGGGAGGGATTTCTTCAGCCAGAGGGTGGTGAATCTGTGGAACTCCTTGCCACAGAGGGCTGTGGAGGCCAAGTCATTGAGCGTATTTAAGACAAAGATAGATATTGGTAAAGGGATTAAGGGTTATGGGGAGAAAGCAGGAGAATGAGGTTGAGCAACGTATCAGCCGTAGTTGCTCAGAGCTGACTGAATGGACTGAATGGCCTAAATCTGCTCCTATATCTTACTGTGTTATGGTCAAATATTGCTGTTTAATGTCTCTTTAAACCTAGGGGTTCCTCGTGAATCCACATTACATTGTCACCGTGTACTTTCTACCTGGTCCTGTCAACGGCTCCCCAGCCTCCCCTCTGTTTCCTAACCAGGATCTGTGCCAATGACCTTGACCTCTTACCTCTGATGTGAACCCTGACCCGGAAGTTGACATTGACATTGCGAATGGTCTTCTCCACCAGGATGTAGTACCACTGCTGCCAGAATGGAGTGCCGTCATGCAGCTCACAGAGCCACTGGTCCCGGCAGTCAGTCCGGCTGGAGTTGTGGAGTGGCGGGGCCTTCGGCCTGACCTTCAGCACCACTGGGCAGCCCCTCACTGTCCTGTTACTGTTACTGCAGTCTGAGAGCTGCACGGTCACTCGCGAGCTGTAGCTTGGTACAAAAACCCTGAGGGGGAAACACAAGGGGGAAACTCAGAGGAAGGGAGATGAGACGGAGAGCAGACAGCTTCAGATGCATGTCTAAATGAGACCCTGTCAGCTTCCCCCTGCAACATTGGAAGAGGAGCAACCCCCTTTGAACGAGCTCCTCAGTTAGATCTGCACATAATTACATCATGACAACACAAGGTGATCCTGAAGGCAGGAAGTGACAAAGGACAGGGCAATAGATGTTGTCTATCAGGACTTTAGCAAGGCCTTTGACAAGGTCCCTCATGACACGCTGATACACAAGGTGACGGCACATGGGATCCCTGAAGAGCTTGCTTCATTGGAAGGTTGTTTTTTCTGACTGGAGATCTGTGAGCGGTAGTGTTCCGCAGGGATCAGTGCTAGGCCCCTGTTGTTTGTAACATATGTAAATGTTTTGGAAGAGAGTGTTGGTGGTCTGATTAATAAGTTCACAGGCAACACAAAGATTGGGGGAGCTTTGGACAGTGAAGATACAGCAGGATCTAGATAGGCTGGAGACATGCGTGGAGAAATGGCAGATGGAATTTAATCTGGACAATTGTGAGGTTGTCCATTTTCGAAGATCAAATGCAGAATGGAGGTGTACAGTAAATGGTAGAATCCTTAATAGAATTAAATATAAAGGATCCAGGCGTACAGGTCCGAGGTCAAGCCCACTGATTCCCACAGCTACCTAGACTACACCTCCTCCCACCCTACCTCCTGTAAAAACACCATTCCTTATTCCCAGTTCTTCTGCCTCCACTGCATCTGTTCCCAGGATGACCAATTCGATCTTAGAAAATCCCAGATGGCCTCCTTCTTCCAAGATCGCAATGTCCCTTCCCACATGGTCAACGATGCCTTACAACATATCTCCTTCACTTCCTATGAAAGACCATTCCCTCCGCGACTCCCTCATTAGGTCCACACCGCCTCCACACCCCCCACCAGCCCACACCCCACTCCTGGCACCTTTCCCTGCCACCACAGGAAGTGCAAAACCTGCACCCACACCTCCCTCCTCACCTCTGTCCAAGGCCCCAAAGGATCTTTCCAGATCCAACAGAAATTTACCTGTACCTCGACCAATGTCATCCATTGTGTCCGTTGCACCCAATGTAGTCTCCTCTACATCGGGGAGGCAGGACGCCTCCTTGCAGATTGTTTCAGAGAACATCTCTGGGATACCTACATTCACCAACCCCACCACCGCGTGGCTGAACACTTCAACTCCCCCTCCCACTCCGCCAAGCACATGCAGGTCCTGGGCCTCTTCCATTGCCAAACCCTTACCACCCAATGCCTGGAGGAAGAACATATCATATTCCACCTTGGAACTCTGCAACCACATGGGATTAACGTGGATTTCACCAGTTTTCTCATTTCCCCTCCCTCTACGTTAACTCAAGCCAAAGCCTCCAACTCAGCACCGCCCTCTTGACCTGTCCATAGCCTTTCCCATCTATCCACTCCACCCTCCTCTCCGACCTATCACCTTCTCTCCCCCCTTCATCCATCTATCACATTCTCAGCTGCCTTCACCCAGCCCCACCCACCTCCCATTTATCTCTCAGCCCCCCGGCCCACAAGCCTCATTCCTGATGAAGGACTTAGGCTCGAAATGTTGATTCTCCTGCTCTTCGATGTTGCCTGACCTGCTGTGGTTTTCCAGCACCACACTCTCGACCCTGAAAGTGACAACATAAATTGATAAGATGGTCAAGGAGGAATATGCAATGCTTGCCTTCATCAGCTGGGGCACTGAGTATAATAATATCATGTCATGTTGCCGATGTATATAATTTTAGTCCAGCCACAGTTGGAATATTGATTCCAGTTTTGCTCACTACACTACCAAAAGGATGTGGAGATTTTAGGGCAGGTACAGAAATGGCTTACCTGGATGTTCCCTGGTTTGGAGGGTATTAGCTGTGAGGAGAGATTGGACAAACGTGCTTTGTTTTCACTTGAGCATCAAAGAATGAGGGGCAATCTACTGGAAGTTTACAGAAGTATGGATAGAATGGAAAATCTGAATCTTTTTCCCAGGGTAGACATGTTAATTACTAGGGGACATAGGTTTAAGGTAAAAGGGGGAATATTTAAAGGAGATGTGAGGGGGTAAACCTTTTCCGCAGAGGATGGTAAGTGCCTGAAATGCACTGCCAGAGGAAGTGGTGGAGGAGGATAAAAGAGACATCTTGACAGTTACATGAGTAGGTAGGGAACAGAGGGATACAAACAGTGTGGAGGCAAAAGGCTTTTAGTTTAGGAAGGTGTGGTGTGTTGGTGCAGCATTAGTGGGCCGAAGGGCCTGTTCCTGTGCTATACTGTTCTTGGTTCTTTGTTCTAATCCCTAACTAGGGATGTGCAACATATCCCGTGGAAGAATAAGTTGAGGTAACTCCAGATAACCTGCTGTTTGATGGAGGGTAAACACATAGCATTCACAAGACAGGTATCCACAGTGGGACCAGGCAAGCAGGCAGACAGATGATTATCTGGTTAGTGATCGACTGGGAAAAGGGGGAGATGCAACGAGACCTGGGTATCCTTGTACACCAGTCACTGAAAGTAAGTATGCAGGGGGTGAAGAAAGGAAATGGTATGTTGGCCTTCACCGCGAGAGAATTTAAGTACTGAAGCAGGAATGTCGTGCTACAACTGTACATGGCCTTCTGGCTATGGAGGGAGTGTGACACAGGATTACCAGACCAATTTTTGGGATTGCTGGTTCAATTAGGACAGTATTCATAGAGTTTAGGAGAATGAAAGGGGGGTAATTACATAGAAGCCCATAAAATTCTTACAGGGCTCGACAGGGTCAATGCAGAAAGGATGTTCCCAATGACCAGAGAGTCCAGAACCACGGGGGTCACAGTCTTCGCATTCGGAGTAGGCCATTTCAGACCGAGATGAGGAGAGATGTCTTCACCCAGAGAGTGGTGAATTGTAGAACTTACTTCTGCAGAAAACTTTCAAGGACAAATTATTGCATAATTTCAAGGAATGAGATTCATCCTTAAGGCGAAAGGGATCAAAGGGCATGAGAAGAAATTGGGAACAGAATACTGAGTTGGATGATCAGCCAATGATTGTATTAAATGTTGGAGCAGGTTCAAACGGCCAAATAGCCAACTCCTGCTCCTACTTTCTCTGTTTCTGTATTTCTAGGTAACTCCCTCACCTCTTTCCAAAATTGCATTAGGACTTTTTAATGATCATCTGAGAATCATAGAGTCACACAGCAGGAAACAGACCCTTCAGCCCATCTCATCCATACCAACCATGCTCCTAAACTAATCTAGTCCAATTTGCTTGCATTAGGCCCAGATCCCTCTAAACCTTTGCTATTCATGTACCTGTCCAAATGTCTTTCAAAAGTTGTAACTGTAGCTGAATCCATTTCTTCCTCTGGCAGCTAATTCCACACACAAACGACTCACCGTGTAAAACCGTTGCCTCTCAGGTCCATTTAAATTTTTTTTCTTCTTACCATAAAATATGCTCCCTAGCTTTGAACTCCCCGACCCAATGGAGAGGACATTTTCTATTCACCTTATCCATGCTCCTCATGGTTTTATAATGCTCTATAAGATCACCCCTCAACCTTCTATGGTTCAAAGAAATATGTCACAGTCTATCCAGTCACTCATTCCCAGCAACACCCTGGTAAATCTTTACTAAGCCCTCTCCAATTTAATAATATTCTTCCTATAAGATCAGAACTGTACACAGTACTCCAAAAGAAGCCTCACCAACATCCTGTACACCCTCAATATAATGTCCCAACTTCTATACTGAATGACCTGAGCAATGAAGGCAAGTGTGCTAAATACCTTTTTAACCACTCTATCTACCTGTGACGCAAATTTCAAAGAACTATGTACCTGAACCTCTAGGTCTCTCAGTTCAACTACACTATCTAGGTCCGACCATTAACTGTATAAGTCCTCCCCTTGTTTGTTTTACCAAAATGCAATACCTCACATTTATCCAAATTAAATTTCATCTTCCACCCCTTAGCCCATTGGCCCAATTGATCAAGATGCCTTTGTAACCTTCTTTGATGTTGACTATACCACCAATTTTGGTGTCATCTGCAAGTTTACTGACCATCCAAATTCTCATCCAAATTGTTTATATAAATGACAACCAACAGTGGACCCAGCACTGACCCCTGCAGAACATTACAGGCCATAGGCCTCCAGTCCAAAAAACAATTTCCACCGTCTGTCTCCTATCATCAAGCCAATACCATATCCAATTGGCGAGTCCTTTCCGAATCCTGTGTAATCTAACTTCACTAAACAGTCTACCATTCAGAACCTTGTCAACAACTTTGTAAAGTCCATATAGACAATTTCTACCACTCTGCCATCATCAATCGTTTGTTTACATACTCAAAAAACTCAATTAACTTTGTGAGATACGATTTCCTTCACACAAAGCCATGCTGACTATCCCTAATTAGTCTTTACCACTCCAAATACATGTAACCCTATCTCTCAGAATCCCCTCCAACAACTTACCCATTACTGATATCAGAATCACCGGTCTATAGTTTCCAGGCTTCTCCTTACAGCCTTTCTTAAACTTCTCAAATTTCAAATCCAGTGTTGATCTTGTGTTTTGTGCACCATCTTTGCAGCTGTAACTCTGTATTCCTCACTCTGTTCAATCACCCTGTGACCTTGTATGTTGTGATCTTTGAGGAGAAAGTGAGGTCTGCAGATGCTGGAGATCAGAGCTGGAAATGTGTTGCTGTAAAAGCGCAGCAGGTCAGGCAGCATCCAGGGAACAGGATTCTCCTGTTCCCTGGATGCTGCCTGACCTGCTGCGCTTTTCCAGCAACACATTTCCAGCTCTGTATGTTGTGATCTGCCTGTCCTGTATATAAAGCAAAACTTTTCGCTGTACTTAGCAAAGTGACAATAATAAATCAAATCAAATAATGGCACAACATTAGCCACCCTCCAGTCCTACGACATCTCCGGCACGTGTGGGCGGCACGGTGGCACAGTGGTTAGCACTGCTGCCTCACAGCACCAGAGACCCGGGTTCAATTCCCGCCTCAGGCGACTGACTGTGTGGAGTTTGCACGTTCTCCCTGTGTCCGCGTGGGTTTCCTCCGGGTGCTCCGGTTTCCTTCCACAGTCCAAAGATGTGCAGGTCAGGTGAATTGGCCATGCTAAATTGCCCATAATGTTAGATAAGGGGTAAATGTAGGGGTATGGGTGGGTTGCGCTTCGGCGGGGCGGTGTGGACGTGTTGGGCCGAAGGGCCTGTTTCCACACTGTAAGTAATCTAGTCTAATCTAATCTAATCTAATCTAATCTAAGCTAATCTCATCTGTGGCTGTGGATCAAAGTACAAAGGGATCTGGGAATGCTAGTCCAGGATTCTCTTAAGGTTGACTTGTAGGTTGAGTCCATAATTAAGAAAGCAAATGTAATACTGTCATCTACTTCAAGAGGGTTGGAATATAAAAGCAACAATGTGCTTTATAAAGCTCTAATTAGGCCCTATTTGGAGTACTGTGCCCAATTTTGGGCCCCACACCTCAGGAAGGACATACTGGCACTGGAGCGTGTCCAGTGAGGATTCACACAGATGATCCCTGGAATGGTAGGTCTAACATATGATGATCGGATGAGGATCCTGGGATTGTATTCATTAGAGTTTAGAAAGTTGAGGGGAGATCTAATACAAACTTTTCAGATAATGCATGGCTTAGAAAGGGTGGACGCTGGGAATTTGTTTCCGTTAGGCAGGGAGACTAGGACCCGTGGGCACAGCCATAAAATTAGAGGGGGTCAATTTAGAATGGAAATAAGATGACGTTTCTTCAGCCAGAGAGTGGTGGGCCTGTGGAATTCATTGCCACGGAGCACAGTGGAGGCCGGGACATTGGGTGTCTTCAAGGCAGAGATTAATAAATTCTTAATCTCGCAAGGAATTAAGGGCTACGGGGAGAGTGCAGGTAAGTGGAATTGAAACACCCATTAGCCATGACTAAATGGCGGAGTGGACTCGATGGGCTGAATGGCCTTGCTTCCACTCCTATGTCTTATGGCCTTATAATAACATCTCTGCTACGGATGCTGCAATTTCTTCCTTAACTTTCCACAACATCCTGGGATACACTTGAGCAATTCTTGGAGATTTATCCACTTTTATGTTTTTTACGACTTCCAGCACCTCCTGTTCCACAATGAGGACAGTTTTTAAGACATCAGTATTTATTTCCCTGAGTTCCCTAGCCTCCATTTCTTTCTCCAAGAGGCTCCACTCTCTCCCTAGTTGCTCTTTTGCTCTTCATGTACTTGTAGAATTTCTTTGGATTATCCTTAACCTTATCTGCCAAGTCTATCTCATTTCCCCTTTATGACCTCCCAAGTTTGCTCTTAAGAATGTCCATATGTCCCTGATAGTCTTCCAGAGATCTCAGTTGTCGATACCTAACATATGCCTCCTTCTTATCTTTGACCAGAGCCTCAATATCTTTATGCTTCCATTGTTCCCGACTCTGAACAGGCTTTCCCTTCACTCTAACAGGAACATAACGCCTCTGAACTCTCGTTATCTCACTTTTGAAAGCCTCCCACTTGCTAAGTCATCCATTTACCTGTGAACAGTCTCCTCCAATCAACTTGTGAAAGTTCCTGTATTATACTGTCAATATTTGCCTTACTCCAATGAAGAACATTAGCTTTTGTATCCTTTTCCATAACTATTTTAAAACTAATCGAATTATGGTCACTGGTCCCAAAGTGCTCCCTCGTTGACACTTCAGTCACTTGCTGTGCCTTATTTCCCAAGGTAAGCTCAAGTCTTGCTCCTTTTCTAGTGGGTATATCTACAGATTCATCAAGAAAATTTTCTTGAACACATTTAACATATTCCTCCCCATCCAAGTCCTTAACACTACGGCAGTCCCGGTTTATGTTTGGAAGTTAAAATCCCCTAGTCAGGCAGACTCCTACTTTCATGTCCTAATGACGATACCTCTGACAGTTCAGCACTCCCTTTGCACTGCACAAGAGTATCAGCTTAGAAAATGTGCCCAAATCTCTGGAGTGGGACATGATGCATGGCCTTTAACTATCCACTAAGCTATGGCTGACAATGTTGAAAGCTGCATAATGTAAATATATATCAATATCCTTTTTTGGACAGTCAAGTTCAAAGCAGTGTCATGTGGATATCAGTTACTTTTATGAAGAATTGTAAAATAAATCTGATCAGAGTGTCCTTCTGGAACAGTGGCCTAATCCAGCATTGCTCAGGAAGCAAATGCTGAAGACCCCTGTGGTGTGTTATTGGAAAATTGTTTATACTATTGTGGTTTAGCACAGGTAGGTAAACATTGAAAGCATTGGCCTGCTTTCAGTTCAGAATAATCAGGGATTGATTTCAAATTCAAAAACTTCGAGATGACAATTTTTAGGCAGTTTGGAGGAGGCCTGACTAGAATCTCAAGTTCTTCTGAAAATAGGTATTTCAGAGCAGTTCAGGAGATAAGTTAACTCAGCAGATGTTTAATTTGTGTGGCTTCAAGGCCAGAGGGTTTGGCCAACAATCTTCAGGTTATTAGAAGCAAAGAAAGTTTTAGCTCTCTGCTTTAAGCAACAAAACTAAAATGCAAGGAGATTTCACAGTTCACAGGAAAGATACTGGAGAGAATTGGTTAAGTGGAACTTAAAAACTTTTTTGGGCTTGAATTTCTGTGAATCAGTGATGTTGGGAACTTGAAATGGTTGTTTAGCTGTATGTTTTCTGATATTTCTGAACTGTGTTACATCTCTGGATAACTTGCTTTATTTTATTTGAATCATTGAGTCATAGAGCACAGAAAAGACCCTTCAGCCAATCAAGTCTGCACTGAAATTGCTACCAGTAAAGGTGTTCTAACTCCAATGTCCTGCTCTTCTTCCACATTCTTGAATCTTATGATATTTCAAGTGCTCATCCAAATTTGGGTTTATGCCTTTTCTATTATAAACTTCTATTCTGTTGTTGAAGGAATTCTGCAGTCTTGTGTGACTATGTTTCCGTAACTGACTGTCACATCAACAAAACTAAAAAAAGAAACGATCTATCAATCTGGGAGCGGTCTTACCCAGTAATACCATCAACTGGCATCATAACACTGACCCAATTGGTGAGTTTGGACTACCGGAGTAACAGAGCTGAGAGAATGATGCTGGAAAAGCACAGCAGGTCAGGCAGCATCCAAGGAGCAGGAAAATTGACGAAAATCGAAGGGCTCTGGCCAGAAACATTGATTATCCTGCTCCTCGGATGCTGCCTGATCTGCTGTGCTTTTCCAGCAACATACTCTCAACTCTGATCTCCAGCATCTGCAAACCTCACTGTCTCCTCCTTCAGGAATTCCTGAAGAAGGGCTTATGCCCGAAATGTCGATTCTCCTGTTCCTTGGATGCTGCCTGACCCGCTGCGCTTTTCCAGCAACACATTTTCAGCATAGGCGAGATTTGGCAGTTTAATGTCCCTTGCATTTACAACCTGAATCCTTGAGAAAAGATCTACTGAGCCTCCCCCATCAGCAACCTTTTGTAGGAGGAATTTCCAGATTCCCATTTTGTATTACAAAAAATTATGATTCACAAATTTCATTCCTGAACTGCGTGGCTCTATTTTAAGTTTCTTTGAACTTATTTCGTTTCATGTTCACAAAATGTCCTCAGCTACAAAACGTGTTAGTCAGCCTGCAAAACCTTCTACTACTTTGTATTGCTCTCTAAGGGAGTAGTGTGATGTTGCAACAACAGTTTACATTCATATATCTACTTGAGTGTAGTGAAACAAATCCAAGTGCTCCACTGGAGAATTAATCAAACAGAATTAGACACCAAGTCACAGAAGATGGCTGTGCATCAAATGATCAATGACTTAGTCAAAGAGGGAGGCTTTAACGGGCATTACAAAGGAGGAGAAAGAAGCAGAGCCATGTAAGAAGGGGACCCTACACTCGAAGTCACAGTCACCAGAGGTGAAGCAATATAAAGCAGACATTCATGAGGTAATTGGAGGAGCTCGGAGGTGTGTGAGGCTGGGGAGATTACAGAGTCAAGAGTATGGTGCTGGAAAAGCACAGCAGGTCAGGCAGCATCCGAGGAGGGAGAAGCAAGGTTAAAGAGGTATTTGGAAATGAGAATGAAATTTTTAAAATCAATACGTTGATGGTTTGGAAACCAGGGTGCAATTGCAAGCTCACTGGGTGATGGACGGGTGAGTAAAGACACAGTAAGCTGTGATATGGAGAAACGGACATCTTGGCAGAGTAGAATGTGGGAGAGTGGTCAGGAGTGGCCCGGAATAGTCAAGTCTCTGAGGCAATAAGGATATGGATGAGGCTGTCAGCAACTGATGAGCTGAGGCAGGAGGAGGGAGGGTCATGGTTGTGGTTGACACACAACAGAGGGATTCGGGACTCCTCACCCATCAATCACAAAAAGCTAGCATCTGAGTTCAGTGGGTAATAGGGAAGGCAAAAGGAATGTTGGCCTTTATTTCAAAGGGGAAGTATGGAAGAAGGGAAATTTTGCTAAAAGTGTACAAGGCACTAATCGTAGCTAGATTAGAAAAGCTTTGGGCCCCTTGTCGAAGGTAAAGGTATATTGCCATTGGAGGCAGTCCAGAGAAGGTTCCCTCAGCTGATACCAGATTCGGAGGCTCTGTTTTATGAGGAGGGGTTGAATTGATCAACCTGTACTTCTTAAAATTCACTCATTGGACTTTGGCATCTCTGGCTGGGCCAGTATTTATTGCCCATCCTAGTTACCCTGAGAAGGTGGTGGTGAGCTGCCTTCTGTCATTAGATTTCTGAACGGACCTCTCAAATTTAATGTTGATCCTGCTCTTTGTGCACCTTCTCTGTAGCCGTAACATTGTATTCCTCGCTCAGGGCTATGCCCCTTATACACTTTGTATGGCATGCAAAACAAAACTTTTCACTGTATCTAGGTACGTGTGACAATAATAATTCAAATCAAATCAAAACTAGGTGCTGTTGGTGTTGGAGTTGAAATGTAGAAGAATTAGGGGGTGACCTTATTGAAACATACAAGATTCTTGGAAAGCTTGACAAGGTCGATGTGAAATGTTATTTCCCCTTGGGGAAGATTCTAGGACCAGAGGCAATCATCTCAGAGCAAGGGGTTGTACATTTAAGACAGAGATGAGAAGGAATTCCATCTCTCTCAAAGGGTGATCAGTGTGTGGAATTCTTTACCACAGAGGGCTATTATGGAAGTTACTCTGGCAGTTAATACAATCCCAGGCATGCATTACAACATTAAGTTAACTACACAACTGCCAGAGTAACTTCCATACTATCGAGGCTGGATCATTAAGTATATTCGAGGCTGAGACAGACAGATTTTTAATCAGCCAGGGGGTATCGAGAGTTATGGGGAAAAGGCAGGAGAGTGGAGTTGAGGATTATCAGATTGGCCATGATCTCACTGAGTGGCAACACTGACTAGATGGACTGAATGGCCAAGATCTGCCCCTTATGGTGTTATGATAGTCCCACCCTGATGAATACAATTCACAATGGGAGGGAATGGGTCCAATTACGTTTAAGGATTAAGGAAAGGATTAATTGAACAGGATTGAGGCTTCCTCATTTTGAGATTTTAACATTTTTTAGCTTTTTGAGTGTTTTGCAGTTAGGAGAATGAAAGTGTAACCATAAGATAAGCTACCCTTTTTTGGATAAATGTGAGTTTTAATAGACAATGCCATATTTCAGATAAAACTATAGAGTTAGTGTAAGTACCAGGCAGAGACAGTCTTTCGCTGATCGGACATTCAGTGGTCGGAACTAAAGTTTAACCAGTGCCATTAAAGAATATTCAAGCGCTATTAACTTCTTGAAGGAGACAGCTGCAATAGAGATTGTGGTTAAATGATAATCTAGTCTTTGTCCATTCATCTCCCTCTAACCGCCTTCAGCTGAATGATTTTATTGGCAGTTCAGTTAAGGTTTGAAAGGATTTATTTTTTAAAACCAATGTTATTGATAAAGGAATGAGGGAAAATGGCTGATTCACACAGAAACTTTGAAAATAGAAGCAAGAATAGGCCATTCAGCCCATTGAGTCTGCTCTGTGATTCCACCTACTTCAATATTGTTTGACACCATTACCCTCATGTCCCCATTACTATCTAGATATCTATCAACCTCTTTTTGTCAATGATTAAACTTCCACTGACCATTCAGGTACAGAATTCCACACATTCACCCCCTTCAAAGTGAAGAAATTCCTCGTCATCTCAATGCCCTTGTTCTGAAACTGTGTCCCCTGCCAACCAGGGAGCTATTCTTCCTGCATTGCCATGTTGAACCCTTTATGATCATTGTATGTACCAATGAGACCAGCTCTCATTCTCCGAAACATGAGAAAATAAAGGCCTGATCTTCTCAATCACCCTTCATAGATATGACAATGCTGCTCTTTGAACAAGGTTATGCTGTCCTTGGCTTTTTTTTCAGATATATCGTAAAAGCAGAGATTCTGGTTTGGATGGCTTTTTGGGCCAGTTGGATTATAGCTAACAGACACTGCCTCAGACAAAAGGCTTTCAAGTTTCAAGAAAGCACTTGTACAATGAAAGGGGAGCGGCCAGTTCTCCCAGCTCAGTTTTTAGATTAGATTAGATTACCTACAGTATGGAAACAGGTCCTTCGGCCCAAAAAGCCCACACTGACCCTCCGAAGAGTAACCCACCCAGACCCATTCCCCTGCCCTGTACTTACCCCTGATTAATGCACCTAACACTATGGGCAATTTAGCATGACCAATTCACCGAACCTGCACAGGTTTGGACTGTGGAGGGAAACCCACACAGACACAGAGTGAATGTGCAAACTCCACACAGACAGTCGCCCAAGGCGGGAATCAAACCTGGGACCCTGGTGCTGTGAGGCATCAGTTCTAACCACTGAGCCACTGTGCTGCCATGGCTTTCTCTAATTTGATTTGGTTTTGGCAGCCTGGCTTTTCACTGAAAGCAGTCAGTAGAGTTTTGAGGCTGCCGGTCCAGGAAACAGCGACAAGGAAGAGGGTGTGCTATACTGAATCTCTCTGCCATCTCTCTCTCTCCTGTAAGACCCTGTGTTTGATTTTACCTTTTGTGCCAAGGGGTGTTTATGGGAATTGTTGCAAGTGTTTGGAACAGCTTCATTAAGTTGGTATAATCTATTGGGTTTTCTGATAGGTTGTAATAGAGTCATGGAGTCCTAGAGATGTACAGCACGGAAATAGACCCTTCGGTCCAACTCATCCATGCCGACCAAATATCCCAACCCAATCTAATCCCATTTGCCAGCACTTGGCTCATATCCCCCCAAACCCTTCCTATTCATATACCCATCCAGATACTTTTTAAATGTTGTAATTGTACCAGCCTCCACCACTTCCTCTGGCAGCTCATTCCATACACTCACCACCCTCTGTGTGAAAACATTGCCTCTTAGCTCCCTTTTATATCTTTCCCCTCTCACCCGTGTTCTGTTCTCTTTTGTTTATGCTTCATTCGGTAATCTTTTAAATAAATTCTGTTTTGTTTAAAACTAAGTTGTTTAAAACCAGCTGCATCCCGACTGGAATATCCACGTTACACACGCTTAAAACAACTGGAAAAGTTAGGGTCTGAGCTACTTTCCTGCATTGTTTTGAGGGGGTCTGGCCTGGTCCATAACATGGCGTAATCCCGATATCTCAGAAATCAGTCTGGTGAGCTCCCACTAAGGAAGTATATCCTTACTTACGTGTGGAAATGAAAACTGTGCACAGGTGTGCTACAAGTCCTACAAGGGCTCTATACAGCTATAGCAAAACATCTATATTCCTGGACTCAAATCCCCTTGCAATAAATTATTTACCTTCCTAACAGCTTGCTGTACCTTATCAAAAGAAAGATGATACTGGCACTGCCGCCAGTCCAGAGAAGATTCACTGTGCTGATGGAGGGATTTTCTTATGATTAGAGGTTGAGTGGCCCTGGAATATGAAAGAATGAGAGGTGACCCCATTGAATTGTTGGGGACTTGACAGGGTACATGTGGAAAGGTAGTTTCCACATTGTGGGATGTCTAGGACCAGAGGGCAGAATAAGGGGTTGCCGATTTCAGTCAAAGATGAGGAGGAATTTCTTCTCTGGGAGGCTGGTCGATCAGTGGATATGTTTTACCACAGAGGGCAGTCAAGGTTGGGTCATTAAGTCGATTCAAGGCTGAGAACAACAGATTTTTAATCAGCAAGTGAATCAAGCATTATGGGGGAAAGGTAATAAAGTGGGATTCAGGATAATCACGGTATACTGGTTGGTAAGGTTAGATCACATGGAATCCTGGGAGATCTAACTAACTGGAAAGTAGGGGACAGAGGGTGATGGTGGAGAGTTGTTGTTCAGACTGGAAGCCTGTGACCAACAGTGTGCCACAAGGATCGGTGCTGCGTCCATTGCTTTTCATCATTTACATAAAAGATCGGTATGTAGGAAGTTTGCAGATGACAGTAAAAAAGGATTATCTCAGACTGCAATGGGACATTGATCAAATGGGCAAATGGGTTGAGGAGTAGCAGGTGGAGTTTAATTTAGATAAATGTGAGCTATTGCCTTTTGGTAAGGACTTATACAGTTAATGGTACAGCTCTGGGGTGTACTGCAGGACAAAGAGATCTAGGGGTGCAGATGCATCGTTCCTTGAAAGTGAAGTCACAGGTAGAAAGGATGGTGAAGAAGGCGTTTGGTACACTTATCTTCATTGGGCAGTGCATTGAGTATTGGAGTTGGGATGTCATGGTGCAGCTGTACAGGTATACCAATGTTTAGAATACTTTCAGAATACTGCCTACAATTCTGGTCTCCCTCCTACAGGAAGGATGTTGATAAATTTGAAAGAGAGCAGTAAAGATTTACAAGGATGCCACCAAGACTGAGGGGTTTGAGCTACAGGGAGGGGCTGAATATGCTGGGGCTTTTTTCCCTGGAGAATTGGAAACTGAGGGATGACCTTATAGAGGTTTATAAAATCATGACAACCATAGATAGGATGATTGGCCAAGGTCTTTTTCCTAAGGTGGAGGAGTCCAAAACTAGAGGGCACAGCTTTAAGGTGAGAGGGGAAAGATTTGGAAAGAAAGTGAGGAGTAACATTTTCACCTAGAAGGTGGTGTGTGTATGGAATGAGCTGCAGGGTGGGAGTATTCAATGGAGTCTGATTGGGTCTGAAAAGACTTCATGATCACTGATCTGTCTGAAAACTCTTTTTAATGTCCAGTTATTGTGTCTGATAGTTTTTACTGTCGCAGTGTGTGTGTTTGTGCATGTGTGTGTGTGTGTGTGTTTGTGTCTGTCTGTGTGTGTGTATCTGTTTGTGCATGCGTGTGTATATGTGTTTGCGTGTGTTTCTGTATGTGTACGTGTGTGTGTCTGTCTGTTTTTGTGTGTGTGGGGGTGTGTTTGTGTGTGTGTGTCTGATTGTGAGTTTGTGTGTGTGTGTGTATTTGGCTGTATGTGGTTCTGTTGGCTGGTTAGTGATGCAGAGAGACACCAGCAATGTGGGTTCAATTTCTGCACTGACTGAGGTGACCATAAAGGATTCTCCTTTTCAACCTTTCCCCTTGCCTCAGGCAAGGTGACCCTTGGGTTAAACACACCAGCAGCCTTTGAGAGAGCAGCCCTATGGTATCATATTACCTTTTCATTTTTGTCCATCTCTGAGTTTGTGTGTGCCTGAATATGTATGTGTGCTTGTGTGTGTGAGAGAGTGAGAGAGAGTGTGTGTGAGTGAATGTGTGTGTCTCTGTGAATGTGTTTATGCTTGTGTGTGTCTCTGAGTGCGAGTGTGTGTGCACTGACCTCAGCTTATGAGCACAGCCATCAGCACCAATTCTGCAAAGCAAGGTCCTCTCAGGCCCGTGTGTTAAGCACATGCACTCTGCACTCCAGTACCAAACAGTGACTAGGGCAATGCGCCTTGGGGTTTGGAACCAGAGCCAGTGGCTAATGACATCTAGTCATGAGAAAGGCTTTCTCCCCCCAGCAATGATAATATTACCTCAACTCTCTCACCATCTGATGGCTGACTGTCATTTCCACGGTCTGGGTCACAGGGAGCCTAGCATAGCTGACAGTGGAGCAACTGGCCAGACTGAAACATGTCGCCAATATGTGGAATAACCAATAACAACACAGCTGTGGAAGAAGCATATCTCTGTGCCTGTTCTAAACAACACCAGACTTCAACAGAGCCCTATACCGGGACAGCACAGATAGCCAAAGAACCAGTCACTGGTGAAAGCAGGAGATCACAGAGACAACACCAGTACAGCTCTACAGAGTAGCATCAATACACCGCCCCATCCTCAATGCAATGCAGCCCAAACACCTGTAGCACCAGCAGACAGAGCACAACAGCAGTAACTCCCTGGATCGCATTGATGTGACTCAAGAACTCAGTCTATATCATGCAGGAGGTGATAGCAAAGGATAGTTGGTCCATCGGCTTCTCAACTCCATTTCCCAACCCCTGAGTCGGTACGCAGGAATATCGCCCAGTCACATACGCATTCGGATTAGGAGCAGGAGGAGGTCACTCGACCCTTCCAACATGTTCCACCATTAAGCAAGATCCCAGCTGATCCAATTACTCCACACTCCCTCCTAATGCTGATGACCTTTCACCCGCTTAACAAGAATCTCTCTGCCTTCAAAACATTTAAAGATTCTACCTCCGCTGCCATTTTAGGAAGGGCGCTCCAAAGACTATGAGAGAAAAGAAATTCTCCTCGTCTTTGTTTTAAATGGGTGACTCTGAATTACAAACAATAACCCATCATTACAGACTCCCCCATTACTGGAAACATTCTTTGCACATCTCCTCTGTTAAGACCCTTCAGGACCTCTTTCTCTCTAAACTCCAGCCAATATGAGCCCACACTCTCCAACCTTCCCTGATAAAACAACACAGGTATTATTCTGGTAAGCCTTCTCAACATATTTATAAATATTGTTATTGTACCCAGTGCTCCAGACATGGCCACATCAGTGTGCTGTATAACTGAAGAATAACCTCCTTACTTCTGAAACCATTTCCCCCAGCAATAAACAATAACATTCTCTTGGTTTCTCCAGTTACTCATTGTACCTGCGTACCAGCTTGCTGTGATTCAGGACTCACAGATCTCAAAGCTCTGCACTCTCTCACCGCTTAGACAATATGCCTCATTTTTATTCTTCCTGCCAAAATGGACAATCTCACATAATACTCTACTTGCTATTTTTATTTTTAATTTGCTGACAGGATGTTGCTGGCCAGGACAGGACGGATTACCCGTCCCTAATTGCCCACACAGAGCAGTTAAAGGCCAACCACACTGGCTGTGAGACAACAAATACTGGAGATTGCAGACAGTCAGCCAGTGTCCATGGAGAGAGAGAGAGAGAGAGAGAGAGAGCAAGCCAACGTTTCCGGTCAGGGTAACTCTTCATCAGAGCTGACGTGAAGTGTGGAAGGGGGTTGTGCAGCATGCATGCTACAGTGGGGAGGCGGGTGGAGTGCTGGGGAAGACAGGATAGTTCAGATTAAGCGATTGGAATAAGAGAATAGCAGAACAATAGTGTGGCTGTCTGCCAGATTGGTAAGAACAGACAGTCCCACTAGGGTGAGGGGGAGGGATGATGACAGAGAATGCAACAAGTGGTTAGCACTGCTGCCTCACAGCACTGGGGATCTGGGTTTAATTCCCGTCTCAGGCGACTGACTGTGTGAAGTTTGCACATTCTCCCCGTGTCTGCGTGGGTTTCCTACAGGTGCTCCGGATTCCTCCCACAGTCCAAAGATATGCAGGTCAGGTGAATTGGCCATGCTAAATTGCCTGTAGTGTTAGGTGAAGGGGTAAAGGTAGGGGAATGGGTCTGGGTAGGTTGCTCTTCGGAGGGTCGGTGTGGACTTGTTGGGCTGAAGGGCCTGTTTCATACTGTAGGGAATCTAATCTAATTGAATCTAATCTAAAGCTAATAGAAAGGGAAGGAATGAGAGTGGGTTCACAAACTGAAGGTGTTGAACTCAATATTAAGCCCAGAAGGTTGTAAAGTGTCCAGCCTGAAGATGGGATGTTGTTCCGCTGGTTTGTGCTGTGATTCACTGGAACACCACAGCAGGCCAAGGGCAGACACATGGGTATGTGAGCAGGACTCTGCATTAGAATGACCAGCCAAGGAGGGAAGGTCAGGGTCCTGCTTACACATGGATTGGAGGCGTTCCACAAAGTGATCACCCAGTCTGCGTTTGGTCTCTCCAATGTAGAGTAGGCCACTTTGGGTGCAGAGAATATAATCCACAAGATCGAAGGGGGTCCAGGTGAAAGTCTGCTTCACGTGGAAAGACTGCTTAGTCCCTTGGATGGGGAGCTGGGACGAGGTTACATGGGAAGGTGCCACAGGAAGACAGGGTGGTGTTAGTGGGTCTGGTGTCACAGATAGGCCAGACCAGGTAAGGATGGCAGATTTCCTCCCCTAAAGGACATTAGTGAAACAGAGTTTCTGTTTCATTGACAATCAACAGTGGTTGCACTGTCAACATCAGGTTAGTTTTTTGGTCCAACTTCAGGTTTTTGATTGAATTGGTGATTTGTCCCCAAAGCATTAGCCTGGGGTTCTGTGTTCCCATGCCAGTAATGAGATTACTATTTTGTCCGGGAGTTGGATTGGCTCACATGTGGGTGGTGATGAATGGTTACTCACTCTCCTTCTTACCTCCCCCCCCCCTCCCACACACACCTTTTCCCCTACAGCTCCAAGCTCTGAACCATGCCCTTGGGTAAGTGAGGTTCATGCCTGGATCAATTACCCCGGGCACAATCTTGAATGAGGTCACCTCAAATTCTTCTCCTCATCTCCCAGTCAGAGCAAGCCCAACATTCACTGAGCTGCCGTGATTGCATTACATTTCCCAGGACATGAGAGTGCTCTTACCAACCACAAGATTGACAGGCTGTTGGAGGAATGAATAGGAAGTTTTATCCATTTCCTATAAATGACTGTCAACACTAACAGGAAGAACGCATTTTACACAGTTACTGTGCTCTCATACTCCATTATGCCATTGACTTGGTAACATGAGCCAAGGAGATTTCAGTTTGACTCACTTACTTGTAGAGTACTGATCTGTTGTGGCCAGGAATCATCTGATCTATCACGTAACCAGGATACAGCACAGGGATGCCAATCAATCTCTGCACAATCAATTGAGGCTGGAAGAGGTATTGACATTCTTCATAGAGACCCTGGCAACACAAGGCAAAACAAAATGAATCAGACAACATGCCCGCTGCTTTCCCTGTCTGATATCCTGGCCTTTGCACAGTTATGTGTTTACAATTGAATGCTGAAGCATCAGTTTAACAGCAACAACTAGTTACATTGAAATATTGGGAATGAGCTGGGTCAAGTGGATCGACTATCAGTCAGGCAACATTTCGCAAGCAGTGACTGCTGTATCATAAGATTTAGCAAATAGCTATGCAGAAGGACAAGGATCAATCTAATGCGAAAAAAAACAGTAATTGGAGAAGGTCTAATTTCAGTGCTTTGGTCACCTTTATTGAAGGAAGGATAGACTTGCTGTGGAGTCAGGTCACGGCAGGTTCACCCAGCTGATGCCTGGCATTTAGAGGAAAGCTGAGTGGTTTGCGTCCCGTACCCTTTTGGAGTTTAGTAGATGGAGGCTGGAACTTGTGAAACCTGAGGGGGTTTGATCAGGTGGATGGTGGGAGGATGACTCCAGGTGAGTGAGAATTTACAACCTGTAGACACTGTTTCAAGGTAGGGAATTTCCCACAAAGAAATAAAGGAATGTGTTTTCCCAGAGAGTCGTTCCTGTAACCTCAGTCATTTGTTAAAAAATTTACCTGGCTCACTAATGTCCTTTCGAGGGGAAAATCTACCAGCCTGACCCAGTCTGGCCTACAAGTGACTCCTGACCCATAGCAATATGGTTGTCTCTTAACTGTCCTCTCAAATGTCCTAACAAGCCACTCGGTTGTATTGAAAACTTCTACAACGTCTGAAGCAAAGAATGAAACTGAACAGATTACTTGGCATCAACTGAGGTGCCAGAAATGACAATGCCTGTTAGCTTTGCAAAGCCCTCCTTATTAACATCTGAGACAGGATAGACCCAGCAATGGTTGTACAGCAGAGTGATGTACAGTTGGGAGCGGGTTATTTTGGGAGTCCCCAAATTCAGTCGAGACCCCATGAAGTCTTATAAAATAAGGTGCATAAGTCACTTGCTAATTACCTCCCAAAAGCTCCCAGAATGCAAATGAGAAGAACTCACCAAGGCTCCTCAGTCAGCACGACCACTTCCATCCAGAAGGACAAGGGCAGCAGATACATGGGAACACCACCCCCTGCAAGTTTCCCTCCAAGCCCCTCATTATCCTGACTTGGAAGTATATCACCGTTCCTTCAGTGTCACTGGGTCAAAATCCTGGAATTCCCTCCCCAACAGCATTGTGAGTCAGTGACAAACATTGAAATTACTGGAAAAGCTCAGCAGGTCTGGCAGCATCTGTGATCAAAAATCAGAGTTAACATTCCGGGTTGAGAGTTCTGAGGAAGGGTCAGCTGACTCGAAACGTTAACTCTGATTTCTCTCCACAAATGCCACCAGACCTGCTGAGCTTTTCCAGCAATTTCTGTCTTTGTTGAGGTTGAGGGGGAACCTGATTGAGTTCTACGAAATCATGAGAGGCATAGAGAGGGTGGATAGCAAGGAACGTGAGGGACTCAATTACTGGGGTCACGAGTTCAAAGTGAGAGGGAAAAGCTTTAGGGGTTATATGCATGGAAAGTTCTTTACACAGAGGGTGGTGGGTGCCTGGAACGCATTGCCAGCAGTGGTAGAGGTGGGTATGATAGTGTCATTCAAGATGTATGTAGACAGAGACATGAATGGGCAGGGAGGAGAGGGATACAGATCCTTAGAAAATAGCAACAGGTTTAGATAGAGGATCTGGATCAGCATAGTCTTGGAGGGCCGAGGGGCCTGTTCCAATGCTGTCATTTTCTTTGTTCATTTGTTCTTTGTTTCTGATTTACAGCATCTCCAATTCTTTCAGTTTGCATTGTAGGTCTACCTACAGCACATGGACTGCAGCGGTTCAAGAAGGCAGCTCCCCACCACCTTATCAAGGGGCAACTAGGGACAGGCAATAAATGTTGGCCAGCAAGCAGCCCCCCCATCCCATGAGCGATTTTAAAAAAGTGAACCCTCAGATGACCAGTAAAAAAGGTTAGCTTGCTTCTTGTCACTTTGCTGCTCTTGGACAGTGAGCTGTAAGGGAGTGAACCTCAGGAGTATGTAAAGCACTTCAGAACGTCCTGAGACACACCTTAACTGAGATTTTCCCCTTGTCCTTTGGTAGGTGGGCAGCGAGGAACCAGTCTCCCAGAAGTGGATTGGTAACATTAAACACCCCGGTGGTACGGTTTGGCAATGTCCACGTCAGAGTGACAGTGAATGATTCAGGCACAATCGTATCTGTCGGAAACCGGGTGTGAAGGGGGTTAATAACTGGTGGAGCCCCAGATCTGAAATACCTGTTGGAAATTGGGGAGAGAGGTAAGAGTTAGATAGAGAAATAACAACTCCCATCTGTGTAGCGCCTTTTATATAATGAAACATAATAATGTTAGAAATAGCTTCAGACTAACCTCATGAAATCCTCAGAAATTTGTTCAATATTATAGAGATAGTGGAAAGAAAGCCTTTGTAGCAGCCTGTTGGCTGAGAAACACCAAGACAAGACTGTTTTCTCTGCTAATGATAAGTCTTTAGTATTGATATTCCTGATAAGGTTGAACCTCACAGTCCATCTGTGAACCAACCATCTGACAAAATGTTAAAAACAGGTTTTTGGGAGGGAATATGACACTTCAGACAGGAAAACGTTGCAAAATGATCTAAGACTCCAACCGTCTTCCGACTGGAGAAGACTGAGGATAGATTGGAGAAAATTACAGGAAACCTGAAGAAGCCAGGGGGAGGTTTGAGGAGGGGGTGGGGGTGAGGAGAAGACTGAAGAAGACCAAGGAACATAGATCAAGACTGGGGGTAGATGAAAGAAGATCAGAAGAGGATTGAGGAACATGGGGAAAGGTTGAGGGAGACCAGGGGAAGATGGAGGAGGACAAGAGGGAAGATGGCAGAAGACTCAGGGAAGGTGAGAGAAGATGAAGGAAGGATTGAGGAAAACTGGGGAAAGATTGAGGAAGACTGGGGGAAGATGGAGAAAGACTGGATGGAAGACTTCCCTAAGATTTCAGCTAGGGGGTAGAAGGCTGGTGTCAACAGCTCTTTGTCTGCACCATCATCCATTTGTCCTTTGAGGTGGGTAACCTGGTCTCACCTGTTACAGACTGTGACAGATAACCAAAAACGTGGTCAAAGAGGTTGGCTTTAAGGAGTATCTTAGAGGAGGAATGGTGCCAAGTTGGGAAAGGGAGAAAGCAGTATAAAGGGGTGAAAGTTGCAGCGAAAGCGAGGGGGAAAAAGAGAAAAGTGAAAGACATAGAAAGAAAGACAAAGATATTGAGAGTAACAGACCCTCACTTTAGGTCGGCTCAGTTTCTGCATGATGACCTCCTTAATAGGCAAGTGCTGGACAATCGACAACGTGGCAAAGTTGTCTTATCTTGTGGTTGGGACCTGGACTGCGCTGCCTGTGAGTGTGGTGGAAGCAAGTGCAACCAAGGCCTTCAACAGGCAATGGGATTATGATCGAAAGGGGAGTACACATGGGGCACAAGGTGAATTGCTCCTTCAGGCAGCCAGCAAAGACATAATGGGCCGAATGCTCTCCTTCTGTCCTGTAGCCATTCTGTGATTCGATGGGAAGAAAGAAGGTGAAACCACAAAAATAATGAGGAGGAGACCTGGAGAACAGAATGGAAATGGGAGAGATACAGGGAAGCACTGAACCATTGACACCCTCAGGTCAACAGGAGGCCATTCAGCCCACTGTGTCTTTACCAGCTCTCGCTGGAGAAATCCAACTCCTGGCATCTCTCCTGTATCCAATGTATAATGTTTCCTTAAAAGATTATCTCATCGTGAGCCACACTCTAATACTTGGTGTTGCATGTGCCTGTGTGCAGTCATTTCTTGTCATCTCACTCTTTCGTCTTTGCTGAGAAGATTAGAATGAATTGATTGGTTGTTTCAAATCCCCAAAGCCAAACAAGCTCGTCCTCATTTGTTGAGATTAAGGTAATTACCTCACCAATTAGTCTGTAGAGGGGGACACTCCTTTGTAATGAGCAGTGTTGTTTGTGACTCTCTGTAACTGCATTAGAGTTCTGTGCTTGCATTGTTAATATTAGAAGTATTTAAATTGCATTGGGGCACCACAGAGTGGAACATGTGATACACAAAAAAGTTTAATTCAAACGCTCTTTCTGTAATATTCAATTAGATGTGAACTACCCTTGGTTTGTATGTCTGACACAGTGATGTATGTTGTAAACATTAAGAGTATTACAATGACATGAAGGTGGAGAAAGTGAGGACTGCAGATGCTGGAGATCAGAGTCAAAAAGCGTGGTGCTGGAAAAGCACAGCAGGTCAGGCAGCAGGAGAGTCGAGGTTTCGAGCATAAGCTCTTCATCAGGAATCTTCATTCTTATGCCAGTAACGTTGACTCTCCTGCTCCTCAGATGCTATGCTTTTCCAGCACCACGCTTTTTGAATCACATGCAGATGCCTAAGATGACAACATGCTGAACGCAAACAGGATGAATTTTATTGAACTTTCTGTAATTTTCAAATCAAAACATTTCAGTATCTACCTCAACAAATCTTGTGAATATTAAAATTTTGGGTAAATTGGGAGTTTGTACTGAGGCTATAGATTTAGATTTTTAGATTTAGGTTTGATTGTCACGCGTACTCAAGTATACAGTACAGGAGTCCAGTGAAAACTGTACAATGTTACCACACAAGGCACCACCTTACATACAAAATCTCAGTTATAGAAGGAGAAGAGTAAAGAAAAAAGTTCAGCACTGCAGTCTTCTTAGTATAAAAGTAAAAATAAAAGGAAATTAAGTCGACAAAGTTAAACATTACAGTCCTTTCTCCAGCCATGGGCCTGCAGATGCTCCAAGCTGGTTTGTCCCCAAGAGGGCTCGCTCTCGCCTTTGCTGGGCATGCTTTTACCCATTGGGCTAAGACCCACCTGTGTCTGCCAGCAGCCTTCGCCCGCTGGGTGGTGGGGTGGTTGACGAGAGTTCCTGGCCTGTTCTGAAACCACTCTTGCCTTATCACCCAAAGCATGCCATCTGGCAGATGGCGCTTGTCACAAGGGATACGTTGGTGCTTTCCCTGTTTCCTACTCCTTGATCCAAAAGAATATCTGCCAGGAATGTTCCCCCAAATCAACTCCTCCTCACTGGTTCTCTGGTCAGTGCACACTGGCTTTCCCTGTCCAGTCTAACAAACATTCTCTTAATTTTACAAACTTCAATTAAGTACCCAGCTATTTAGAGGCGGACTTTTCACAACTATTGAAAGTAGCAAAGAAAATGGAAGCTGGAAACCTGAAATATAAATAGATAACATTGGAAACACACAACAGCAACCTGACCCACTGTGTGTTCCCAGCATTGTCTGTTCATATTAAAAGTAGCAATGCAGGTTTAACAATGCCATGAGGAATGTAAAAAGAAAAGAACTGGGGTACATTTAGAGAAGAACAGAATTGAAAATCAAAAGGCTAATTTGGACTTTAGTTAGTCAGCATGGAGTACGATTGAGAAAAAGCCGCATAGAAAGTCTGCAGAGGGTGCAAACATATAGTTACAAGGATAGTATCAGAACTAAAGCCATTTGAAAAGATTAAATAAGTTGGAGGACCTTCCTCCAGAAAACAGTCAGTGTAAAATTGACTGTAGGTATATTATGACAGCAGTGGAAGAGTTTTCTAGATTAACAGTGGAGAAGGTTATGCAGGAGATTGAAAATAAGGATCATTAACAGGCAGATACGATTAAATTCAATTGGGGGACTGTGGAATTCACAGGAGTGGCTGAGGTACAGTTGTGGGGGAGCTGGATAAACACAAGGGGATATGCAAATGGATGTGAGAGAAAAAGAAGAGGGATGAGGTTCCTGTGAGTCATAAATAACATAACCAGATGGGCCGAAGGGCCTGTTTCTGTGCTGTAAGTTCTTAGTGGCACATTCCAATTAATAATCAATGTATTCTGCACTAAATGGCAAACCGCCCTCCCCAGATCATGCCCAGCTCCTGCTCCCCAGCAGTCCCAGCAGGGGAATGGGGGTAGAGAGGCTCTGGACCAGGAGTACTCACACAGTAATGTCTCGGTCTGGACAGTGGTCTCCGAAGCTGCCTCCTTGCTCCTTGAAGGTGATAAGGTTCCAAACGGCCACCACGGTGTCTTCAGGCACGTGGAAATGGAAGAGCTCGGCGCTAGCAAATGAGGTGAAGGCGTTCAGCTTGCGAGGCGTCCGGGTGAAGTAATCAGTCACAAAGAGACACTCTGGGAAGACAGAAAGAAGCAGAAGGGGAGCGAATGGTCAGTGACCATCAGTCTGATACCAGGGAGAAGCTTCAATGCTCTCCTGGGACCAACTGCCCATCCAGCCAGCTGTTTGTATTCATCCCTTACTCTCCATCACCCAGAGGTGACTCCCATCACCATTTTAATGGTGTGAAGTGAAGTGTGTGTTAGACAGAGTTCACAATCGAATATACATTCAGTTTAGTTGAATTGACAGGGAGTCCAGAACATTGTTGTAATGTTTCCTCTGACTGACACCTACCTTACAATGATGCAGCCTGTAGAGGTGACAACCATGTAGTGTTATTACTCGATGATAGAGCCAAATAATGTTCTGTGGACATGGGTTCAAAACCCATCCATGGCAGATGGTGGGGTTTAAATCATTTTTTTAAAATTAATAAATGGGTGTTGATTGTGTCAAAATCCATCTTGTTCAGGAATGTCCTTCAAGGAAGGAAACTGCCATCCTTATGACCTGGCGTAACTACCCTCTGGGCAATTAGGGATGGATATGAAATGCTGGCCCAGCCTGCAACACCCACTCCTATGAATGAATGCAAAGAAAACAGAAAGAAGACATTCAGACCATCACACCCGTGACAACTGTTTGAAAGAAATATCAAATAATATCGAAGATACTGCCCTAAAATAGGCCATTCAGCCCGACTAGTCCATGCCTTTGTTTCTGCTGCACAGGACACTCCTCCCTCGCCTCTTCATTTACTCTATCTGGGTTTTGATTAGCTCAGTTTGTTGGACAGTTGGTTTGCGATGCAGAGTGATGCCAACAGTGAGGGTTCAATCCCTGGACCGGCTGAGGTCACCAAGAAGACTCTGCCTTCTCCACCTCACCCCTCAGCGAGGGCCAGTGACCCTCAGATTAAACTCACCACCAGCCATCTCTCTCTCTCTCTACCCCTCTCTCTGTGAGTAGCCCTGTGGTACTCTGGCATCCACCAGTCAGTATCTAACCCAATGCTGTCCCTGTTCCGGGAGTGTTTGATGGGGACAGTATAGAGAAAGGAAGCTTTACTCTGTGTCTAACCCAATGCTGTCCCTGTCCTGGGAGCGTTTGTTGGGGACAGTATAGAGGGAGGGAGCTCTACTCTGTATCTAACCTCATGCTGTCCCTGTCCTGTGAGTGTTTGATGAAGATTGCTTTCCTAAAGTAGAAGTTATTATGTTCCTTGGCACTAACATCTTTAATGTAGAGGAATAAGAAATGTTGACCTTGAGTCTGGGGCCAGCACGGCGGTTCAGTGATTAACACTGCTACCTCATAGTACCAGGGACTTGGGTTCGATTCCAGCCTTGCAGGACTGTCTGTGTGGAGTCTGCACATTCTCCCCGTGTCTGCGTGGGTTTCCTCTGGGGGCGCTGGTTACTTCCCAAAGCCTAAAGATTAGGTTAGATGGATTGGCCATGTAAATTGTGTGTAGTGTCTAAGGGTGTGCGGGTAGATTAGCCATGGGAAATGCAGTGTGACAGGGAATAAGGTTGGGGGGATGGGTCTGGGTGGGATGCTCTTCAGAGGATTGGTGTACTGACTCAGTGGGCCGAATGGCTTGCACTGTAGGGAATCCATGACTTGCTCTGCCTGACTGTTTGGATGCAATGTATTGAAGCAGGACCATGACCTGATTGTTCACAGAGTGTCTGCCCTGTACCTACCACATTACAGGAAGGATGTGGAAGCTTTGGAAAGGGTTCAGAGGAGATTTATTAGGATGTTACCTGGTATTGAGGGAAGGTCTTAGAGAAAAGGCTGAGGGACTTGAGGCTGTTTTCGTTAGAGAGAAGAAGGTTGAGAGGTGACTTAATTGAGACATATAAGATAACCAGAGGCTTAACTAGGTTGGGCAGTGAGAGCCTTTTTCCTCGGATGGTGATGGCTAGCACGAGGGGACATAGCTTCAAATTGAAGGGTGATAGATACAGGACAGATGTCAGAGGTAGTTTCTTTACTCAGAGAGTAGTAGGACCGTGGAACACACTACCTGCATCAGTAGTAGACTCGCCAAGTTTAAGGGCATTAAAATGGGCATTGTATAGGCATATGGACGAAAATGGAATAGTGGAGAGGGGCGGGGGTGTAATGGTGATGTAACTGGACTAGTAATTCACAGCTTGAGGCTAATCTCCCTGGGATATGAGTTCAAATCCCACCATGGCAGCTGAAATTTGAATTCGATAAAAATCCAGAATTAAAAGCTTGCCTAACGATGACCATGTAACCATAACCAAAGGTTAAAAAGCCATTTAGAACGAATGCCGTTTAGGAAGGGGAATCTGCCGTCATTACCTGGCCTACGTGTGACTCCAGCCCAACAGTAAAGTGGTTGACCCTTAACTATCTTCTGGGCAGTTAGGGATGGGCACATCTAGACCAGCCTGTGGCACCCACATGGAATCCCTACAGTGCAGAAAGAGGCCATTCAGCCCATCAAGTCTGCACCAACCCTTCAAAGGGCATCCCACCCAAATTCAGGCCCCCCCACCCTACTCCCATATCCTTCCATTTACCTTGGCCAATACACATAACCTGCACGTCTTTGGACTGTGGGAGGAAATCCACGTAGACACTGAGAACAAGCAAACTCCACACAGGCAGTCACCTGAGGCTGGAATTGAACCCAGATCCCTGGCACTATGAGGTGCAGTGCTAACCACTGAGCCACCGTGCCAACCACATCCCATGTGGTGAATTAAAAGAGATGCTAGATGAAGCAATCCAGAAAAGACAATGGTGTCAGTGTTGCGTCTGAATGGCAACACATCTGGGGAATGATGCTTCTTCCTGTAGACTGTAGCATCACCATGATTCCCCAGGGTGGGACTCTCACCCATCAGTCTCATCTCTCTAGCACGGGATGAAAGGTCAAAGCCAGGTTCCAGCTGGTCCACAAGCTGGCTGGATTGCTGAGGGGGAAATGGGCAGTGTACTTTACTGTTTAACAGTGGTCCTTATCCACACTGCTGTAAATGGTGCTCTCCTTTCTGGTCACACACCTGGCACCTTTGGGCACACAGATGACTGGGAGGGCACTGGCAGAGACACACACCCTGGACAAATGGCTCTTACTGCCATCCCATACTTCCATTTCCCATAAATCCATCATTTTATTCCAGAGAGCTGGCATAGACAGGATGGGCCAAGTGGCCTCCTTCTGCTTTTCATGATCCAAGAGGTGATTGAAGTCATTAGCCACACAGACTCCCATGTTTTATTAATCCCCATTATGCGGCTTGTTAGCAGAAACAGGAGCAGATACTAACAAGGCTGATGCCTCCCTCTCTGCAGTCAGACTGAAGCATCACATTCCTGAGGCGATAACAGAGGATTTGTGCTCCATCAGACAACTCTCAAGCAAACCCTCATGGGAGCTGGATGGCGTGAGCAGCCCCTCTGTAAGCAGAGGGTGTAGGATGTCCTGGTGGTTAATAGTGTCCATGGGCCCCAAGTAGTGGAGCCATCGCCCTCCTATGAAGAACGGTTTAGGAGATACCTCGTTCCTCCACTTGTTATCTCAAGGGTCCATCACATCGAGAGCCAATGGGAGCAACTTAGGGACGGGAAAGAAATGCTGGCCCTGCCCGAGATGCCCACATCCCATTGGAGAATTAAAGAAAAGACTACCTGGTTAGAAACCTTGCCAATCCTACGAAAGTCGTACTGGTGACTATGGAGTCGGAACTAAACTAAATCAAATCTCTGCAGTGAATCCAACACAGAGTCTGTATTAATTAAAAACCTGAAGTTGAACGTCTCACTGAGCGAGTGTGGGATTCAGTTTGATAACTTATTGACATTGCTCAGATAGACCTGGACACTCTGTCTCCTGGGCTAGGAAGGGGCATTCCTACTTTGGATCTTACATAAGAGACCTTTGTGAAAGACAGGCTCAGACTCTGCAAGACTCAAGCCTCTGAACTGAGTCCCTGTCAAACCTCATGATGTGAGTCATGGCCGTATGTGGACTGAGCTCTTCCCAGAGTGATTGAATGTGCTGAATCTGACACAGATTACAGACAATGAGAACATGATCCATCTTCAGCACTGCGATGAGCAATTGGTTTTACTGGGACCATGACATCAGAAATAATAACAGTAAGCTATCAACATTAGCAATCTGTCTTTTAATATCTCAGTAATTCTGCAGTTTACAATCGATGTTTTAACACATGTTGTGATCAAACATTGATGGAGACTCCTCTTAAACCATTACTCATACAGCAGCTACAAGCTTGGTTCTGAGGGGAATTGTATCATTTCACAGAGCTGGAAATGTGTTGCTGGAAAAGCGCAGCAGGTCAGGCAGCATCTAGGGAACAGGAGAATCGACGTTTCGGGCATTAGCCCTTCTTCAGGATTCCTGAAGAAGGGCTAATGCCCGAAATGTCGATTCTCCTGTTCCCTAGATTAGATTAGATTAGATTACAGTGTGGAAACAGGCCCTTCGGCCCAACAAGTCCACACCGACCCGCTGAAGCGCAACCCACCCAGACCTATTCCCCTACATTTACCTCTTCACCTAACACTACGGGCAATTTAGCATGGCCAATTCACCTAACCTGCACATCTTTGGACTGTGGGAGGAAACCGGAGTACCCGGAGGAAACCCACGCAGACACGGGGAGAATGTGCAAACTCCACACAGTCAGTCGCCTGAGGCGGGAATTGAACCCGGGTCTCTGGCGCTGTGAGGCAGCAGTGCTAACCACTGTGCCACCGTGCCGCCCAACTCAAGCTTGGTTCTGAGGGGAATTGTATCATTTCACAGAGATGGAAATGTGTTGCTGGAAAAGCGCAACAGGTCAGGCAGTATCTAGGGAACAGGAGAATCGACGTTTCGGGCATTAGCCCTTCTTCAGGATTCCTGAAGGGCATTAGCCCTTCTTCAGATGCTGCCTGACCTGCTGCGCTTTTCCAGCAACACATTTCCATCTCTCATCTCCAGCATCTGCAGACCTCACTTTCTCCTCATTTCACAGAGACACAAGGTGGGAGTGGGAAGAGCTCTTGGGTTCTTTTCAAAAGAGAAAGTTGCAACATATATTTGAAAAGGCGTAAGGCCATTCATCCCCTCCATCAGAGCAGCTTCTTTCCCGCTGCTATTAGATTTCCGAATGGACCTCTCAAATTTCAAATTTAATTCTGATTTCGCTCCTGTGCATCTTCTCTGCAGCTGTCACATTGTATTCCTCGCTCTGTTCTATTATCCTCATGTATTTTGTATGGAATGATCTGCCTGTGCTGCACTCAAAACAAAACTTTTCACTGTACCTCGCTACACGTGACAGTAATAAATCAACTCAAAACAAATCAATAAAATCATTGGTGACCTGATTTCTTCACAACCCCAGCCAACTCTGGTGCCCTTTCAATGACACCCCCCCCCCCCCCCCCCCCACCCCACCTTCCCCACCTTCCTTGCTTAACAAGAATCTATTTCTGCCTGAAAAACACTCCAGGATTCTGTGTCCACCACCTTCTAGGGAGTTCTTTGTGAGAAAAACAAATTCTCCCTATCCCGGTCTTAAGTGGGCAATTTTTTATTTTTAAACAGTGATCCCCTAGTTGTAGGGCAGGGTGAGTTACCCAATGGGGTGACTGTAATGTGTGGATTATCCAGTGGGATGATTGTAGAAGGTGTGTTATCCAATGGGATGACTGCAGAGGCGAGGGGTTATTATCTAATGAGATGATGTTCTACTGCATAGAATCATAGAATCCACAGAGTGTGGAAGCAGGCCGTTCAGACCATCAACTCCACACTGACACTCTGAAGAGCATCCCACCCAGAGTCAGCCCCTCCCCCTATTCCCATAACCCCATTAATCCACCCTAACCTGCACATCTTTGGATTGTGGGAAGAAACCAGAGGAAACCCACGCAGTCATGGGCGAACATGCAAACTCCACACAGACAGTCACCCAAAGCTGGAATTGAACCCGGGTCCCTGGTACTGTGAGGCAGCAGTGCTAACTCTTGAGCCACCGTGGCATCACATGAGAAAACCACATTGTAGTTCATTTTAAACTGTGCGTAAAGTTCTTCTCTGCAACTTCAAATCCTTCCCGCAACTTTCAAACTAAGCTACAGGTTCACAATGCAGCTTTTCCACACAATTGGCAAAGATAACTTTTGACCCTACCTTTCTCATCAGGAGGACTGACAATATCCCAGGGAGTCGTTTCAATGAACATTGGGAGAGTTCTCCCTGATGTCCATCTAAACGACTCCCTGGGATATTGTCAGTCCTCCTGATGAGAAAGGTAGGGTCAAAATTTATCTTTGCCAATAGTGTGGAAAAGCTGCATTGTGAACCTGTAGGGAGAGTTCTCCCTGATGTCCTGACCAATATTTATCCCTCAGCCAAACATTACGGAAATGGGTTAGGCTCAGAATATTAACCTTGGGTCCTGGATTAAAAGTGAAGTTAGTGTCACCCTAGTCCCATATAAGAGAGATGACTGACAGTGAGTTTAACTTGAAGGTCACCACACTTCAGGCAAAGGGTGAGGTTGAGGAGGTGAACCCTTCTTTGTGACGTCAGTTGTTATGGGAATTGAACCCATCACGCTGCATTGCCAATCAACACCCTGAGCTAGCCAGCAGTGGAAGAATGAGAGGTGATCTGACTGAGCCATAAAAGATTCTGAAGGAGCTTGATGGGGTTGGTGCTGAGAGTACCTTTGTCCTCGTTAGCGAATAAAGAATAAGGAGAACCACAGTTTAAAAAGAAGGAGTCTTTGGAATTCTATTCCACGGGGGGGGAGGTGTGGAGGGGGGGGGGGGGGGGTGCTGAATGAATAATATGTTAAGAGTCATACAGTCATAGAGTCCTACAGCACGGAGACAGGCACTTTTGCCCAACTGGTCCATGCCGACCAAAATGTCCATCCACGCTAACCCCATTGGCCCAAATCTTCTAAACCCTTCCTAACCATATATTTGTCCAAATGTGTTACTGAAGCAAAAACTAGATCAGCCATGATCTTATAGATTCATATAGCGCAGAAACGGCCTTTCGGCCCATTTAGTCTTGTACCAACATAACTACCACTAAAAGTGTGCTAATCCCAATTTCCTGCACTTGCCCCATATCCTATTATTGAAGGCCAGAGCAGGCTTGAGAGGCCAAATGGCCTATTCCTGTTCTGATTAGTTGTGATCTTCCTACCAATGGAGGGCAGCACTGGCAAATGGGCCACCTTTCAGGTGAGACATTAAATCCACCATCTCAGCTGTCTGTCTCCTGAACCATCCTGCCAGCCATGGTGACCTGGCCAATGTCTATCCCTCAAGCAACATCATCAAAACCAATCATCTCAGCATCACATGTGGGATCTCACTGTCTACAAAAAGACCATTCCACCTCTTGCATCATGGCTGTGGTTTCAGGGATGAGGAACTTCAGGGATGAGGATGGACTGAAGAAGTTGGGACTGTTCTCCTAGCAGAGAAGACGACTGAGAGGATATTTGATCGAAGCTTTTAGAATCATTAGCGAGTTGGATAGAGCAGATCGGGGGAAGCTGTTCCTGCTTTTAAAAGGAACAAGAACGACAGGGCATAGATTTGAAGTGATGTGCAGAAGAAGCAGGAATGATGTAAGAAAATGTTTTCTCACCTAGTGAGTAGTTAGGGTTTGGAATGCACTGCCTGGAAATAGGGCAGAGGCTGGTTCAACTGAGGCATTCAAGATGGCACCGGATAGTTATTGGGGTAAAAATGGGGCACAGAGATATGGGTAAAAGGCAAGGCAATTGGCACTAGGTGATAGATTTTATGCAGACAAGATGGGCTGAATGGCCTCGTTCTACAATGTAATAATTCTGTGTTGGGACTGCAAAGGCTGTAAGGACACTGGGATGTCCTTTGAGTGTATTTGTCACTATCGCAATGAGGTCCACCCCTCCATGTCATTCAGAAGGACGGAGTAGCTGAGACAGCTGAGAACTGGCTGCTCCAGTTTTGTCAGGACTTAGTGAAGCATTACATCAGGGTGGAGTTGTGGTTCCAGTAAACTGACCTTGGCTCTGAGTCAGTCAGTGAAGAAATGTCACTGTATCCTCCACTACCAGTCAAACTGGAATGACCTTTAGTCTCTCTGTCTCTCTCTCTCACTGTCCCACAGAGACACCACCACAGAATCAGAAACTACCCACTCGTCATTCAAAGCTCTCTAAACCAAGTGGCTTCTCAACAACAACAACACCACTCTGTATTTGTATAAAACCTTTCACACGGTGCTTCACAGGAGTAGAAATTAAATGAAATCTTGCACCCAGTTACGGCAGGAGATCCAAGGAGAGGTGACCTGAAAAGGACAGAGGATTTTGGTGAGTGAGAGGGGCGCAGTAGAAGGTGGAAAGGTATTGAGAAGGAATTCCAGACCCTGGGGTTGAGGCACCTGAAGGGGCTGAATATCCTACTCCTGTTCCTAGTTCTGATGTAAGTGATCATCTGGGAGGTAATACGTCATGAGGACAAATGTAAGTTAATTATGGAAAGTCAACACTTTTCTGTTAAGGGCTGTGATGAAGACTTATTTATTACCCTTTGGGAATTTGAGTTATAAAGTAGAGGTAAACGGGATTTTGGTCTTCAGTTCTGTGAAGGGTCAGGAAAACTTTGGGCTTTTTTTAGCAGTACATCAAACAGCAAGAAATTGTGTGACTTAAGCTAAATGATTAGTGAAGCTACCTGGTGAGATAATTGCTCAAATTGTTAACCATTTTAAATGTACGTCCCCGAGAGACGCATAGGGAGGGGTCAGAAGAAGATCCAGTTCAGAGAGAAAAGATCCATTCCAGCAGATGTTTGGTCACCACAAAGTCATCAAAGTCAGACTTTCCTTTCCTTACAGTCCACTGAGTATAGTCATTGAGTCAACCTCTGTCTGTCACTGATGGAGGAAATCACAGCTGGTGAATGTACAGAATAATATTGTCTGGGAACACTTGCAGCCTTGTCAGATGAGGGGTTTGTTTTAATGAGAAAACCATATTTAATGATTCGGAGATGCCGGTGTGGGACTGGGGTGGACAAAGTTAAAAATCACACAACACCAGGTTATAGTCCAACAGGTTTAATTGGAAGCACACTAGCTTTCGGAGCGACGCTCCTTCATCAGGTGGTTGTGAAGGTTGAGCAGAGATCTGACAGGGCTTTTCAAAGTCATGAGGAGTCCGGACAGTGCTGAGTAGGAAATGGCTCCTTTTGGAGGGAAGGTTGGGAATCAGAAGGCAAATGGCCAAAAACCCAATGGCTACATTCAGAGAAATGTTCCACAGCGACCCGTTAGGATTGGGAATGAGAAAGTAGTTGCAGCGGATATAATCGTGGCTTAGAAAGGGAACTGTGTCAGCATTGAAAATAGGAAAAGGTGCATGGTATAGGGGAGAGGGCTGCAAACTGGCACAAGGTGACTTGCTCTTGCTGCACCAGCATGAGCACAAGGGACCGAATGGCCTCCTTTGATGCTTAAACATTCATTAGGATTCCAAATACAGAACCACGTAACACAGCAATTCAACAGGATTCACAGACTGTGCAAATCAATACATAGGAACATCATTTTCACATTTTCGGTGACAGTCACAGCATCAAACACTCCCACAACAGATACAGCACAAGGTTAGACACAGAGTAAAGCTTCATCTATACTGTTCCCTATCAAATACAACAGTTACAGCACAGGGTTAGACACAACTAAATCTACACTGTCTCCATAAAAGACTCCCAGGACAAGTAGAACATGGTGTTAGATGCAAAGTAAACTCCCTCTGCGCTGTCCCTATCAAACACACACAGGACAGGGTCAAAATGGGGTTAGATACAGAGTAAAAGCTCCCTCTACACTGTCCCTAACAAATATAGTCAGGACAGGGTCAGAATGGTGTTGATACAGAGTAACAGCTCCCTCTACACTGTCCCTATCAAATACACCCAGGATTGGGTGAGAACAGTGTTAGATACAGAGTAAAAGGTACCTCTACACTGTCCCTATCAAACTCTCCCAGGACAGAAACAGTACAGGTGGCCAACAGAGTGAAGGTCTCTTTGCACTGATCTATCAATTTGTATGTCTGAATTGTATTCTCTGCCTTCTTTCTGATGGGGTGTGTTTAGTGGTACTAAATCAAATTGGTTAAGCTTGTGGTTGGAATTTCTTTCTGCTCCAGGAGAGGCTGTTATATTGTTAATGATACTTCAGTGGTGATTGAAGGAACACTCTCAGACTCCTTTCAATCTCCCTGTCTCTGAGAGCACCTTTCTGACATACATGAATCTGCTCCAGGAAATCTGCCAATTATTTCCATGGAAGGGAATGGGGTGGGAGGAGGGGGGGAGCGGTTTCCGCCTAGTCCACCTTCTCCCAACTCGAACACACCTCGGAAATCTCAGCAATCAGCATATTCCACTGAAGGGTTGCTATGGAAACCTAACCTGGCAGCCATTGTGCCTTTCTGAGCCTGGGAATCCTAACAAACAGGAGTGTCATTTGGTTAACTCGATGTATTGATCTTCTGTTGCAACTTGTATTAAATGATGGGGCAGCCCTGTGCTGTGAACTTTACCCTCCACCTTATCACCCCCGCCCCATTTCCCCTCGGAGAGATGAGCTGAGTTAGGTGAGGAATCTGTGCCTGGGTCTCTCCCAGCCCCATTCCAAACCTCCCGATGTAATTGAGGATGAGAATGTGGCTCTTAGAGAGAGAGAGCCTCATTACAGCGACCCCTCTCCACATGAAGACAAACAGGAAAGATAACAATATCCACTAGATCAGGAACTTCTAAACTGCAGCAAGAGTTACAAAACCATTGAAGTTTCACCTTTGGACCTGCATGTTTGTTGAAAGAAAGAATAAAGTGCATTTGTAGAACAAAAGGACCTTGCTGGGGTATTTTTACAGCCTGTTGCTGAAGAGTGAGCCCCTCCTGTAAAATAGAACCTGCCAGGAAAACCCCAATGTGGTAACAGTGATCACAACGCAGAGACAGCCTGCTTGTTTTGGTGATGTTGCTGAGATCTGAACTCCTCACTCAAATCCTGGTGCACGGGATCTGTTAGACCCAGCCGAGTGGGCAAGCAGGGCCTCAGATTGACATCCCTTCTCAAGGTGGGCATCTTGAAGGTGCAGCACTCCCTCAGTACTGCCCTGTGTCATCAGCCTGGATGAGGCACCCAAGTCTCCAGAGTAGGACTGGGATGCAGGAACATCGGATGGTCAGACTATTGTCGTCAGACTAGAGTGGTGCAGGAAAAGCACAGCAGGTCAGGCAGCATCTGAGGAGCAGGAAAATCGACGTTTCGAGCAGGAGTCCTTCATCAGATTCCTGATGAAGGGCTCCTGCCCAAAACATCGATTTTCCTGCTCCTCAGATGCTGCCTGACCTGCTGTGCTTTTCCTGCACCACACTAATTTGACTCTAATCTCCACTATCTGCAGTTCTCATTTTTGCCCGGACTATTGTAGTGCTGACTGGGCCCACAGCTATCACCAACCATCTCTGGAAAGGTCACATTCTTTGGGTGTCTCTCCTGGTCAACCTCCTTCAATCTGTCTCTGCAGTGGAATGGCACAGTGGCTCAGTGGTTAACACCCAGGACCCGAGTTTGATTCCAGCCTCGGGTGACTGTCTGTGTGGAGTTTGACAATTCTCCCCGTGTCTGTGTGGATTTCCCCTGGGTGCTCCGGTTCCCTCTCGCAATCCAAAGATGTGCAGGTTAGGTGAATTGACCATGCTAAATTGCCTAGGAGAAAGTGAGGACTGCAGATGCTGGAGATCAGAGCTGAAAATGTGTTGCTGGAAAAGCGCAGCAGGTCAGGCAGCATCCAAGGAGCAGGAGAATCGACGTTTCGGGCGTGAGCCCTTCTGGAGGGAGAGAGCTTCTTCAAGGAAGGCATCCTTGTAAGAGGATTCGCAGTAGGTTAAAATCCTCGAGGAGAAAGTGAGGACTGCAGATGCTGGAGATCAGAGCTGAAAATGTGTCGCTGGAAAAGCGCAGCAGGTCAGGCAGCATCCAAGGAGCAGGAGATAATTTAGCAGCATGATAAATTGCCCATAGTGTTCAGGGATGTGTAGGTAGGTGTATTGGTCAGATAAATATAGGATAATGGGGTAGGGGAATGGATCTGGGTGGGTTATTGTTCGCAGGGTCAGTATGGACTTGTTGGGCCAAACGGTCTGTTTCCACACTGTAGGGATTCTATAAGGGCAGTCATATCTCCTGTCCTTGCTGTCTGGTTTGTCTTTAACATTGAGCTCTGGAACGTCCCCTAACTGAACCTGTTGGGTGTGTCTTCTCTGACCCAGACCCTTAGCTCAGGAATTCTCTTCCTCAACCTCTCCAGCCTTTGATCTGCCTTCCCCTTCTCAAGCAACTGTGGTTAGATTTTGGGGAGATGGCGGGGGGAGAGGAGGCTTGATATGGTAGAGATTGAAAGGTTGTTTGTCCTAGTGGGAGAGTCTGGGATCAGAGGGAATCATTGCAAAATCAGGGGTTGCACATTTAAGACAGAGATGAGGAGGAATTTCTTCTCTCAGAGGGTAATACATCTGTGGAATTCTTTCCTGCAGAGGGCTGTCGAGGCTGGGTCATTAAGTATATTCAAGGCTGAGATAGAATAGCTTCTTAATCAGAAATGAAATTGACAGTTATGTGTAAAAGGCAAGAAAGTAGAGTTAAGGATTATTAGATCCACTAAGATCTCCTAGAATGGTGGAGCAGACTCGATGGGCTGAATGGCCTACCATTGCCCTTCCAGCTTACTGTCTTATGAACACCCTGAGCTGATCAAATCCAGTCAAGGCAATGAGATTGTCTGAGTGTTATTGATAAAGCCAAAATATGATGTGATCTCTGTCCCAGCACCATCTTGAAGTTCAATGGTGGGAATCCATTAGAACAGCTGTCAGGAGGTCCTGGAGACCTATAATTCTTAGGAAAAGGGGAAGAGCCCAAATTCCAGTTTATTCCCATCCTCAGATAGATTGACCAAAGTTTCATATGTGATCTTGAGGATGGAATACTCTCAAGGGCTATGGGGAAGAGGCAGGAAAGTGGGGTTGAGGATGATCAGAGCAGCAGCGATCTCATCCATTGGCAGAGCAGACTTTATGGGCTGAATGGCCTTCACTGCCGCAGTGTTTGATGGCTTTGTGGCTTCAGGTGCAGTCTGTTTAAGCACGATTTCCTTGAGAAGCTTTGCTCCAAGGTGAATCCTCAGTCTCCTGTGCCCCTCTGGATGTCCCGGGGGGAGACTGGGGGGAGAGCCAGTGATAAATCAAACAGCTTCACTCCGGCCAACATCCTTACCCCCTGGGAGGGAGTCACGTAGTTCCTTCTTCTCTCCAAAACATGCGCAAGAGGCATTGTGAGGATTTGACAACACAAGGATAATGTGTGGGATGATAGATTAAATGGCATCGCTGAGTCAGGATGCCTTCCCTTGAGAGAAAGCTGATGGCTGCTCCTGAAGAATGATAAATGGATTTAATATTTTGTGCTGGGCTTACTGCCAACAAGGATCAGGAAGGGACTGAAGCCTTCAATTCGGCAGTTTGGTGTTGGTGCTTTGGTAAATCTGAGGGCGTGTGGAAGGGTAGTGGGAGGGTTGAGTGAGGGGCCACCTTGTGGTCTGGCAGTGAGGTGAAAATGTTAGTAACGTGGCCACCTCTCCCCTCTTGGTGATCAGCACCATTCCAGCTGCCATGGGTCACACTGACGCACCGCTCACTGAGCTGACAGAATGGTGGCTGTTTGCCAAGAATGAAGAGCAGAAACAGTGTGAGCTCCGTGAGCGTCCTGAAATTTTCCCTGATTACCCATGGGAATGGGCAATTTGACAAAGAGGGCTCTGAACGTAAGACGGTGAGCTGAAGTAGGCCGTTCAGCCCATCGAGTGCCTGCTGTGCCATTCAATAAGAGCGCAGCCGATCCAATAGTCAGTTTGCTTGGAAATTCAGAAGGCCGGATTAACACAAAATGGAGATGGGAAGAAAAGAGGATCTGCTGGTTGGGTGAGACAAAGAAGGCATGGGACAGGATTCGTGTGCAGCATAAACATAGCAGAGGGGCTGAATGGCCTGTTTATGTGTTTCAAAGTTCAAAGTAAGTTGATAAATACAGAGTTCTCCTGAGAGCAGACTTTCAGCTGTCTTGCTACTAAGCTCTTAAACATAGTCTCCTCTCCAGTCCGCTCATCCCCCACCCCACCCCCATTCTCTACTGTTCAGAACTTGCTTCTTTGATCAAAAGGTTGGTCAACTTTTGTTTATTCATTCACAAGAGGAACACTAGCTAGGTCAGAGTTCATTGTCTATTCCGAATTGCCCAACGGACAGGTGAGAGTCAACACACTGCTGACCTGGAGTCTGGAGTCACATGTAGGCCAGACATGTAGGGAAGGATGGCAGATTTCCTTCCCTAAAGGACATTAGTGAACCAGATGGGCTTTTCCTCACAACCAACAGTGGTTTCATGGTCATCATTAGACTCTTATTTCCAGATATTTATTGAATTCAAATTCCACAATCTGCCATGGTGGGATTCAAGCCCACGTCCACAGAATATTATCTGCTGATGAAGGACTTATGCCTGAAACGCCAATTCTCCTGCCTCTTAGATGCTTCCTGACCTGCTATGCTTTTCCAGCACCACATTCTTCGACTGTGATCTCCAGCATGCAGACCTCACTTTCTCCTTCTGGATTAGCAGTCTAACGGTAACACCATGAGGTCTACTATCTTCGTGTCTCCTGTTGTGATTGGATGGTTGATTTTGCTTGTGTTAGGCACCTGTTGTCACATGAGAGGCACTATAGAAATGCACGTTATGGGGTTGAATTCCTCCATTTTCTTTTACTTTTCTTTTCCGAGTGAGATGCATGGCTCCTGGTCCATCATGGTCCATGATTACTTTTCCCCAAAAGTTTCTGCTCTACACTTCATTACATGTACAGGCAGTCTAGTTGGTGCTTGTTTGTGGATTCATGCAGAAGGAGAGACAAAAGGGAATCAGTGGATGTCATCTTTTTGGATTTCCAAAAGGTGTTTGATCAGGAACTGCATGTAAGGCTACTTAATAAGAATTCATGGTGTCAGGAGTAGCGTTTTAGCATATATAGAATGTTGGCTAATGTACATGGAAAAGAACATTCTATTTTTCTATCTTTTAGATTGCGGACTGAAATGTGAAAAGGATTAGGAAAGGACGACTGTACTTTTTAAATGTGGGTTACTAACACTCATTATAAGTGTTGTTTACACTGCTGTTTATTCAAGGTTGAGGTGTAGATGAGCTCAAGCCAGGGAGTGCGCTATGAGATTCAGTTGGCAGCAAGTCGCTGATTGGTCAATGGAATGATGACCAGTTGTCAATGACAAAGGCCTTCTGCCTGCCAACAACAATGTCATTGGCTCCTGAATACCTCAGGGGAGAAGCCATTGGTCATTTAGAAAGGTTGTTCACTGTCTCTTCACAGTGAAAAAAGCCACCTCAAGCATATCTCTCATCAGTTGCTATAAACTGTGACTGTTCACCCATAAGTCAGAGATTGTACATATATGAACCAGCCACCCTGTGCCTCCTGCAAACAAAGTGAAAGGAACCTGGAGAAGGGAGAGTGAGGAGTAACAAGTCCTTGTGAGACAAAAGGATCATCTCCAGAATCCCCTGTGGACAGGGACCATTCAACTGCCTTCCCCATCTTTCCCTCCACCCATAACAGCAATGTCTTTGTGTTTGTCTATGTCTGTGCATGTATGGGGGAATCTTATAAGGGATTAGAGTATAAACAAGCAGAGTTACATGTCAACTGTATACAATTATTTACCTGTAGCTAGTGTCTATTAATTTGTAATCAATATTAATCCTTGATAGGTATAGAAACCCAGTCTGTACTTTCTATTAACTTTAAAAAAAATTGGAAAATTGGTGAATTTTGCATACTTTTATAAAATCTTTAACTTTTATGACAACTCCAGAACTAGTGAGGTTTGATGTCCCGAGCACTCCCCCAAAGCCACTTGGCTAAAACATGCAAGAACAGAAGCATCGCTGAATTCTAGAGTCAAGTGTTGAAGGGCTGAGTGGTGTGCAGGTTAATCTGAAAGCAGTCCCGATGATGTGCTGAAGCTGGTGATGTCCGGGGCGGGGGTGCAGGGGAAGAGGATGGTGTCTGTGGAGAATGCACAAGGACTGATGGGCGAATAGGAAAGTTCAGGAAAGCAAGCTGCAGCCACTGGGACCCTCTGACTATCAGGTTGGGAATTGGCATCTTCCAGCTCCTCAAGGAAGGTCAGGAAGACTCAGGAACTGCTTCAAAGAATACCTACTAACGAGACACAATGTGGTAGTTGCCATTCATTAGCGAGATTTGGAACTTCCCATTTTGAAACCACTGGGGGTGGGGATGGCCCTTGCAGTGCAATGGTAGTGTCCCCTCCTCCAAGCCAGGAGAGTCAGAGTCCAAGATGCACCTGCATCAGAGGTATGTAATAACATCGCTGAACAAACTGATTGGGAACATCTAACCCATTTAGGGAGAAGTCAGGATGTTTTCTTGACATAAGAATCCCAAATATTTGAAGTTTGTCATATCTTCCCGACATTCCCACATTATCTACACCACTCAATAGGATTGGAAAATTTGGAGTTGAGGAGAAGCACATTCCACAGCCCAATACTTCGTCTTCCATTATTAATAATATTGAGAGAGATCGAGTACTTTCCCTGCACCCTACACTCAAAGCAGATCATGATGTGCAGGTGCCGGTGTTTCACTGGGTGGTCAAAAGTTAGAAGTCACATGGAACCAGGTTATAGTCCAGCAGTGCTCCCAACCAACCCAACCACCCCGTGGCTCAACACTTTAACTCCCCCTCCCACTCCGCCAAGGACGTGCAGGTACTTGGCCTCCTCCATCGCCAGACCATGGCAACACGACGCCTGGAGGAAGAGCGCCTCATCTTCCACCAAGGAACCCTCCAACCACAAGAGATGAATGCAGATTTCTCCAGCTTCCTCATTTCCCCTCCCCCCACTTTATCTCAGTCCCAACCCTCAGACTCAGCACCGCCTTCTTGATCTGCAATCTTCTTCCCGACCTCTCCGCCCCCACCCCCTCTCCGGCCTATCACCCTCACCTTAACCTCCTTCCACCTATCGCATTCCCAATGCGCCTCCCCAAGTCCCTCCTCCCTACCTTTTATCTTAGCCTGCTTGGCACACCTTCCTCATTCCTGAAGAAGGGCTTATGCCCGAAACCTCAATTTTCCTGCTCCTTGGATGCTGTCTGATCTGCTGCGCTTTTCCAGCAACACATTTTCAGCTCTGATCTCCAGCATCTGCAGTCCTCACTTTCTCCACAGATAATTCAGAGTCCAGTATGATTTTGCTTCATTGAGTAAGTAAGCCGTATGTTCGATGAGAATAAATACTATCCAATACTCTCTGTATTGATTGTATATTGAATTAGAGTTCATTCATTGAATTTTTTTTCGAACACAGCAAATTTATCCCATGGGATAATTCAGGGCATGTTTTTTCACAGCTCAGAATTACTCCAGCTGTCAAGGGATAAGAAAGAGAAGCTCCCAATAATGATGCTGAACCATCCCTAATGTTAGATTATGGAGTTAAGCACCGAGATGCTCAGAGCATTATGTTCACAGTGTTGCAGATTATTTGGAGCAGTGAAGGAAGGAATGACAGGCTGACACTGTCTGGTGGGTGCTGCACAGGCAGAGGTGCCACCTTTCAAAGAAAACTTTCAAATGAGGACTCTAGATCTGCCAAAGGTGACTATCCAAACAAATACAACAGGAGCAGAAAGAGACCATTCAGCCCCTCGAGTTCGCTCTGCCATTCAATAAGATCATGGCTGTTTATGCTTCAAATTCTACGTTCCATCTGCCTGCCAACACCCCCCCCCCCACCGAAAACCCTTGATTCCCTGCCTAACATGGGTCTTTCCATCTCTGTGCTGAGACCCCACTCCCAATGCTTTCTGAGGCAGAGACTTCCAAAGCCACACAATCCTCTGACAGAACAAACTTCTTCTCATTTCTGATCTCTCACTTTAAAACAGTGCCCCCTTGCTCTAGACTCACCCACAAGAGGAAACATCCTTCCTATGGCCACCTTGTCTTGACCCTGTTATAAATATCAATCGAGTCACTCCCCACTCTCCTGAACTCCACTGGAAGCATGCCCAGTCTGTCCAACCTTTCCTCCTGAGGCAACCCTGTACCTTCCAGGGATCAATCCATAAACTTCCTTGAACATATTTACATCGTTCCTTTGTTTCGAAGAACCAAAGGGGAGTTTGCCCCAATGTCTGGCCAATGTTCACGTTTCCAATCAACATCAGTAATTAACCTGATCAACATCTCATTGCTGTTTGTGGGATTGTATTGTGCACTGGCGCATATATTACAGCATTGACCACGATTCTAAAATACTTCATTGACTGTAAGTGGTTGTGAAAGGCACTGAATTTTAAAAAAAGTCTCTATTTCCTTAAAACCTCCCTTTATTGATGGAGTTCTCAAGTTACTCTGAGTATTGAGTGTGAGTTTAGATTCCAGCACAGGGGTTAGAAAACTTGAATTCAGCTCAATACCCTCCAGAAATGAAGCCTCCACTAATTGTTGGTGAAACTCAGCTGGGGATTTGCTCACATCCCTCAGGAACAGGAAAGTTCTCTCCTTGTCCACTCTGAACCTACTTGTGACTCCAGTCCTAAAGCAATGTGGTTGACTCTTACCCTCCCTACAATGTGTCCCAGGGAGTTTTTAGCCGGTCAAACAAGAATTAAACCAAACCAATCCCTGTATGTGCAAGATGCAACACAGGTAAGGACAGGGAGAGTACTGCTGGCCAGGTCAGCTTTCATTCATCATCCCTAGTTGCCCTCAAGGAGGTGATGATGAGGCAGCTACATCTGAGTGTCTCATTTGGCCACTTCAGAGGGCAGTGTGGAGTCAATCACATTACTGCGGGTCTGGACTCACATGTAGGCCAGACCAGGTAAGGATGGCAGATTTCCTTCCCTGAAGGGCATTTATGTTTTTACAATAATCTAGCTGTTTTACAATTAATGTGAATCATGAGAGCAGTATTTCATTCCTGATTTATTAATTAAACATAAAATCCACCCCCCAAAAACAGCAGCACAGTACTAGCTTCGAAAGCTAGTACTTCCAAATAAACCTATTGGACTATATCCTGATGTTGTGTGATTCTAAACATGGAGCAGGGTAGTTCGGGGTTAGATACTGCTCTCTGCAGCTGACAGCAAGAGTCCCAGAGGCTGAGTTCTTGGCACAGGCCAGAACATCTGCTCTGGGCTGGAGAGACACTTTCAGTGGGAGGGGAACAATCCAGTCGTCATTGTACAACTAATTACCAATAAGATAGGAAGGAACAGGAACGAGGTTCTGCTTAAAGGAAAGGAGCAGTTGGGGCTGAATTAAAAATTGGAACCTCGGGGTAATAATCTCTGGACCTGTCATTCTCTCAGTGTCACTGGGTCAAAATCCTGATGGTAACTGGGGGTGTCCCTGCAGCACATGACCTGCAGTGGTTCAAGAAGACAGCTCCCCACCACCCTCTCAAGGGGCAACTAGGGACGGGCAATAAATGCTGGCCCAGCCCCTGATGCCCACATCAAATGAATAGACAAAAACATACTGATCCACAAAGCAAATTGGAATAGTGTAAGCAAGATTAGAGAGATTACTGAGCAGCTGGGAAGGATGGATTCTGATTGATGGGGCACTGGCACCTGTACTGGGGTATCTGGGGTGTTCCATTGGGACAATCTCCTTCTGAACTGTGCTGGGCCTTGTGTTCTGGTGAGGCATATAAACAGGACAGCTGAGCATTTTAAACTGAATAGTGGGGAGAAGGGATCAAGTAGGGAAACCACAATGAATTAAAGAAAGGAACAAGGCAACAGGGCAAATTAGCAATAAAAGAAATTATAATCTGAGTCAAGCAGGAAGGGAAACAGCATAAAAGACATTGCAGTGTGTGAGCAGGTAAGGCTGGACGTTAATCAGATGAGGGGAGCAGGCAAGCAAATGTGTTGAGGAGGAAGGCTTTGAGGAATTTGGTGAGATATAGTTTTTGTTTTTAAATTGTGTTCCCAAATCCAGTTTTCTCACATCAATGCAATAATAATATTGTATAATACCTACAACATTTATGAGCTCAGTGTCATGACATCAATTGTGCAATAATGCAGATGCTAAAATGTCTAAATTGTGAAGACAGGTTCAATAAACAAGGCTTGTATTCCCTTGAGTGTAGAAGGTTTTGGTCCTGGTCAAACTGAGATGTCAGTGATGATTACTGGAGTTGATGAGGTGAATAGAAAGCAACTGAGGCTGAGTCCAGAACAAAGAGGTGTATTCTTAACCTTACAGCCAGGCTGCTCAGAGCAGATATAAAGAAACATTCCTTCACTAAAGGTAATGGAAATCAGGAAATCCATCCCTTTGAGATGTTGTGGAGGTTGAGGGTTAATTGAACATTTCAAAACTGAGCTCTGTAGATCATTTTGTTGGGAGCCAAGATGGGCAAATGGGGTTTTAATACAGATCAGCTGAGATCTCATTAAATGGTGAACCTTGCTGGAGGGATGTGCAGCCTCTTGCTGTCCTTGTGTTCTGCTAAAGCCGACTTGTTCAGTATGCAGCGCTCATTCTGGAATCCCTCTGTGAAGAAAGCCTTGTGTTGATACAGAGTGAGCAGGGATGTGTATCAATCTGATCTGAATGCTCCCGGTGTGATTGCTGTCTTTCAACCATCAGGGTTAGTCTTTTGGGAATCTCTCAAGCTTGACAGAATCAGAATCAGACAATAATACAGTGCATGTATAGTCAGCACTGGCTCTTTGGTAGAGTTATCTGGTTAGTGCCAAGCCCTGCTCTTTCCGAGTCCCCCCCACAACTTTTCTTTCTCTTTTACATAATTTACCACTTTCAAATCAATGATCAAATCTGAACCATTGTTCTATCAAGCAGAATCCTAAATACATTGACTGAAAACTTATTCCCTTACGATGACTCTGTTACATTTGCCTATTAACTTGGATCTGTATAGCCTGGATGATTAATCTTTCAGTAACTGGAAGCCATTTCCCTTTATTTAATATTTCAAAACCCTTCATACAATCAAGTAACAACAGTAGGCCACTTGGCCCTTCAAGCCTGCTCCACGGCTGATCTGATTTTAACGTCAATACTACATTCTTGCATATCCCTGATAACCTTTAATGTTCTTGGGAAACAAGAATCTGTCTACCTCTTGTCTTAAGAATACTTAAATGTGCTGCGTCCACTGCCTTTTGAGGAAGAGGATTCCAAATATTCGCACCTGTCTGAGAGAAAGAATGCTTCCTCATCTCTGGGCACTTTTTATTTTTAAATTTATACCCCTAGTTCTAGATGGCCCCACAGAAAAAAAAAATCCTTTCAATATCCAACTGGTGAAGTCCCCCAGGACTGTATGTTTCAATTAAATCACCTCCCACTCTTCTAAGCTCCAGAGGATACAGGTCTAGACTGTCTAGCCTTTCCTCATTTGGGGAACCACTCATTCCAGGTATTAATCTACTAAACCGCTCATGATTGTAAACACCTCCATTGCATCCCTTCGTGGTTTTGCCTGATCTAAGCAGAACAATCTCAAAGCCTCTCCCAACCTTCCCAAGTTACCAACCTGGCTCAACACTAGAACCATTCTCATGATTCTCTTCTGTACACTCTCCAAATCCTTCCTGAAGTCCAGTGCCCAGAATTGGACACAACACACCATATAGGGCCAAAACTAGTATTTGATAAAGATTCAGTACAATATCCTGGTTCTCTAACAAACAGAGAATGCTGGAGAAACTCAGCAGTGGAGAGAGAAACACAGTTAACGGTACAAGTCCAGAATGAGTTTTCTACAGAAGACTCTTGTTCTGAAGGAAGGTCACTAGACCTGAAACATTAACTGTTTCTCTCGACACAGATGCTACCAGAACTGCTGAGATTCTCCAGTATTCTCTGTGCTTGTTTCAGATTTCCAGCATCTTCAGTATTTTGCCTTTAATGCTGGCACTCTACAGCTTTACTTATAACGCTCAGGATCCTGTAGGCTCTATTAACTACCCTTTCATCTGTCTTATTCCTTCATCTACCACGGTGGGGTGGCACAGTGGCTCGCACTGCTGCTGCACAGTGCCAGGGACCCAGGTTCAATCCCTGCTTCGGATGGCTGTCTGCGTGGAGTTTGCACATTCTCCCCTTCCACAGTCCAAAGATATGCAGGTCAGGTGAATTGGCCAGGCTAGGTTGCCCGTAGCATTAGGTATATTAGTCAGGGGTAAATGCAGGGGACTGGGTCTGGGTGGGTTGCTCTTCATGGGTCAGTGTGGACTTGTTGGGCCTAAGGGCCTGTTTCCACACTGTAGGGACTCTAATCTGTTTTATCATCTTCAGAAATTTATGCACAAATATCACCAAGGGTTCTTGTAATCCCTTTATGTTTGTACAATCTAACACTTATTGTCTCTTATTCTTGCTGCTAAAATCAATCGTTTCACACTTTAGATGTGAGGTCTCACCTCATCCAGTGTGGAAAATACATCAGTTCACACATTGCTATTGGAATCACATTATCAATCTCAGAAACTTTCGTTTTCTTCCTCAAAATGATTTAGAAATTTGTAGGAAAAAGAGAAGATGGCTCTTGAGAAATTATTAGGCAATTTTTCACCATCTTACAATGTCTGACACCAATATATCTATCAGCCACTGACTTACTGTCTCTCTCATCGGTTCTGAATTATCATCTCTTTTATTGATCTGTCAACCATTAGCAAGCTACCAAGAGAACCATTAAAAATTACAATCCGAAATGAGGGCATTCAGCCCATTGAGTCTGGGACAGCTCTTTGGTGGAGCAATTTAAACCAACCCATAGGCAATAATTCACCTGCTATTGTAATCCCCTTTTTCATAAATTAATGATCAGAATCTGGGTATCACTGGGAAGGCAAATATTAATTACCCACACCATGTCCAACTGACTATATTTAAAACAGTATATTGAGTACATTTAAAACAGAGGTAGATAAATTCTTGATTGCCAAGGAGATCAAAAGTTACGGGGAGAAAGTGGGAAAATGGGGTTGAGAAGCTGAACAGCCATGATCAGAGCAGACTCGATGGGCTGAATGGTCTACTTTCTGCTCCTATGGTCTTATGAACTTAGGAAAAGGTGGTGGAGAGCTGCCTTCCTGTGTATTGGGGCAAGGCCCCTTCAGGGGGCAGTGAAGAGTCAAACTCAATAGGACTCGCATGTTTTGAGACAAGATGAGTGCTTCAGATTTCCGTCCTTGAAGGACCTTAGTCAACCCACTGGGTTTTTCACTGCAATCCAACAAACATGGTCACTTTCCCAATGTTTCATTTGTGTTATTGCAATGTCTCTGCTTTTTCCGATTATATTCTTGTCGAATCGAATCTTTTTTTTATGTCCTCAACAAACTGCATCACTGTTTTTTATAATGATCTTTTAATGATCCCACAGATCTTGCTATTTCTTCAGTCCATTTAACATCTAATTTCCACGTTTCGCATCAAATTTTGTTTCCCCCCTCCAAAATATGATAACTCATACGTTTCTACACTGAAGTTCTCTCGTTAATGAGACAGCCATTCTGTTAGTTATTAATGGCTTTTTCAGTATTTTGCTGCAGTCCTCCTCAATTTTAACTGGAGCCCTCAATTTGATATTGTCCACAAGTTTTCTAAGTTGTGTCCAGTCTGGATTTAGCAGAGAATAATTGCCAGTACAGTGTGAAAACCTTCATCCTCACAATCTGTGCTGGATTTAAAGACAGGTCCCACAGGACAGAATATTGTGCTTTAACCCATTAGGTTAACAAGTCTGACTTTCATCCGTGGAGCAGTCAGCAACGCTTTCCCAGCTCCTGTCAGCTTAATTGATCACTGAACAGGGAGAGGCTTGGAACCTTGGCTCTAATTAGTGGGAAACGGGGAAAACTGTGCTACGTAACTCCAGTCCACATGCTGGAATTGACAGGTCTGGAACTGACACCCCAACTATCGAAGCACACTGACATTTAAAAAAAACATTGAGCTGATAAAGAAAATTGACATGCAGAGGTATTTGATAAAGTTCCCCGTGGGAGGCTGGTTATAAAAAAATTAAAGCACATGGGATAGAAGATACTGGCAATGGATCAATGATTGGCTAACAGAGAGAGGACAGAGAGTAGGAATAAATGGGTCGTTCTCACATTGGCAGGCTGTGACTACTGGGGTACCACAAAGGTCAATACTTGGTCCTCAACTATTCATAATCGACATCAATGACTTGGAGCTGGAGACCGTATGTCATATTTCCAAATCTGCAGATCATTTTTGAGCGACACAGTGGCACAGTGGTTCGCACTGCTGCCTCACAGCGCCAGAGACCCGGGTTCAATTCCCACCTCAGGACTGTGTGGAGTTTGCATGTTCTCCCCGTGTCTGCGTGGGTTTCCTCCGGGTGCTCTGGTTTCCTCCCACAGTCCAAAGATGTGCAGGTCAGGTGAATTGGCCATGCTAAATTGCCCGTAGTGTTAGGTAAAGGGTAAATGTAGGGGTATGGGTGGGTTGCGCTTCGGCGGGTCAGTGTGGACTTGTTGGTCCGAAGGGCCTGTTTCCACACTGTAATGTAATCTAATCTGTAATGTAATCTAATCTAATCCAAAAGCTAAATGGGAATATGTGTTGTGAGGAAGATGTAAAAGCAGTTTCTGGAGGACTTTGACATGACTAACATATGGGCAAGAACAGGGCAGATGGAATATAATGTGGAAAAATGTGAGGTTATCCACGTTGGTCAGAGAAACAGATGTGCAGGGTATTTCTGAAGCATTAAGATGTTGGAAAGTCTGGATGTATAAACGCATCTTTGTCAATAAATCTCTGAAAACTAACATGCAGGTGCAGGAAGCAATTCCGAAGGCAAATGGAATGTTAGCCTTTATCACAAGGCGATCTGAGTACAGGAGTAGTGACGTTTTGCTTAAATTGTATCGGAGCTTGTGTGAACTGCACTCTGGAGTACCTGTGTACAGCTTTGCTCTCCTTATCTCAGGAAAGGTATGATTGCCATAGAGAGAATGCAATGAAAGTTTACCAGGCGTGTTCCTGGAATGGTGTGGTAAAGAGAGATTGGGCAAACTGGCCCTCAAATAATGAGAGGCGAACTGATTGAGGCTTACAAAATCCTTAAAGGGATGGACAGGGTAGATGCCGGTAAGATGTTTCCTGGTTGGGGAGTCTTAAACCGAGGGCTCAATTGAAAATTAATGAGGTCCAATGCCCATTTAGATCTGAGGTGAAGGAATTTTCTTTTTTACTCAGAGGGTTGTGGACCTTTGGAAATCACTACCACAGGTGGCTGTAGATACTCTGTCTTTGAGTACTGTATGTACAAGGTAGAGATTTTTGATAAGCAATGGCACACAGGAGTTTTGGTCTGGGGGTGATTAAAAGGATTGATATATTCAATCAGGCATAACCACATTGAATGGTGGGACAGGTTCAATGGGCTGAATGTCCTATTCCTTCCAATGGCTTCAATGAATACTTTCCTTTGGTCTTCACAATGGAACAGCATAATATAGGTATAGATGGAAGGTGGAAGGTGGAAGACTGAAATATTAGAAGAAATTAACATAGAGAAAGGATATACTGGAGTGTTTCTCAGTCTTAGAAATGATACATCGATAGGCCTAGATGAGATGTATCCAAGGCTGTCGAGGGTGACAAAGGAGGACATATCAGGGGCCCGAGCAATAATTCTCAAATCCTCTCTGGCCACAGGGGAAGTGCAGAGGACTGGAGGACTGCTAACATTGTCCCATTATTAAAAAAAAGGAAGAAAGATGATATACCAGGAAATTTCAGGCCAGTCAGTCTCACCTCAATAGTGGGGAAGATATTAGAAAGAATTCTGAGGGACAGAATAAAATTGCACTTGGAGAGACTTGGATTAATCAGGGATCGTCGGCATGGACTTTTTAAAATGGAAATTCATGTTTTACAAATATGATGGAATATTATGAGAAGGTGACCAGGATTGTTGATGAGGACAGTACGTTTGATGTAGTTTTCAGCAAGCCTTTTGATCAGCTTCTCCAGGCAAGAAACTAAGAGCCCTTAGAATCAAAGGCAAATTGGGATGTGGGTCCAAAATTAGCTTTAATGAGTAGGAGGCAGAGGGTGGCATCACAGGAATGTTCCTGCTGCTGGAAGTCTGCTTGTAGTGGGGTTCCACAAGGCTTGGTGCTGTGACCTTTGCTGTTTTTGGTGCACATCAAAAAGTTGGACTTAAATGTAGGGCTATGATGAAGAATTCATGGATGACACAAATGTTGGTAGGATGGTGAACAGTGAGGAGGATAGCTGTAAACTGCGGGAGGATGGCAATGGGCTGGTCCACTGGGCAGAGCAGAGACAAATGGAAAAGTGTGAGGGAATGCACTTGGGGAGGGTTAACAAGGGAAGGGATAACATTGTGATTGGTGGGACCCTGGACAGTGCTGAAGGTCAGAGGGAGCTTGGTCTTCACATCCACAGATCCCCAAAGGGAGCAGGGCAGATCGATACTGTGGTTAAGAAAGCATATGGGATACTTGTCTTTGTTAGCTGAGGTACGGAATACAGGAGCAGGAGATTATGCTAAAACTGTATGAGACACTATGTTGCCCACAGCTGGAGTACTGTGTACGTTCTGGTCACCACGTTATAGGAGAGATGTGACTGCATTAGAGAGGGTGCAGAGGGGATGTACCAGGATGTTGCCTGGGCTGGAGGGTCTGAGCAATGAGGAAGGATTGATAGGCTGTGAACATTTCCATTGAAGCAGTGAAGGTTGAGAACGGGGAAACCTGACAAAGATGGATGAGATTATGAGGGGCACAGATAGGAAGGCACTCTTTCCAATATTAGAGGGGTCAATAACAAGAATTTATATTTAACAGTAAGAGGGAGATTTGAGGGAGAAATGTTTTCATTCGCATTCCTTCCTATGGCATGGTGTCCATGACTGTACTCAATATCCCAGCTGAGGTCTAATTAGTCACCGACTTAACCAAATCATCTAGATGGCTGAGTGAACCAAGGCCCCCACACCTCCCAACCACAAACATATGGAAGAGGAATGAAAAGACATGCTGAGAGACTGAGATGAAAATGGATGGGTGAGGCTCAAAAAGGGATAATGTGCAGCGGAGGTGAGCTGGGCTGAATCTCATCTTTATCTGACCAAACCCACAAACAGGATCCAGAATAGGCCACTCTGCCCTTCAAGCCTGTTCTCCGATTCAATAAGGTCATGGTTGATCCGACTTTATCCACAACTCTGCATATCCCCAATAATCATTCATCCCCTTGGGAATCAAGAATCTATCTACCTGTGTCTTAAAAAGATTTAAAGATTCTACATCCAATGTCTCTTGAGGAAGGAATTTCGAAGAAGCTCAATCGTCTTGAGAGAAAATGTGTTTCCTCATCTCGACCTTATTTTTAAACTATGACCCCAGTTCTAGATTCCCCCATAAGCGAAAACATCCTTTGAACATCCGCCTGGTCAAATCCCCTCTTCCACGTTTCAATGAAGTCACCTCAAACTCTAAGCTCCAGAAGATACAGGCCTAGCCTCAGAGTTGAAGGTTTACTGGAGGGTCCCAGATTCCACGTATTTGCTCATCAGAAGTTTAAACATTATAAATAATTTGATTTGTTATTGTCACATGTACCGGGATACAGTGAAAAATATTTTTTTGCATGCTAACCAGACAAATCATATTTTACACAACTATATCAGGGTAATAGAACAGAATGCAGAATATCATGTTAAAGCTATAGAGAAGGTGCAGAGAAAGATCATCTTCTACCTGTTGGAAGAGGATTGAAGAGAGTATAATCAGATTGGGAGGGGTCTTTGGTAATGCCTCAAAGGACATAAAAGATCATGCAGTAATCTTTCAAAGAACAGCAAGGATTTCCTGGGAAATTGGAACTTCCAATTGGCAAATACCTGAGTTAGGGTCAAGACTCTGGAGGGTTTCAATAGATTTATTTGAATAGTTACTGAAGATACATTACAAGAATGAAAGTCTGTTCTAACTCCTTGGCTAACTGTGAAATTAACTCCCTCCAGTCACTGCTGACATACATTTCAATCCTGCACAGATACCCATCTGCCCTCCACCCACAGGTGTCAACCCCCAACTTTCCCACTGGACCTCCCCCACCGTGACCTTCACCCAACCCCGAACAATAACTCCGCCTCAATCCCCGATCCTCCCCTGGACTCGAATCCCCGCATCTATCTGGCAGCCTGCCTCCTCACGTACATTACACTTTCTCTCAGTGGCCGTGAAAGTGGCTTTAAGATCCTGAAATACAACAGGAATTCTGATGGGAAAGGGGTGTAGTTTTAACACTGATCCCACTTCGCCACTGGCTGTGTGGATTCCTGGTCTGGACTACAGCTGAGAAGCTTCCTGACCCAGAGACTCACACGGAGATTCCTCTAAAGAGAAATGTGGGCTTGTTTGACAGATCAGAGTCAGTTAAAAAGGTTCCTGATCCCAATTGGAAGGTCTGGCCCATTGTTTACCTGACAACCCTGTTTGTAACAGTGACTACACTTTGGAAAGTATATCTGCATCTGCAAAGCTACATGCAGCAATCAGGAGTTGTGAAAGGAGATATATAAATGCAACTTTGTTGTTTCTTTCAAGGAGCTGGGCAGGGAGGAGGATTGGATGGAGAGGTAATTCAAGGTTTTGGTGGAATGTTGCTGCATATCGTCATCCTGGAATTAATACTGCATGTCTGCGGATATGACAACAATCCTGAGCCAGCTAAACCCAACCAGAGCCTAGAGATGGGAAGGTCAATGAGCTATGTCTGTGGCCTCAAGTAATTCCATCTCCCTACATAGAACGCAAAACTGGCCAAATTCAATTACCTACTGATGCCAATGGAGGGTTTAACCTGTGCCATTGAACGTTCAAGGTGTTAGATATATTGCTTATGGCTAAAAGGATCAAAGGATATGGGGAGATGATGAGAAAAGAGACTGAGTTGGATGATCAGCCAATATCATACCAAATAACAGATCAGGCTCAAAGGGCCAAATGGCCTACTCCTGCTCCTATTTTCTATGTTTCTAAAGGCCAAGGAGTGAAGGCTGACAAAGTGAGGCTGGAAGCAGGAGGGAAAGCGATGGGTGACAGGTGAAAAGGGAGGCAGAGACCCCCTCCTCATGTCAGAAGGAGGTCCCTGAATGGAGCACTGGAGAAGTGATCCCAATCCCACTCCGAAGGGGGAGGGAGTAGGGGTGGGGGCTGGGTAAACAGGATACAGCAGTGTTCTACACGTCACTCCGAATCCCTCTCCCCGGCCTTTATCCTCACGACTCTCTTGGTTGGAACAGCAAACATTGAGAGGTCAGCCAAGCTTCCTTCAATACTCTGACACAAACTCTACCAGCAATATTAACAGCCATATTGGCTGCAGTCTTGTTCCATCCCTTGTCATGTGCTGGGGTACAGGGCCATTTCACCAGGGTCACAGGTGGGGACCTTGCCAATGTCTCACCTCCACCAGACTGTGGTATAAAGGCTCCTGGTCAAATATCCTGTTCTGACACCAAGTGAGGCCCTTAGATGGGCAGTTAATATGCCTGGGAGTGTTTGATGGGGACAGTGTAGAGGGAGCTATTCTCTGTATCTAACTCCATATGTCCCTATCCTGGAAGTGTTTGAAAGAGATACTGTAGAAGGAGCTTTATTCTGTGCCTAATGCCATGCTGTCCATGTCTTGGGAGTGTTTGATGTGAGCAGTGCAGATGAATCTTTATTCTATAGCCAACCCACACCGTCCCTGTGCTGGGAGTGTTGGATGGGGGAACAGTGCAGAGCCAACTGTATTCTATATCTAATCTCATGCTGTCCCTGTCATGAGAATGTTTAATGGGGACAGTGTAAAGGAAGCTTTATTTTTTATATAACCCTATGCTGTCCCTGTCCATAAGACCATAGGACATAGGAGCAGAAATTAGGCTATTCAGTCCATCGTGTCTGCTCCGCCATTCAATCAGGGCTGAGAAGCGTTTCAACTCCAATTTCCTGTTTTTCCCTTGACAATCAAGAGCCCATCAATCTCTGTTTTAAATATACTCAATGACCTGGCCCCTACAGCCTTCCGTGGCTATGAATTCCACAGATTTACCACTTTCTGGCTGAAGAAGTTTCTCCTTATTTCTATTCTAAAAGGTCTTCCCTTTATCCTAAGGCTGTGCCCTCAGGTCCGAGTCTCTCCTATCAATGGAAACATCTTCCCAACATCCGCTCTGTCCAGACCTTTCAGTATTCTGTATGTTTCAATTAGACCAGCTCCCCCATCCTTCTAAACTCCATTGAGTATAGACCCAGAGTCCTCAAATGCTCCTCATATGTTAAGCCTTTCACTTTTGGGATCAATCTTGTGGATCTCCCCTGGATCTGCTCCAGAGCCAGTACAACCTTCCTGAGATATGAGGCCCAAACCTTTTCACAATACTCGAAATGTGGTCTGACCAGAGCCTTATACAACCTCAGAAGTACATGCCGGCTTTTATATTCTAATCCTCTCAAAATAAGTGCCAACATTGTATTTGCCTTTTTCACTACTGACTCAACCTACAAGCTAACCTGAAGAAAACCTTGGACTAGGACTCCCAAGTCTCTTTGCACTGCAGATTTCTGAATTTTCTCCCGTTTAGAAAAAAGGTCCATACCTCTGTTCTTCCTATCAAAGTGCACGGCATCACACTTTCCCACGTTGTACTCCATCTGCCACTTCTTTGCCCACTCTCCTAACCTGTTGAAATTTTCCTGCAGACTCCACATTACTACCTGATCCTCCACAAATCTTTGTATCATCTGCAAACTTAGCCAGAATGCCCTCAGTTCCTTCACCTAGATCATTAATATATAAAGTGAAAGGTTGTGGTCCCAACGCTGTCCTTATGGAACACCACTTGTCGCTGGCTGCTATCCTGAGATGGACCCTTTTAGCCCCACTCTCTGCTTTCTGCCAGACAGCCAGGCTTCTATCCATGCTAGCACCTTGCCTCTAACACCATGGGCCCTTACCTTACTCAGCAGCCTCCTGTGCTGCACCTTATCAAAGGCCTTCTGGAAGTCCAAGTGGATAACATCCTTTGGCTTTCCTTGGTCTAACCTGCTTGTTATGTCCTCAAAGAATTTTAACAGATTTGTCAGACATGACCTCCCCTTGATGAAACCATACTGACTTTGCCCTATTTTACCATGCACTTCCTAGTATTCACAATGGGCTCCAGTATCTTACCAACAGTCCTGGGAGTGTTTGATGGGAACAGTGTAAAAGGAGCTTTACCCTGTATCTAACCCCAGACTGCCCCTGCCTTGCGAGTGTTTCATGTGAACAGTGTGGAGACACAGAATGCACCATTTATAAATCACAAGAATTACACTCAGAACTCTCAAAGGCCTGTTCCTAAATCATTGAGAATTTACTTAGAATCAAGCTCGTTCCATTGTAAAACCCTGGTTCCCGTCTCTCCACTCAGAAATTAGCTCTCCTCCAGTTTTAATATTCTCTAGTCCCAGAAGTCAGGATACAGTCATTTAATATTAATTTCTTCACAGTTCACCTGCACGTATCACGGAGCATGGAGGAATTCCCACCCCTGCTCATTTATCATGACAAGCCAGGTTTGCAAAGAAAATTACTTTTGTAGATTTTCACTTTCATTAATAATGCTCTTTGGGAAGTGGGCTGTTGGCTCTGTGAGGGAAAGCTGCTGTTCTGTGAGAGTGTGGACAGAGGAATGAGGTTTTATTTAATGCTTACTTATTTCCCCAAACCATGGGGGATTTCTAGGCACAAAGGACTGAGTTCAGAAGCTCGTGCTCAGAATACAACAGAGTAAATTCAGTGATTATTGATGTCAAGAACTGAGCACCTTTTGGAATACTGTGTTTGATCCCGGTCTCCCTACTATATGAAAGATATTGTTAAACTTGAAAGATTTACAAGGATGTTGCCAGGGTTGGAGGGTTTGAACTATAGGGAAATGCTGAAGAGGCTGGGCTGTTTTCCCTGGAGCTGAGGGATGACTTTACAGATGTTTATAAAATCATGGGAGACATGAATAGGGTAAAAGCGAAGTATTTTTCCTTGGGGTTGGGGAGGCTGAAACAAGAGAGCATAGGTTTAAGGTGAGACGGGAAAGATTTAAAAGGGACCTGAGGGGCAACTTTTTCATGCTGAGGGTGGTGTGTGTATAGAATGAGCTGCCAGAGGAAGTGGTGGAGGCTGGTACAATTACCACATTTAAAAGGTATCTGGGTGCATGAATAGGAAAGGTTAAGAGAGATGTGGGCCTAATGATGGCAAATGGGACTAGATTAATTTAACATATCTGGTTGGCATGAACAAGTTGGACCGAATGTTGTGTTTCCATGCTGTACAATTCTATGACTCCATGGCTCTATAACACAACCTCCACTCCCAATACAAACTACACAAGTTGGAGCATACTGAACATAGTCCACAGAGGATGGAGATGTAACAATTGGGAAAACAAGACTTATCAACATCAAGTTAGCCTGGACAGATGTCAATGCCTATCTAAAGAGGAACTGAGTTCCTCTGTCATATCTGGGTGAACCGTGCCACATGCAACACAAGATCCAGAAAACCAGCCGTACCAACTTCCCAACCGGAAATATCAGCTGTCTAAAAACAAGGCCGTGCATTTGTATCTCACTTTTAACACATCAAAATATTTCAAAGCACTTCACAGGAATGGTTATCAAACAACAGACTAGCACAGAACCAGGAGTCAGTGATTTCATTCACATGAGTAGACTGGAAAAATTCGGGTCATTCACAGGGAGGGGAAGGCTAAGAGAGGACTTACCAGGGGTGTTGAAAGTGATGACAGGTCTGAACAGAGTGGACAGAGAGAAACTGGTCCTCATGGTGGATTACAGGATGCTGATTGAACAAGACTGGCAGAAGAACCAAAGCAGACATGAGGAATGCTTTGTTTTATACACTAAGTGGTGAGGATATGGATTGCACTGAGCGAGTGCTGGAGATATTCAAACACAGCTTTCAAAGGAGATTTGATAACTATTTAGGAGGAGGTTATGTCCTGGCAGTAATATCACTAGACTAGCAATCAAGAAATCCTGGGTGGGTTTGAATCCCACCATGGCAGATGGTGGCATTTGAATTCGCTGAAAAAAAATTAAGAAAACAGTCTGTGGGCTATAACCATTGTTAACTGATGTAAAAAAAAAAACTATCCGTATACTCATGTCCTTTAGGGAAGGAAATCTGCTCTACTTACCTGGCCTGCCCTACATATGACTCCAGACCCACAACAATGGGGTTATCTCTTAACTGCCCTCTGAAATGGCCAAGAAAACCATTGAAATCAAGGGGCAATTAGAGATAGGAAATAAATGCTGGCCTTAATAACACCACATCTCAGGAAAGAATAATTTTTAAAAACTTGTAGGGCGACAGAAAAGGGACTTAGGAATGAATGAATGATGAATGGTGAATGATTTATTTATTGTCACATATATTTTGAAGATCCAGTGAAAAGTGTTTCGTTGACTCAGTCTGAAACCATTGTCCAGGTACAATAAAGATTAAAAAAAACTACTTAAATAAGAGTTCATCTAGTCAAATTAGGCTTCGGGGCTCCTGCAAGGTGTTCCAGTCATAAATCATTAAATCCCTACATTGCGGAAACAGGCCCTTCGACCCAACAAGTTCACACTGACCCTCCAAAGAGTAACCCAACCAGACCCATACTCTATATTTACCCCTGACTAACACACCTAACCAACACATCCATGGATACTATGGGCAAGTTAGCATGGCCAATTCACCTAACCTGCACATCTGTGGATTGTGGGAGGAAACCAGAGCACCCGGAGGAAACCCCACATAGACACTGGGGAGAATGTGCAAACTCCACATGGACAGTTGCCCAAGGTTGGAATTGAACCCGGGGCCCTGGCACTGTGAGGCAGCAGTGCTAACTGCTCAGCCACCAAGCTGCCCACAATAAAGAGCGAAAAGGAATTGAGAGAGGTAGGAAAGTGGAGAGTTTCGAGGGCAGAATCTCCGTATGGAGTGTCTACACAGACAGCTGCCAATGATGGGATAAAGGAATGTGGGAGTGTGTACAAAGCCAGAATTAGAGGAGTACAGGGCTGTGGGGCTGAGGGAGATGACAGGGAAAGAAAGCAAGTGGTGAGGATGACACAAAGGGTCCGCAGAAGGTTATAGACAGGTTAAGCAAGTGGACAAAAACTGGGCAGATTGAATGTAATGTGGGAAAATGGGAGATTCTGCATTTGTAAGGAACAGAGAATCCGCATATTATTTAAATGGACAAAAACTACAGACAGCTACAGATCAGAGAGATTGGGAGTCCTTGTGCATAAATCACAGGACACTAATATCCACATTCAGAAGGTAATAGGGAAGGCCAATGGAATGTTGGCCTTCACTTCAAGAGGAATGGAGTATAAAAGTAGTGCGCTCTTGCTGACACTATACAAAGCACTAGTCAGATCACAACGAGAATACTGAGAACAGTCTTGGGTCACTCATTTGAGGAACGATGTACAGGTACTGAAGGCAGTCCAGAGAAGGTTCACTCAGCTGGTACGAGATATGGAGGGACTGTCTTATGAGGTGGGGTTGTGTAGACTGGGCCTGCACTTATTGAAGTTTAGATGTATGAGAGGTGACGATTGAAACATAGAAGATTCTTCGGAGAATTTACAAGGTGGCTGTGGAAAGATTGTTCCATATTTGATGGGGGGGACGACTCCAGAACCAAAGGGTATAATCTCAGAACCAGGGGTCACCCATTTAAACAGAGATGAGGAGAATGAAGGGAAGTAAATCTGTGGAATTCTTTACTGGAGAGGGCAGTATAATTAAGTATATTCAAGATTGAGGGTGACATATTTTAATCTGTGAGGGAATAAAGCATTACAGGAAAAAGGCAGGAAAGTGCAGTCGAAGATTATCAGATCAACTGCAATCTCATAGAGCAGACTCAATGGGCTGACTGGCCTGCTCTATTTTCTATGTTGCTATGTGTCTGTGCCGCACTGAAGCATCAGTCTAAATTATGTGCTCGAGTCCCTGGAATGAAGCCAAAGCTCACAACGCCTGGTTCAGTGGTGAAAGGGCTGCCACTGAGCTGAGTCTGACAGTCACTGCTCTGAGGTGTTTCCTCCTGTACTTCAGTGTCTAATCAGGATAGTCAACGAGGTTAACAATAGACTGTCTGGGCCCACACCAAACTATGAAGGCTGGTTAATCTGGGAAACTGGTATCCATGTGTGAGCCTGCTCACTGAGAAAACCCAGGAGAGGAAAGGCAGCAACATCTCTGAAAACCTCCTGTTTCTTTCTGCACATGGATAGGGCACATCTTATTGGGGAAATGCCCATTTAAGTGCATAAATTGCTCTTGTTTGATGAGCAAATGCTGGAAGACACTCAATGGGCTGAATGGTCTCCTTTACTTTTCTCTTCCTTGTCTCACACACCTAACTTCACACAATTTACTTTGGCAACATCCGCGTATGAAACAGATCAATGCTGGGTTAGCCGCATGGAAATGAGGAGAGAAGGAAAAGCACCCAGAGGGAATGTGTCAGAAGGAGAAATTATTAAATTCAGCACAGAAACAGAGAGAGAAAAACAGATAAAGCCTAGTGGACAGACAGATTTAGGCAGAGTTAGCACTAGACTGACAGAGGGAGACTCTCAGCTACAGCACAGAAACAGAGAGAGAGAGAGACAGGGATAGAGACAGCAGAGGAGAGATGGAAAGCGAGAAAAACAAACCTGGCAAGTACAGCACAGAAACAAAGAGAGAAAAGCATAATGAAACTGGCAGCCACAGAGAGAACAGGCAGGATCAGACTGGCAGACGCAGAGAGATTTGCATATACAATGGGACTGGCAGACACAGAAGGCAAAAGTGAGGACTGCAGATGCTGGAGATTAGAGTCAAGAGTGCGGTGCTGGAAAAGCACAGCAGGTCAAACAGCATCCGAGAAGCAGGAAAATCAACATTTTGGGCAAAAGCCCTTTTTTTCCTGATGAAGGGTTTTTGCCCGAAACGTCGATTTTCCTGCTCTTCGGATGCTGCCTGACCTGCAGTGCTTTTCTAGCACCACACTCTCAATTGGCAGACACAGAGACTGGCAGATGTAGAGACACTTGTAGACACAGAGAGATTGGCAGCCACACACAGCAGCTTACATTTTTACAGCACTTTGATATAATCAAACATCCCCAGTTTGACACCAAACCACATGAGGTAGAAGACCCAAAACTTGTCAAAAGATACAAGTTTTAAGGAACATCTAAAGGGAGGAAAAAAAGATGGAGAGGTGAAGAGATGGAATCGTTTACAATCCATGAAGACATGGTCACCAATTAAAACCAGTGATTCTCAAGAGTTTGGAATTAGACAGAGAGAGAAAGACCTTGGATGAACTGGGAGATTCACTCCTTACTTAAGAGTAGGTCTGAGGCATAAAGGTCAGGTGACCCACATAAGAAATCCTGATACAACCTGCGTGGGGGAGGCTATTAGAGACACCAAGAGACAATAACAAACTAAGCTTGAGACCCAGACTTACCACAGGGATATTGCTGTTTGTTGCGAGGTTTATAAAACATCGTGGGACCGAAAGTCAAACAGAATTGTAGGTACCAATACATCCCAACCCAATGAGCTCAATGCATTCTATACTTGCTTTGCACAGAAGGTCAGTGAAACAATATCACTTATCCGAACAGCCTTGGATGTATCTGTGCACATGGCCACTGCCACAGACATTAGCTTGGCATTCCTGAGAGTGAACCCATGGACAGTGACTGACCTGGATGGAATCCACGGCCGTGTACTCAGATCCTGTATGGACCAGCTGGCAGGAGCATTTTCAGACATCTTTAACCTCTCCTTACTATGATTTGAAGTCCCCACTTGCTTCAAGAAGATCACCGTCATCCCGGTACCAAAGAAAGATCATGCAGAATGCCTCAATGCCTTCCGCCCAGTGGCTCTGACCTCCATAATTGTGAAGTGTTTTGAGAGGTTAGTCATTGCTCACATCAACTCCAGCCTACCAAATCACCTTGATCCTTTGCAATTCGCCTATCAGAGCAACAGGTCCACAGCAGGTGCTATCTCCTGGAACATCTTGATAACATGTATACGTATGTTAGGCTCTTACTTATTGACTAGATTAGAGTGGTGACATCTCTGGGACACCCGCACCAATCAACCACACTGCCCCGTGGCCCAACATTTCAACTCCCCCTCCCACTCTGCCGAAGACATGGAGGTCCAGGGCCTCCTCCACTGCCGCTCCCTCACCACCAGACGCCTGGAGGAAGAACGCCTCATCTTCTGCCTCGGAACACTTCAACCCCAGAGCATCAATGTGGACTTCAACAGTTTCCTCATTTCCCCTTCCCCCACCTCACCCCAGTTCCAAACTTCCAGCTCAGCACTGTCCCCATGACTTGTCCTACCTGCCTATCTTCTTTTCCACCTGTCCACTCCACCCTCCCCCCGCCTCCGACCTATCACCTTCATCCCCTCCCCCACTCACCTATTGTACTCTATGCTACTTTCTCCCCACCCCCACCCTCCTCTAGCTTATCTCCCCACCCTTCAGGCTCTCTGCCTCTATTCCTGATGAAGGGCTTTTGCCCAAAACATTGATTTTCCTGCTCCTTGGATGCTGCCTGAACTGCTGTGCTCTTCCACCACCATTCTAATCTAGACTCTAGTTTCCAGCATCTGCAGTCATTGTTTTTACCGAGTTTTTTCCTACTTACTGACTACCGTTCCACCTTTGACACCATAATTCCAAACAAATTTGTCCCACTGTAACTGGATCCTCGACCTCCTGACCCATAGACCGCAATCAATAAGGCTAGGTGATGACACCTCCTCCACCGTAATCCATAACACCAGTATCTCATACTGAGCCCCTTACGACACTCCTTATACACTCATGACTGAGTGGTCAAGTTCAGCCCCAAATACATTTACAAGTTTGGTGACAACGCCACCATTGTAAGTTGGATCTCAAACAATGCTGAGACAGAATACAGGAAAGAGATTGAGTGCTTGGTGGCATTGTGCAAAAACACCAATCGCTCCATCGACATCAGCAAAACCAAGAAGCTTACTGGTCATTGACTTCCCTGGCTGTATCAATGGTGCTGAGGTAGTGGAGAGCATCAAGCTCCTGGGAGTGATGATCACCAAGAATCTGTCATGGTCCACCCGCATCGACATGATGGCCAACAATGTCTCTAGTCCCTCAGGAGTCTAAGGAAGTTCAGCATATCAGACAAGGACTCCTGTCAATTTTTCATAGATGCACCATAGAAAGCATCTTATCTGGATGCATCACAAATTGGTATGGCAACTGTTTTTCCCAAGACTGCAAGGAAATACAGAGGGTCATCAACACAGCCTAGTCCATCACATAAACCAGCCTTCCATCCGCTGACTCCATCTACACATCTCACTGCTTCAGGAAAACAACCAACAGAGTTAAAGACTCCCTCCATCCCTGTTACACTCGATTTTACCCTCTTCTGTCAGGCAGAAGATATAAAAGTTTGAATACATGTATGAGCAGGTTCAAGAACAGCTTCTTCCCTTTTGAATTGAACATTCAAATGTTAGTGCTGATCTCTCTTTCGCTAAACCTTTTCTGTAGCTGTATTCTGCCACCCTGATGCACTTTGTATGGTATGATCTGCCTGCAGAGCATGCAAAACAACATTTTTCACTGTATGTTGGTACATGTGACCACAATAAATCAATCAATCAGACAGACAGCACAGAGGGAGAAAAAGTGATAGATACAGAGACTTGCAACACGCAAAGAGAAAAAGATGGGCAAAGCAAATTAAGAAGTCTGGTTAGCACGGACAAATTGGACCGAAGGGTCTGTTTCTGTGCTGTATATCTCAATGATTCTAAGGCAAATCAAAGTATTAAATTAGCAACAGGAGAAGGGAACTATCAAAGAGAATAGACTAATTTTTCGGAATTGGAGAGATCATTAAGAACAATAAACCTAACCCTCTTTGAAATCAAAAGCAGAGACAGGAAAGATGTACTGTTTGGGTGATGGATTTTGAAGGGTCAAAAAAATGAATAAACTGAGTCAGAATAAAAAAGAGAATGTACCTTGGAGAGAGAGAGACTTCAAATAAGACATTGATTCAAACAATGAGACAGACAGGATGGAGAGATCAGCAAAACACAAAGAGAGGAAATCTCCACATAGCAATAGCAATAACAGAACAGATATGTTGGTTAGGCAAAAAGAGACAGAAGAAAAGTGTTGTATCTGACAGGCCGAGAAAAAAAAGGCTAGAAATTGAAAAGATGATTGGCAGTTTGAAGAGGGAGAACCTGAAATAAAATAAACAAACCCTGGCATGGAAATTCTATTCTTGCCTCAGCTACATTGTGACAGGAATGTACATACCTGCACAATTCAAGAGAGGCTGTGCAAAGGCTGTGAACATCATAAGGTGCAGCTATTAAATGCTTAGCTGGTTGTGAATGGGGATAAAGAAAAGAGGCAGAATTGTACATCTCATGAAACCATTAGCATGTTGGAAGGTGAACACTTCTGGCCCTGTGATCTTTGATTATATATCACTGACAATCCAACATGCTCCTCCTCAATTATCATGCCATCAGCTCAGATGTGCTGCACACTGCAGGAAGCCAGCCTGGGAAAGATGGAGGGAAACAAACAATAGACACTGACAGCAAAAGAATACCTGGGCAAGTGGAGACAGGGATGAGGTGTATAGAGACTGAAGCAATGGGAAAATCTGCTGACTTAATTCAAATGTCATTAGCAAACTAGGAAAGGAAGAGATAGCAAAGGTAACTGAGATGGAATAGTGAAACATTGAGAACAGAAATATAGAGACAGATTGAAACATACACTGAGTGATAATAATGTAGGAGCAGAGATTGACAGAATTTGAGATGGAGAGGTCAGATAGGCAGAAAGACAGAGCCTAAATGATAGTATTGAAAAGTGCAAAATACAAGATAAATGAATGTAATCAAACAAGGAAGTGAAGTTGAAAAAAGAAGACAGACAGGTAAATAGTGAGACAAATATTTAAGAAATGTATTTTTTTAAAAAGGGAAGAGAGACCGAAAATGAGGAGCAAATGAATGAATTGACAGACAGTAGTTCATTGTCAGGGTGAGGAGTCAGTGATAGAATTCTGTGAACTGATAGTAATTTAAAAACATTCCAAATATGTCAACAATCTGCTAGGTTTGGTGGCATTTCCAGTACATATTCAGAACTGATGCTTTGTCAGGGGGAGAGGAAGTAGCCAAACAGGGCTATCAGTAAAAACTCATAAATTGAAGGAATTAAATATCCTTGTCCATGTAACTAGCATCACTCACAGTGACACACAGCGACATTGGCCATGATGGTTACATCCCAAATATACACTGAAAAACCAACATAAAGGCAAACACTACACTATAAAGGCAATCCAACACTATAATGCCAGCTTCACTCACTCAAACTCAGGTGCTTGTAGAGTTAAAGTAAGGGATTAACCTGAACTTTGACTTTGAGATGAGTGAGACTGTGGGAGTCAAAACAGACTGAGTTATGGGAGAGTGTGAAGGTGACGAGGGGGAGATAGAGGGGAAAAGAAAAAGTGTGGGGTTTGACAGAGAAAGTGTTGGGGAGAGGAGAGAAAGAATGTGTGTATGCATGGTACAAGTGAAAGCTTGGGAAAGAGGAGAGAATGTGGAGGCAAGAGTGAACAGAGAATATAGGAATGAAGAGAAAGAGTAAGGGGCAGAGCATGGGAGAGAGGGGAGAGAGGAGAGAGAGAATGGGAGAGAGGAGAGAGAGAATGGGAGAGAGGAGAGAGAGAATGGGAGAGAAAGTAAGTCAGAGAGGTAAGACTGTTGGAGAGTGGAGAGAAAGATTGGGGAAGACAGCGTGAGACCGTGGGAAAATCAGCATATAAGAGAAAGTGGAGAGTATGTAGGAGAGGAGAGGGATGATAAATGTGAGAAATACTAGAGAGAGTGGGAGAGAGAGTAGGGAAGATAGATGGAGCACAGGAGAGGAGAAACTGTGTATGAGAGAAAGGTAGTGTAGGCGAGGAGTGGGAAAAGCGAGGACGTGTGGGTAGGGATGGACTGAGCGGAGAGAGAGAGAGAGAGTGGCTGACAGAATACACTGGACAAAGAAATGGTTAGGGAAAAAAAGGCATCGGACGGGGGGAGGGAAGGAGTCCGCAGTGCATCTCGCAGACTGAATGAAGTATTTCTGGGCACAGTCAAAAGGGACATAAAAGACTAAATTCCCGAGCAGATACCGCCAGGGGCTGGGCGGAGGAAGTGGGGTTTCAGCACCTGGAGGCGGTGGACAGCTCCCTGCGGTGAGCGGCGGACTGAGACTGAGGGTACTCACCGCTCAAAGGGTGCAGGCAGCAGGCGAGAAGCAGCAGCAGAGGCGGCGGAGGCGGGGGGAAGCCTCGCATCCCGGGTGACATCTCTCAGGAGCAGGCAGCCGCGCAGTCCAGCCCCAGCTCTGGAGGAGAAATCAACCCCTACAAATGTCCCGAGGTGGAGAGAAACACACACACAGGCACAGAGCAGTCAAAGGCGCTGCTCCCGGTCTCCAGCTCCCTCTGTTATTCCTGTGCCATTCTGCAGCGCTCCCCGGCTCTGCCCAAATCATGCACACACTCTTCATGCCAGCGGCTCGACTATATAAGGGAGGCTTGGCTGGAACAACTACAAGGGCATTGGTGCAGAGTAGACGCCAGTCAGGGGAAAGGGCGGGCGCTTGACTGACTGGACACCCGTTTCACAGCCTGATGCTGTGTTGCACTGTGCCCGCCCCTGAGCCAGGAGATTTGGCGATGGTTTGAAATTCACCTCCCACAGCCCCCCCCCCCCCACCCCCCCCCCAATCCAACCAGAGACTTTGAGTGTACAACTCAGGCTGAGGGAGACAGACACAGAGACAGACGCAGAGAGCCCTGGAGAAACTCAGTCAAGTCTGTCAACGTCTGCACAGAGAGAGAGAGAGAGAGTTAGCATTTTGAATCAGATAGTGACTTCTTCAAGATCCGGTATGTCAGGCTGAGGGAGCGCTGCTCCCATCAAAGTCCTGCCAATCACCTGATGAAGGAGCAGCGCTCCGAAAGCTAGTGCTTCCAATTAAACCTGTTGGACGATAACCTGGTGTTGTGTGATTTTTAGCTTTGTACACCCCAGTCCAACACCGGCTCCTCCAAAGTCAGACCCAACAGACTTCAGAAACAGTGACTTGGCTGGACAGTCTAGGGGGGCCCTCTTGCAAGGATGCCTGTCTTCAAGAAGTTTTCCTCCTCTCTCTACAAGAATCTCAGGGAGTCCCTCTCCCACTGCAACTCCCAGGACATTTCCTCTGCCCTGATGTTCTTACTCTATGCTACTTTCTCCCCACCCCACCCTCCTCTAGTTTATCTCTCCACCCTTCAGGCTCTCTGCCTTTATTCCTGATGAAGGGCTTTTGCCCGAAATGTCGATTTTGCTGCTCGTCGGATGCTGCCTGAATTCCTGTGCTCTTCCAGCACCACTGATCCAGAATAGGGGAGCCCTCAGCACCCTTTAACAACCTGCTTGCCCAGCCAGTCCACTTGGGTCTTCCTGCGTGTCAGAGTTTATTTTGGGGGGGAGAAGGGCAGTAAGTTAGGGAGTGGTGATTCAACGCCCCAGCAAATCCCTTCAATGCCTCCCCCTCCCCATCTCTGCAGGCCTCTCCAACACCACGGCCTCCAGGATCACTGTGCTCTTCCAAATCCAGTCTGAGTATTCCACACCCCTCCCCCCCCCCCCCCCCCCCCACTCCACTCCCCTCCTATTTTAGTGGCTCTGCCTTTAGCCCACCATGTGTCCAACTGTCTGTGTCCAGAGGTTTATGGGGACTGAGGTATAAAAGGCTGTGCGCTCCCTCAACTTCACACACCAGGACAAATTAGACCTTGCAGTCACCATCCCCTACCTGCAACTTTCTGTGAAGATTAGATTACTTACAGTGTGGAAACAGGCCCTTCGGCCCAACAAGTCCACACTGACCCGCAACCCACCCAGACCCATTTCCCTACATTTACCCTTTCACCTAAAACTACAGGCAATTTAGCATGGTCAATTCACCAAACCTGCACATTTTGTGGACTGTGGGAGGACCCACGCAGACACGAGGAGAATGTGCAAACTCCGCACAGACAGTCGCCTGAGGTGGGAATTGAACCTGGGTCTCTGGGGCAGCAGTGCTAACCACTGTGCCACCGTGCCGCCCACGATTGTTTATGATAATGATGCCGTGCCTCTCTAAACTGAACCAGGAACAAAACAAAAGCTCACACAATGCCACCTATTCAAAGCATTCCCCCCATCTCAGCTTCCGGTTCCTTCCAGGCTGCCATGACCCACTTGCTGATGTGCCCAAAGCCCAGGGCCCAGGGAGGTCACCCTGATTTACCTGGCATAGCCTAGTGACAGTTCTTCCAGACATTCCTCCCCAAAGTTCATTGAAACTTCACTTCACTCTCCTCCCGCGAGACACTGCGTAAAACCCATCTCTAATCAAGTTTCTTGGCCATCTGCCTTTGTATCACATTATGTGGCAGAGTTTCAAATCTTTCTCTGGAATACTCCTGTGAAATGCCCTGGGATGTTTTACAACATTTGCTGTACAAAAGTACAAGTAGCTGTTGTTCTTGTAAAGGTTTGGGAGAAAACAAATAAGTTGCCATTACACAGTATCTTTCACAACTTCAGAACATTCCAAATCACTTTGCAGCTAATGCCCTGCTTACAACGTGAAGTTACTGTTGAAAATGCAACGGACAACACGTGTACAGCAAACGTACCCAAGTTGCTATCAGATTGTCTGTTTCGACTATGTTTGTTAAGGTGTAAATTTTGATCAGGATAACAAAGAGAGCTACAGGGGAAATGCCAGAGCCAAGGATATGGATGATTAACCCTGATCTAAGGATATGGATAAGTAATCCGGAATACCAGGATAATGATCTGAGCTAGCATCTCAGTGTTGGTGGAATTTAAACTCAATTCATAAATCTGAGATAAAAAAAACTAGCCTCAGTGATGGTGTTAATGGAAAAGACTCATTGATGGTTGTGAAGTCCCACCTAATGTCCTTCAGGAAACAAAATCAGCCATCCTTATCCAATCTGGCCTTTATGTGATTCCAAACCCATAGCAATGTCACTCACTCTTAACTACCTTCTGAAATGACCTTAGTGAGTCAATCAGTTCAAATGTCATTACAAATGGCTTTCCAACAATGCCTACATCCCAGGAATCAAAAAATCCATAGAATCATAGAACCCCTACAGTGAGGAAGCAGGCCATTCAGCCCATCGGGTCCACACCAAACCTCCAAAGAGCATCCTACTTAGACCCAACCCCATACCCTATCCTACCCCTGCAACCTTGCATTTCCCGTTGCTAATCCAACCAGCCTGAACCTCCCTGGACACTATGGGCAATTTAGCATGGCCAATTCACCTAACCTGCACATTTTTTGACTATGGGAGGAAACAGGAGCACTTGGAGGAAGCCGACATGGACACGGGGAGAATGTACAAACTTGACACAGACAATTGCCCGAGGATGGAATCGAACCTGGGTCTCTAGAGCTGTGAGGCACCATGCTGAAAGAAGAGAGAAACTGCCCTGCTTCTCTTTGAATGGAGCCATGAGATCTCTTACATCTCCTCTGAATGATGGTATTACTGACAGTGCAGCATTTTGCTCCATGCTCCATTATCCACTTGGGGAGCAAAAGCAGGATAATTATCTGAATGATGATAAATTCCGAAAGGGGGAGGTGTAACAAGACCTTGGTGTCCTTGTACACCAGCCACTGAAGTAAATATGTAGAGGTTTTTGCATACTCACTCACAGGATGAGGTTGTCACTGGCTAGACTAGCATTTATTGCCCATCCCTAGTTGAGGTTGAGAATCAAACATATTGCTGTGGGTTTGGAGTCACATAGAGGCCAGACCAGGTAAGGATGGCAGTTTCCTTCCCTAAAGAACATCAGTCAACCACGTGGGGCTTTCCTGACATTCAGTAATGAATTTATGGCCACCATTAGATTTGATTGAATTTAAATTTCAACAGGTGGGTGGCACGGTGGCACAGTGGTTAGCACTGCTGCCTCACAGTGCCAGAGACCCGGGTTCAATTCCCGCCTCAGGCGACTCTCTGTGTGGAGTTAGCACATTCTCCCCGTGTCTGCGTGGGTTTCCTCTGGGTGCTCCAGTTTCCTCCCACTGTCCAAAAATGTGCAGTTAGGTGAATTGGCCATGCTAAATTGCCCTTAGAATTAGGTGAAGGGCTGAATGGGTCTGGATGGGTTGCGCTTCGGCGGGTCGGTGTGGACTTGTTGGGCCGAAGGGCCTGTTCCCACACTGTAAGTAATCTAAAGTCTGCCATGGCAGGATTCAAACCTGGGTCCCCAGAATACTACCTGGGTCTCTGAATTAACAGACTAGTGATATATACCACTAGGAGAAAGTGAGGTCTGCAGATGCTGGAGATCAGAGATGGAAATGTGTTGCTGGAAAAGCGCAGCAGGTCAGGCAGCATCTAGGGAACAGGAGAATCGACGTTTCGGGCATTAGCCCTTCTTCAGGAATGAGCAAAAGCAGGATAATTATCTGAATGATGATAAATTCCGAAAGGGGGAGGTGTAACAAGACTTTGGTGTCCTTGTACACCAGCCACTGAAGTAAATATGTAGAGGTTTTTGCATACTCACTCACAGGATGAGGTTGTCACTGGCTAGACTAGCATTTATTGCCCATCCCTAATTGAGGTTGAGAATCAAACATATTGCTGTGGGTTTGGAGTCACATAGAGGCCAGACCAGGTAAGGATGGCAGTTTCCTTCCCTAAAGAACATCAGTCAACCACGTGGGGCTTTCCTGACATTCAGTAATGAATTTATGGCCACCATTAGATTTGATTGAATTTAAATTTCAACAGGTGGGTGGCACAGTGGCACAGTGCTGCGCTTTTCCAGCAACACATTTCCATTTCCATATATACCACTAGGCCATTGCTTCCCTGTGTGCAGCAGTTGGTGAAGAAGGTAAATGATATGTTGGTCTTCATAGTGAGAGGATTTGAGTACAGGAGAAGGGATGTCTTGCTGCAATTGTACAAGATTCTGGTGAGACCACACCTGGAATATTTGTTTTGGTCAGTTTTGGTCTTTCCTTTTCTGAGGAAGGATGGTCTGGCAATGGAGGGAGTGCAACAAAGGTTCGCCAAACTGATTCCTGGGATGGCAAGACTAACATATGAAGAGAGACTGGATCAGTTAGGACTATATTCGCTGGACTTCAGAAGAATGAGGGGAGATCTGAAAGAAAGCAATAAAAATCTGATAGGAATGTAAAGGGTAAACACAGGAAGGATATTCTCATGTCTAGGAAGTTCAGAACGAGTGGTCACGGTTTAAGGATATGGATTAGGCCATTTAGAACCAAGTTGACAAGAGATTTCATCACTTGATTTGATTTGATTGACTTATTGTAGGGAGCTTGCAAGGAATCGCACTGTGTGGACACCATCTTGAATCAGCACTCAGAGAGTGGGAACCCTGTGGAATTCTCTGCCTCAGACAGCAGCGGACCACCAAAACATTGAATGGTTTCAAGAAGGAGTTAGGTATAGTTCTGAGGGCTAAAGAGATCAAAAGGCATGAGGAGAAGGTGGGAACAGGGCACTGAGTTGGATGATCAGCCATGATCATACTGCAACTTACAAGTAATATCAAGACAGACAGCAAGAGCTTCTTTAAGTAAATAACAAGAAGCCAAAATGAACATCGGCTCATCCAGAGAATGACCCTCCAGAAAAAATGACAGGGAACTACGAAACGTTTGAGCAATCCAATAAACATTTTGCATCGATTCTCATAGTAAAAGACATTAATAGCATTCTAAAATTACAAAATATTCAAAGGGCTATTGAAAGAGAGGAATTAAATACCATAGCTATTATTGGAGAAAAAGTCTGAAAACAACTAATGGATCTACCTGGACCGGATGAGCTGCATCCTTGGATATTAAAGTAAGTATCTGCAGAAGTAGTGGAAGCCGGGTCATTGAGTACATTTAAGACAGAGATAGATAGGCTTTTGATTGTAAACGGGGTCAAGGGTTATGGGGAGAATGCAGGAGAATGGAGTTAAGAAACTTATCAGCCATGGTTGAATGGTGGACCAGACTCGATGGGCTGAATAGCCTAAGTTCTGCTCCTATGTTTTGTAGTCTTATGGTCTATAGTGATGCAGTTGCTCAGATTTTGAGTAGTTTCTTGAGGATCGGCTAGCAGCCAATGTGACATCTTTTATCATAAAGGAATTAAGGGTTACAGTGAGAGGATGGGTAAGTGGAGCTGCGTCCATGAAAAGATCAGCCATGATCTTAGTGAATGATGGAGCAGGTTTGAGGGGCCAGATGGCCTACTCCTGTTCCTAGTTCTTGCGTTCTTCCATTCTTTACTTAAAAAGGGAAGGAGACAAATAAAGAAAATAGAGTCTATAATAAAGAATGTGGTAGCAGAGCATTAATAAAAATATAATACGTTCAAGCAGAGTCAGCATGAAGGGAAAATCATACCTGACAAGTTTACTCAAATTCATTGAGGAGTTAAGAAGCAGGATAGATAAAGGGGAAGCAGTGGATGTCATATATTTTGATTTTCAGGTGTTAGGTAAGATACCACACATTAGGCTACTTAATAAGGTGAATCCCCAGCGTGTTGGAGGTGGTACATTAGCCGATTGGCTAACTAATAGAATACAGTATTGCGATAAGGGGTAGGGGTTACAGTTTCAGGTTGAAAATATACAGGTAGTGGAATGCCACAGGGATCAGAGCTGGGGTCACAATTATTTGGAATATATATTCAAGACTTGAATGAGGAAAGTCAATGCACAAGTAACAAGTTTGTGAATGGCACAAAATAAGTGGGAAGGCAAATGTGAGGATGCCACAAACACTCTGCAAAGGGGTAGGGACTGTTTCAGTGAGTGCGCAAAGTCTTGGCAGAGGGATTAGACTATGGGAAAATATGAGGCTATACACTTTGTCAAGAAGAATAAAGGAGCTGAATATTAGTTAAATGGTCACAGACTACAAGAAACTAAAGAACAGAGAGATTTGGGGATCCTTGTCCATCAATCATAAACAGCTGGTTTCCATGTTCAGCTGGTAACAGGAAAGGCAACTGAAATGTTTGCCTTTATTTTAATGGGAATGGAGTATAAAAGTCAGGAGGTTTGCTAAAACTAAAAAGGCACTGGTTAGATCACAGTTAGAATAATGTCAATAGTTCTGGTCTCCCTATCTAAGGAATTAAATATTGACATTGGAGGCAGTCCAGAGAAGGTTCACCAGACTGATAGCTGGTATGGAGGAACTGTCTTATGAGGAGAGATGGAGTAGGTTGGCCCTGTGCTATTGGAGTTTAGAAGAATGAGAGGCAATCCTAATAAAACATACAAGGTTCTTTGGGGGATGTGACAGGGTAGATGCGGAAAGGTTGTTTTCCCTGGTGGGAAGTTTAGGACTGAGGGCAGTTTAGGGGGTCATTTAAAATGGAGATGAGGAGGAATTTCTTCTCTCAGAGGGGAGTGAATCTGTGGAATTCTTTACAGCAGAGGGCTGTCATGGCTGGGTCATCACTTATATTCATGCCTGAGATGGACATATTTCAATCAGTGAGTGAATAAAGGGTTCTTGGGAAAAGGCAGAAGGGGCAATTGAGAATTTGAAGTCAGCCATTATTCATTGAATGGTGGAGTAGACTCAATGGACTGAATGGCCTGCTCCTGCTATTATTTTCCATGTTGCTATGTGTCTGTGCTGCACTGACACATCAGTCTAAATTATGTGCTCAAGTCCCTGGAATGAAGCAAAATTCACAACGCCTAGTTCAGAGATGAAAGGGCTGCCACCCGAGCTGGGTCTGACAGTCACTGCTCTGAGGTGTTTCCTCCTGTACTTCAGTGTCTAGGTAGGATAGTCAAAGAGGTTAACAATAGACTGTCTGGGCCCACACCAAATTATGAAGGGGAAGTTAATCTGGGAAACTGGTGAGCCTGCTCACTGAGAAAACCCAGGAGAGGGTGGCACGTTGGCACAGTGGTTAGCACTGCTGCCTCACAGTGCCAGAGACCCGGGTTCAATTCCCACCTCAGGCAACTGTCTGTGTGGAGTTTGCACATTCTGCGTGGGTTTCCTCCAAGTGCTCCGGTTTCTTTCCACAGTCCAAAGATGTGCAGGTCAGGTGAATTGGCCATGCTAAATTGCCCGTAATGTTAGGTGTAGGGGAATGGGTCTGGGTGGTTGCTCTTCGGAGGGTCGGTGTGGACTTGTCTCCACAGTGTAAGTAATCTAATAACTGAGGAGAAGCAGCAACATCTCTGAAAACCTCCTGTTTGTATCTGCACATGGATAGGGCACATCTTATTGGGGAGAGTCCCATTTTAATACTCAAACTGCTCTTGTCTGATGAGCTTTTACTTAGATGTGCTGTAGCTTTAAATAGTATTGATTCTGTTTGAGTGCTTTGTTACAAAGAAGTCCTTTTACAAACAGTTCCCATCATGAGATTTGCTCATTGTTTTGACCTAGAGAATGATGTGCTTGTTGATGCTTTCAGATTGGGTGCTCAACTTTTGATGACTCACAATGAATATGTGTACCAGAATAGTTCAACCTTGAATCTAGAACACAAAGTCACAATATCAGACTGAGGTGAGGAGAAATTAAAGGGTGTGGATCCTTGGAATTGTTTCCCACAAGGTGCAGGGGATATTGAGCATATTCAAGACTGAGATCGATATGAAGGGAACATTAGAGGGTCAGTTGGCTCAGTTGGAGGGCCTACCGCCATTCACCTATTGTACTCTTTGCTACCTTCTCCCCAGCCCACCACCACCCCCCCACCCCCCCAATTATCTCTCCACCCTGGAGGCTTCCTGCCTCCATTCCTGATGAAGAGCTTTTGCCTGAAACGTCGATTCTCCTGCTCCTCGGATGCTGCCTGACCTGCTGTGCTTTTCCAGCACCACTCTAATCTAAACTCTAGTTTCCAGTATCTGCAGTCCTCACTTCTGCTCAGCTGAAGGGCTGGCTTGTGACGGTAAGACTACGGTGACTTCATTTTGGGTATTAAGGAAACTAAGGGAAATGGGAATACTGCAGGAAGAGAGACTTGAGATGGATCATTTGTTTTATGGTGGTGCAGACTTAAAGATTTTAAAAAAGATATGAGGGGTGATTTATTTACACAGAGAGTGTCCCATGTTTGGAATAAACTTCCAGAGGAAGTGGTGGATGCAGGTACAGTTACACCATTTAAAAGACATTTCGTTAAGTTCATGAATAAGAAAGGTCTGGAGAGATTTGGAGAGAGGTGGCACTGGCTCAGTTTGGGAATGTGGGTCAGCACAGATTGGTTAGATGGAAGGATCTGTTTGTATGCTGTGTGACTCAGTGATTGTATTTACCCATGTTTCTGTTCTTAGTACAATGGATTGTGGGAATTGTTTGGAGCAAGGGTGTATGAACATGCAGACATATGGATTAGGAGCAGAAGTGGCCCCTCAGGCTTGCTCTGTCAGTTAGTTAGCTCAGTTGGCTGGATGACTGGCTTGCACTGTATAGTAATGCTAGCAGTATAGGTTCAAATCCCACACCAGCTAAGGTTCAAGGAATCTCCTTCTCAATCTCTCTCTCCTTGCCTGAGCTGTGGTGACCCTCAGGTTAAACTCACCAGTTGCCTCTCTCTCTCTCTAAGGACAGAGTGGTCTCTGGGGCAATTGTGACTTTACCTACCATTCAAGAAGATCATAGCTGCTTTGCTTCTGTTCTGAATTCCAAATTCCCATCTATCCCTGATAACCTTTCATTCCCCACCTAACAATAAATTGTCCATCATTGCCTTAAAAAATCCACCTTCTGAGGCACAGAGTTCTCAAGTCACACAACACTCTTAAGAGAAGGAAAGCTCCTTATCTCTGTACTAAGGGCAATACTTAATTATAAAACAGTACCCTTTAGATCTGGACAAACCCCTAAGAGGAAATATCCTTCCCACATCCACCTTGTCAAGATCTTATACACTTCAATCAAGTCACCCCTCCAACGTTGAAGTACAGAGAAACACCCTAATCTTTCCTTATAAGACAGCCTGCTCATTTCAGATGTCAATCTCCTCTGAACTATCTCCCATACATTAAAATCCTCCCTTAAATAAGGAGACCAAAACTGCCCACAGTATTCAAGATCTGGTTTCACCAATGCACTGTATAACTGAAATACAAAGTCCTTAATTTTATGTTCAATTCCTTTCATAATAAAGGAGTACAAGTCTTGAAGCTTTATCTAACGCTATCACTACTCTGAGAGAGATCACTGGAGAGATCATACTAGGGAGATAAGGAAGTTGAGATCAAAATGAAAGTACTTTCACTGGTTTTATTTGTATAACAACTATCTATTGGCTAAACATTTTTTCTTTCATTCACTGATGGGATGTAGGCGTTATTGGCTGCACCAATATTTATTGCCTGTCCCTAGTTGTCCTTAAGAAAGTGGTGGTGAGTTACCTCCTTGAACTGCTGTGGGTGGATCAACCATGTTGTTAGGGAGGACATCCTGGATTTTGACGATGAAGGAATTTTGGCACAATGGTTAGCACTGCTGCCTTACAGCATCAGGAGCCCAGGTTCAATTCTAGCATCAGGTGACTGTCTGTGTGGACTTTACACCTTTTCCCTGTTTCTATGCGGATTCCCTCTGGATGCTCCAGTTTCTGCCCACAATCCAAAGATGTGGAGGTTAGGTGGATTGGCCATGCTAAATTGCCCATAATATCCAGGGATGTGAAGGTTAGATGAATTAGCCATTGGAAATGCCGGGATGGGACCATTTGCCGCCGCCAATTAGCCACTGCCCTTTCACCGCCGAGGAGGCTTAGCCACATTGGCCACTGAGGATGATTCGACACTGCAAGTCTTTGTAACTCATTTTTATGTATAAACCAATAAAATGATATTTGTTTCACCTCTTTTTTTTATCAATATGTACTATGTTGTGGCATAAACAAAGGGGAAAGTGAGGACTGCAGATGCTGGAGATCAGAGCTGAAAAATGGGTTGCTGGAAAAGCGCAGCAGGTCAGGCAGCTTCCAAGGAGCAGGAGAATCGATGTTTTGGGCTTATGCTCCTGCTCCTTGGATGCTGCCTGACCTGCTGCACTTTTCCAGCAACACATTTTTCAGCTATAAATAAAGGGGACTGAGAAATATGAAAGAACAGACAGGAGGGAAAACTACGTATATATCTTTCCGGTGGCGAATAGTGTCCAGAGGTCAAACGACCCCAGTGGAGAAACGCTGGTGGCAAACCGGCAGTGGCTAATCGGCGGTGGTGAATGTGCCGTGGCGAATCCTCACCAACCCTGGAAATGCAAGGTGTTTGGTAACAGGGGTGTGGGTCTGGGTGGATGCTCTTCGGAGGGTCCATGTGGAGTCAATGGGCCAATTGGCCTGCTTCCATGCATGAGGGCTTTTATGATGTATTTCCAAGTCAGGATGGTGAGTGACATGGAGGTGAACTTGCAAGGAGCAGTGTTCCTGTGGTTCTGCCGCCATAGTCCTTTTAGGTACAAGTGGTCGTGGGTTTGGATGGTGCTGTCTGAGGAACTTTGGTGAATTTCTTCAGTACATTCTGTAGGCGTTACACAACACCCACACATTGTCATTGATGTTGCTACTGACAGCATTCTGTTCCTGCGCTGTGCTGCATTACTGTTTGTGCTGGATCAGTCAGTCTCTTTTCTATCTTGGCACTGGCAGGAGTGAACACAATGCTGTTCAGCTCCCACTGGAACTCTACACCTACGCCGCCAGCTCTGTTCCTTGCTCCCACCTGTTTAGTCAGTCTGATCCCAGCAATCTGGATACTTGGATTAACTATCAACTGCACTTTCTATCCATCAGTATGCTTGCCGACTTCTGCCTCTATATTATTGCCCATTGTTACCTCAGCCTCACAGCTATTGAAACTCAAATACTTGTCAAATGCAAGCCATCGCACCCTCTGCTGGTCCTAGCCGCCCTCTGAGCAAGGTCACCAATCAGTGGCATTAAATGTCAACCTCTTTAGAATCTCGATCAGAAGTGTAGTTGCAATCCTCCTAAGTGGGTCCTCCATACCTCCTCAGAGAGCCCAGTACCCTGTCAGCCACTCACTAAGCCCAGCACCTTGAAAATGGGAGTTGGGAAGTCATGTTGCGGCTGTACAGGACATTGGTTAGGCCACCTTTGGAATATTGCGTGCAATTCTAGTCTCCTTCCTATTTGAAAAAAAGAATACAAGCATGGACTACTTTCTAAACGGTGAGAAAATTCATAAAGCCAAAGTACAGAGGGATCTGGGAGTGCCAGTTGAGGATTCTCTAAAGGTAAACATGCAGGTTGAGTCCGTGATTAAGAAAGCGAATGCAATATTGTCAATTATCTCAAGAGGGTTGGAATATAAAAGCACCGTTGTGCTACTGAGACTTTATAAAGCTCTGGTTAGGCCCCATTTGGAGTACTGTGTCCAGTTTTGGTCCACACACCTCAGGAAGGACATACTGGCACTGGAGCGTGTCCAGCGGAGATTCACACGGATGATCCCTGGAATGATAGGTCTAACATATGAGGAATTGTATTCATTGGAGTTTAGAAGATTAAGGGGAGATCTAATAGAAACTTACAAGATAATACATGGCTTGAGAGAGTGGACGCTAGGAAATTGTTTCCGTTAGGCGAGGAGACTAGGATCCGTGGACAGAGCCTTAGAATTAGAGGGGGTAAATTCAGAACAGAAATACGGAGACATTTCTTCAGCCAGAGAGTGGTGGGCCTGTGGAATTCATTGCCACAGAGTTGCAGTGGAGGCCAGGACGCTAAATGTCTTCAAGGCAGAAATTGATAAATTCTTGATGTCACAAGGAATTAAGAGCTACGGGGAGAATGCGGGTAAGTGGAGTTGAAATGCCCATCAGCCATGATTGAATGGCGGAGTGGACTCGATGGGCCGAATGGCCTTACTTCTGCTCCTATGTCTTATGGTCTTATGGAAGAATGTTGCAAAACTTGAAAGGGTTCAGAAATGACTTACAAGGATGCCAGGGTAGGAGGATTTGAGCTACAGAGGATCCTCAATTATCCAAGGGACATGGGCAGGGTGTATTTTGTTCAGTTAATCAAATGCTGGATAAGCGATGCCGGATAACATAGTTAGCCATGCACCGGCACTCTGCGATCTTGTTTGAATAATCCGAAATTCAGTTAATCAAACATTGGATAATCGAGGTTCCTCTATATTGGGAGAGGCTGAATAGGCTGAGGCTGTTTTCCCTGGGGCGTCAGAGGCTGAGGGGTGACCTTATAGAGGTATATACAATCACGAGGGGAATGGATAGGATAAATATACAAAGTCTTTTACCCAGGATGGGGGAGTCCAGAACTTATAGGCATTGGTTTAGGGTAAGAGGGTAATGATATAAAAGGGACTTAAGGGTCAATTTTTTCACACAGAGAGAGGTGCGTGTATGGAATGAGCTGCCAGAGGAAGTGGTGGAGGCTGGTACAATTGCAGCATTTAAAAGGCATCTGGATGGGTATATGAATAGGCAGGGTTTAGAGGGATATGGGCCAAGTGCTGGCAAATGGGACTAGATTGGGTTGAGATATCTGGTTGGCATGGATGAGTTGGGCCAAAGAGTCTGTTTCCGTGCTGTACATTTCTATGATCCTAAGTGCCATAGGAATCGAAAGAGATGCAGCTCCCAGTTTAAATCAAAATCAGTAAATCTTGGAAAAGATGGAACTGATCCAATCTCACCCGTTCTGACCAGTATCGTCATTTCTATGTCTTGCTATATTTTACTGGTTCCCCCACCACACCAGGGCCAGGACTTCACCTGTATTCCATTCCCGCACCTGCCCCACCACTGAGGACTGTCTCCCACAACTCCATCCCACTCCCAGACACAGACCATCACCAACATTGCAATGGGATTGATGCAACCTGTAGATTTAACAAGACCCTGAGAAAATCCCTGGAGATGGTACAGGATGTTGTAGACCAGCAGAAAGACCTCAGAGAGTTTCAGGACTTTGTTTTCCATTCCACATCTCAACCCCTTTCGTTCAAGTTGTCTTTCAATTTCCCACTCCCCTCTCAATCCCATTCTTTACATTTCACATTCAATTCCTGTCAATTCCTCATTCCACCTCATTACATTTCCTTTAATTCCTATTTGCTGTCACTGACCATTCCTTCCTCAGGATTAAGTTAAAAATCACACAACACCAGGTTATAGTCCAACAGGTTTAATTGGAAGCACACTAGCTTTCGGAGCGACGCTCCTTCATCAGGTGATTGTGGAGGGCTCGATCGTAACACAGAATTTATAGCAAAAATTTGCAGTGTGATGTAACTGAAATTATACATTGAAAAATTGATTGTCTGTTAAGCCTTTCATCTGTTAGAATACAGTGATAGTTTCACTTCTTTCATGTGTAAATCACAAAACCCTTTTTTTAAAAGTTGCATTCTCGGGTTAGCTGTTAACAATGGTGATTGCTAGACAATATGTTGAAGGTGTTAGCCCGCTGTGTTCTCTGTCTATGACCTGATGTTTAGATTGATTCCAATCTAAAAAGTGAGATAACTGGCTTTTACATAAATTCATGCAGTTTTTGAGCTCAGAGTTCTACATGAATGTATGTGGTTTTTGAGCAAAGTGCAATGTAACTCTGAAAGTACCAAAAAAATTCACCACACAAAATATATGTGTGCATGTGGGTCTTTGTCTGTCTGTGTGTGTGTGTGTCTGTCTGGGGTGGGGGTTGTGAGTGTGAGAAAGTGTGTGTGTGTTCCTCAGGATTCATTGTAACAGTGCTGAGACAATCTCTACATGTATCATTGAAATACGATCAAATGAAATTTGATCTTGTTATGATTCATTGGGACAGTGCAATGAAATAAAAACCTTCCTGTTCCCAGAATCATCACAAATGTGAAAATCTGAATAAACCACCAACTTTTCCAATTTTAATTCACTGTCGAAATCAGGGTAAATTAATTTGGGCAGCAAGTTCTTGCCAATAACAAGTTAATAACTACTCATTGCAAATCAGTTATTTTGAACAACAGCAAAAACAAAACATGAACTTGTAACGCTGTAACTTAAACTCTATCCATTCCCACTTGCCCAATCAGACAGACACACAGAGGCAGACAAGACAGGAATATTGTGGGTGGACCAAGACAAAACTCAAGGAAACACAGTTCTGGCACCAGTCCTGTTTACAAATATCAATGAGTTGTTTTTTTTGGTTCCAACTCCCTCTAATTCTTTGGTAATGACATGAGGTTGTGCATACACAAATCCTCAGTCTTTCACCGACTGGTTGAGAATTCATTCTTTGATTAGATTTCTTACAGTGTGGAAACAGGCCCTTCGGCCCAACAAGTCCACACTGCCCCGCCGAAGCGCAACCCACCCGTACCCCTACATTTACCCCTTACCTAACACTACGGGCAATTTAGCATGGCCAATTCACCTGACCTGCACATCTTTGGACAGTGGGAGGAAACCGGAGCACCCGGAGGAAACCCACGCAGACACGGGGAGAACGTGCAAACTCCACATAGTCAGTCGCCTGAGTCGGGAATTGAACCCGGGTCTCTGGCGCTGTGAGGCAGCAGTGCTAACCACTGTGCCACCGTGCCGCCCAAGGTCTTTGCGTGAAGGTCATTTTCCCTTTCCCCTCTCATGAAGGAGCTTGCACAGAGAGACAGCAGCTCACAGAGGAAAAATGGGAGCAAGCAACAACTAGTGATTTTGTGTTACTTCTCCATACATAGAAGGGGGAAGCAAAAGAGCGATAGATTTTCTCCGATGCATTCTCTGGATATTTCTGCTGCATTGTCTACACAACACGTGTAGTCATCTGCTCAGGAACCAATCAAAAGGCTGTTGCTATGCTGAGTGCCGAGCCTACAACATCAATCACCAAATAAATAGTCAATTAAAAGATTGTCTCTGTGCAGACTGACCTAGGACAGCCACAGGTGGTGCAGTTTTGACCAGATTTCTCTGTAACTTCTCGAAGAAGGCAATATTGTAGATACAATTCACAACGTGTTGCTGTAATTTGTTTTTAAAACAGCAAACACCTTCTTACACAACTTCAGAGAATGCTGGAGAAACTCAACAGATCTCGTAGCATCTGTGGGGAGAGAAACAGTTACTGTTTGGAGTCTGATATGACTTTTCATCTGAGTCACATTGGACTTGAAACATTAACTCTGTTTCTCTCACCACAAATGCTGCCGGACAGATGAGTTTCTCCAGCAATCTCTGTGTTTGTTTCAGATTTCCAGCTTCCACAGTATTTTGCATTCAGTCTTACCAAGTTTCCCTGGTTTAAAGCATTATCTTTTCCCATTTTTACTCCACAGTTTTAAAAAATGTAAAAATAGCCTTTACAAGCTGTACACTTGAATGCTTGCTGAAGATCCATAGGTTGGAAAATTTGGATTGGGCCAGAGTCTTTAAAGATCAATTGGGAAAACACATCTCTGAAATCATACAATGATACAAATCGGCAGTCAGCAAGAACTTTTTTTTAATATAAATTGATCTTATAGAAGAAAAAGCATTGCCAATTAAGGAGGATTATTATAGCAGCCCGGAGAACATTTACCTACTCGGCTATACCCTCCGCCTGAAAACGAAATGTCAATTCCATTTGTGAAGATTTGATCTGTCAGATGGATTTAAAATCCTTCCATCACTGGGTTGAAATAATGATAAAAGACCCAGTAGCACACTGCTGCCCAGTCGAAGAATTGACCGCAGGGCACAATTTCAGATAAAAGTGCAGGAAATCCTTTGCTGAACTGACAGATTTATAGGCTGGCGACACTTTCTGACTAAACGCTGTTGCCATTAAAGAAGCTGCATTTGAACGTGTACAAAGGACAAGGGATAGCATTCGGGTAAAGGAATGTATTTGAGAGACCCGAGAGACAGGTTGGAATTCACACAGGTGAGGAAAGAGAGAAAGAAAGCAAAGAATAGGATAGAATAGCCTTTACTGGCTTGAATGAGTGCAGTGAAAAATTTGTCATGTCATCACTTTGGCATCATCTTAGGTACTGGGTACCTCAGCACAGACACTTTTAAGTGTTTGTTACAGAACTGAAAGAGTAAAAAAAAGTCCAGCTTTGAAATAAAAAAGTTTTAAAAAGTACTCAAATTACTCAAAGTTCAGAATGAAAATGATAAGTATTTTTAAAAATACTCAAGTTATAGTCCTTTTTGCTGAGTCCATGCCCACCAGGCTTCAGACCTCGAAGGCCTCACTGCCTTCTCATGGGCCTCTGGCCTCAGACTCCCCTCTAGGTCACTTCTCCCAGCGCTGGCCTGGGCTCGGACTGCCCACTGCACCGGGCTCCAGGCTTGGGCTCAGACTGCCCCCTGTCCCCTGCACCGGGCTCCAGGCCTGGGCTCAGACTGCCCCCTGCGCCAGGCTCCAGCCTGGGCTCGGACTGCCCCCTGCACCAGGCTCCAGACATGGGCTCAGCCTGCCCCCTGCACTGGACTGTTCCCTGCACTGGCCTCCAGGCCTGGGCTCAGACTGTTTCCTGCACCGGGCTCCAGGCCTGGGCTCAGACTGTTTCCTGCACCGGGCTCCAGGCCTGGGCTCAGACTGTTTCCTGCACCGGGCTCCAGGTCTGGGCTCAGACTATTTCCTGCACCGGGCTCCAGGTCTGGGCTCAGACTGTTTCCTGCACCGGGCTCCAGGCCTGGGCTCAGACTGTTTCCTGCACCGGGCTCCAGGCCTGGGCTCAGACAGTTTCCTGCACCGGGCTCCAGGCCTGGGCTCAGACTGTTTCCTGCACCGGGCTCCAGGTCTGGGCTCAGACTGTTTCCTGCACCGGGCTCCAGGTCTGGGCTCAGACTGTTTCCTGCACCGGGCTCCAGGCCTGGGCTCAGACAGTTTCCTGCACCGGGCTCCAGGCCTGGGCTCAGACTGTTTCCTGCACCGGACTGCCCCCTGCACCAGGCTCCAGACATGGGCTCGGCCTGACCCCTGCACCGGGCTCCAGGCCTGGTCAGACTGTTCCCTTCACCGGGCTCCAGGCCTGGTCAGACTGTTCCCTGCACCAAACTCCAGGCCTGGGCTCAGACTGCCACCTGCACCAGACTGTTCCCTGCACCGGACTGTTCCCTGCACCAGGCTCCAGGTCTCCATTCCCAGGCTGGCCAGGACTTGGACTGCCCCCTGCACTGGGCTTCGGCCCATGACTCGCCTCCCACACTGGTCTCTGACCTATCTCCCACACCGGGCTGGACTCGAACCTGGCTCCATTCCCCATTCCCTTCAGGAATGTTGAAGAGGTTAGAAGTTGTAGGGGAGGGGGGTGAAGAAAAACTGCAGAAAAGAGAAGACAAAAAGAAAGAAAAACGGAAAGGAACTGGTGAAGCAGAGGTGTTCTAGCTGGAGCGTCCTACTCAGACGCCATCTTTATCCAAAGGTAGCTCTTACAGGAGGCCCAACAAGACTGGGGCCCAAGGAGGAGACAGGGTAAGATCAAAGAGGCACTGGGGAAGGAAGTGTTCACAAAGACAACACCAGAACTGAGAGGTTTACTTTGCTCTTTCATGAAGTGAGAGCATTTCGGACAAGATCAGTATTTACTGACCTGACTGAATTGTCTAACAATGAGCTGCTGCCTGGCACCGCTGCAGTCCATGTGTTGTAGGTAGACCCACAATGCCTTTAGGGTAGGTGTTCCATGGTTTTGACCCAGCAACACTGGGCAATACATTTCCCAGTCAGGATGGTGAGTGGCTTGGAGGGGAGCCTGCAGGGGGTGGTGTTCCCATGTATCTGCTGCCCTTGTTCTTCTCGATGAGGGATGTTACATGTTTTGGAAGGTGCTGTATAAGAAGCCTTGGTGAATTTCTGCAGTTCATCTTGTAGATGTTACACACTGCTGCTACTGAGCGTCTGTAGTGGAGGGAGTGGATGCTTGTGGATGTGATGCAAATCAAATGAGATGCTTTGTCTCGCATGGTGTCAAGCTTCTTGAGTTTTGCTGGAGCTGCATTCCTCCAGGCAAGTGGAACGTATTCTATCACACCCCTGACTTCTGCCCTGTAGACGGTGGTTAAGTAGGGAGGGTAGAAATAACGTGCCTGACAAATAGCTTTTGCCTGAAACATTGATTTCCCTGCTCCTCGGATGCTGCCTGACCTGCTGTGCTCTCCCAGCACCACACCTTTTGACTCAGATTCTCCAGTATCTGCAGTCCTCACTTTCTCCATGGTAGAAATAATGGTCCAGCCAAACTGAACAGAACTGAGGCTCATCTCTATGTAAATAACAAAACCAAGCAGTGACCTAATAATGGTGTTCTGATCCCAGTTGGTGCTATTACTGAACATGTCAGACCCCAGTCTGAAATCTGGCTTGATAGATCATTTTTAAAAATATTAATGAGTTAGTCTTTCACTGAAACACAAACATGCAATGCTGCAGATTCAGGTTGAGCAATAAAATGTAAGCTTAGTATGCAAAGGACATGAATATAAAATAGAATAAGTCAAAAAATTAGATTAAACTCAAGTTTGAAAATTAAAGATATCAGAGAAAGTGGAAACAGGGGACTGAGTTGGATGGTCAGCCATGGTCATATTGAATGGTGGAGCAGGCTAGAAGATTGCAAGGTACAAACCCATTGATTCCTAAAAAAGCACCCCTTACATCGAGAAACTAGAAGCAGGAGTAGGCCACTCGGCCCTTCGAGCCTGCTCCATCATTCAATATGACCATGGCTGATCATCCAACTCAGTACCCTGTTTTGACTTGCCATGATACCCTTTAATTCCTTTAGCCCTGAGAACTATATCTAACTGTTTTTCTGTGGCAAAGAGTTCCACAGGCTCCCCAATCTCTGGGCAAAGACATTTAGATTAGATTGGATTCCCTACAGTGTGAAAACAGGCCCTTCGGCCCAACAGGTCCACTCCAACCCTCTGAAGAGTAACCCACCCAGAGCCATTCCCCTACCCTGTATTTACCCCTGACTAATGCACCTAACACTATAGGCAATTTTGAATGGCCAATTCACCTGACCTGCACATCTTTGGATTGTAGGAGGAAACCAGAGCACCCAGAGGAAACCCACGCAGACACAGGGGGAGAATGCGCAAACTCCACACAGACAGTCACCCAAGGCAGGAATTGAACCCAGATCCCCAGTGCTGTGAGGCAGCATTGCTAACCACTGAGCATCTGTGCCACCCCCTGGTTAATATCTTCCTGTGACTCCAGTCTCTCATCATGTGATTGGCTCTTAATGGGGTTCTGGAATGGCTGCCCCAAGCACTGGGTTGTCAGGACAACAGGAAATGGCCAATGAATTTGGCCTTGTCCACACTGTCAGAACCACATAGACCAAGAGTCACATGATGAGGCAGGATTCCACCTTTGTCACTCCCCAGGCAGTCACACAGTGGATTCGCAGTCTAGCTGGTCAATAGTAAGTTTGATGTGTGTGACTTGGTGGGTGATGTAAGATCTTATGTTCTATTCTCAACTGCTTGAGTCTTGTTGCTGTTGTCCAAGGCCACAGTTTCTAGTTTCAGTGACAGAGGGAGTCTGTAGAGTATTGACGTGGTACCTTTGCTATTTATGCATTCACATTTGTTGGCTAGGCCAGGATTTCTTGTTACAATTCAACTACATTGCTGTGGGTCTGAAGACACATGTAGGCCAGATCAGGTAAGGATGGCAGATTTCTTCTTTTCTGAATAGTTTTAAGAATCAGATGGGGTTTTCCTTGACAATTGACTCATCGTTAAACTTCTAATTATAGATTTTTAATGAATTCAAATTCCACTATGCTGTGGCAGGACTTGAACCCAGGTCTCTAGGACATTATCTGAGTCTCTGGATTAGTGAAATACCACTAAGCTGTCACCTCCCCACCCGAGCAGCCATACGCTTGTGAAGAGCAGGAAGGAACAGAGGAAGGGAAGGGGAGTGGGGAGAGAGGGGGAGACAGACCGAAAGATGGAGAAAGCAAGGGCTTCCATTTCAATCACAGCTCTCAGTTCCACAGGGTAAACAGAGAATGTTCAAGCAATGAACTGCATCCTCAATTTTGGAATGCAGCCAATTTGTGAACAGCAAGCTCCCACAGATGCAGTAAAGACTAGATAATCCGCTTTACTGGAATAATTACTGCGCAAGATGTGGCTGAAGACCTCATCTGCTCTTTGTTGAACATGTCCACGCTGTTCCACTAATTTCTCATTGGAATGGTGACACCATGAAGAGCGTAGCACTCCCACAATGATACACCAAACTTTCAATCAGCTTCCGCAGCGAGGCTTAGACCCAAAACCTCCCAAATTAGGCAGGTGTGTGGATGTTTAGCTGAGGCTGACCACAGTTTGAAACCGGAATCAGCCCAAGCTGCAGTTCTGGTGGGTTCGTGAAGAAGCTGTTGTTGCAGTAGCTCATTGGTTATTGCAGCTTCCTCTACTTTTGTGATTGCCATTGTAGTAGTTGTAGACTTTGCTGCGATTGTTGTTGACATTAGCACCTGTTTCAGCTGTTGTTGACTTCTCATTGGCTGTTCTTCAATTCAGAGTCTAATAATGACTCAGGGTTGCTTGTGTTTTACTATCACTTTAAGAGTGATGTCCCTTTAAGAAACTCAACATAAAGCAAATGCGATGTCTTGCACTTCGGCAAAAAGAATACAGAGACGGACTATTTTCTAAACGGTGAGAAAATTCATAAAGCCAAAGTACAAAGGGATCTGGGAGAGCTAGTCCAGGATTCTCTAAAGGTTGACTTGCAGGTTGAGTCCTTGGTTAAGAAAGCAAATGTAATGTTGTCACTTATCTCAAGATGGTTGAATGTAAAAGCAGCGATGTGCTACTGAGACCTTATAAAGCTCTGGTTAGGCTCCATTTAGAATACTGTGTCCAGTTTTGGGCCCCACACCTCAGGAAGAAAATGCTGACACTGGAGCGTGTCCAGCGGAGATTCACACGGATGATCCCTGGCCTAACATACAATGATCGGCTGAGGATCCTGAGATTGTATTCATTAGAGTTTAGAAGGTTGAGGGGAGATCTAATAGAAACTTACAAGATAATGTAAGGCTTAGAAAGGGTGGACGCTGGGAATTTGCTTCCGTCAGGCGGGGAGACTAGGACCTGTGGGCACAGCCTTAGAATTAGAGGGGATCAATTTAGAAAGGAAATGAGGAGACATTTCTTCAGCCAGAGAGTGGTGGGCCTGTGGAATTCGTTGCCACGGAGTGCAGTGGAGGCCGGGATGTTAAATGTCTTCAAGGCAGAGACTGATAAATTCTTGATCTCGCAAGGAATTAAGGGGTACAGGGAAAGTGCGGGTAAGTGGAGTTGAAATGCCCATCAGCCGTGATTAAATGGTGGAGTGGACTCGATGGGCCAAATGGCCTTACTTCCACTCCTCTGTCTTATCGTCTTATGGTCTTAACACACTATACCTGGTGTGACCAGCGTCTACAGTCATACTGTATTGTAACACCATAGATACAGACTGTGTCTGGATTGTATATATTAGATTGGCTATAAATAAACCCTCCAGGGGATCCGCAAGTAAATTAAATCCATACGCATCAGTTGTGCCACATTTAGATAGACCAGGAATATCATTACACAGCGACAGCAGTGGGATTTTCTCCTTAAAAATAGTTGATTGTGGTTTCTGATTGCATGGTAACATACTTTTGCATGTTGGGTTTCTTAAAATAATAAGACAATGCACACACAAGCCTAAGTGGATGTCATCCTCAAGTTGAAACACAACAGTCTATGGGTATTCCTGGAACTCACCAGGCTGATTCCTGACCCATAGATCATTGCAGACATTGGCATTGTTTCCCATCAGGCAATGGGAGCTGGAGAACAGGGTATACTTTATTTTGTTTCCCTCTGTGTCTCTGCTCAGTGTCAGCAGTAAGTTGTTTGATTACCATCTTGATTGATTGAGTAACCAACTCTTCCATATTATTAATGTCAGTGTTGCTGTGTTTGAAGGATAGTTTCTGAGTGTCATTGCAACATATTATTTATTGTCCTCATAATGATGGCCATTTGAGAGTTGAGGTAACAGCACCTGATGAGGGAGACACTTATTGTCCACTGTATCCAATCCATTATTGTGTCTTTTGCAAGAGTTTTATCTGAATGTTTGTGGGAGCCAACTTTAAGAAAGATACTAGCATTATTTTGTTGGTCTGCCCATCAAATCAGGAGGATGCTGATTATTTGAGTAGAAATAATATACAAAGATTTGGAGAAAAGGTAGGAGATTGGCATGAGGCAATTTCTAGAAATGTTGGGGTCTTGAAAATGTGGAAGCTATTTTTTGTCCTTCAGTAATAGCCAAAAGCTGGGGTTCTCTCCCAGCCACATATGAGACAATCTTAGCAAGTTTTGAAAAGATTTGTTGCTCAGGCTGAGGTTTTGGATGTAGGTTTGCTCGCCTGGACAAAGGCCAACCTCCAGTTTATAGAATTCATTCACCAGGCCCACTGTCAAGGAAAGGCCGCCAGCATCCTCAAAGATCCATCCCACCCTGGCAATGTTTTTCTACAACCTCTACCATCGGGGAGAAGGTACAGAAGCCTGAACACACTCACCAGCCGGTTTCGTAACAGTTTCTACCCTACTGTTGTTAGAATACTGAATGGACTCACAAACTCTGAGCATTTCCCTGTACCTGTGTTTTTGTTTCTGCTGCTGTTTACCTATTATTTACTTATCTATGTTATTTAACTCTGTCATCTGCCTGTACTGATCACAAGACAAAGCTTTTCACTGTGCCTCGGTACACGTGACAATAAATTCAATTCAATTCAATTCCTGCTTCTCTCTTAAAGATGTGTGCGGAGCAGTTGTATAGAATCCGTGGTCTCTGTCTGTAGGAGTGAGGAAATGCAACATAGAATTGTGAGAATCAAAGAGAAAGAGTGAGACTGAGAGAGAGAGAGGGTGAAGTGGGAGCAGGGAGTTGTGTGTGTGGGGAATGCAGATATAAATGTGTTTGTATCATTCGGTGTAGATTGGAAACTGTTCAGGTTACCAGCTGAAGTGAGCAAAGCTCTGGGCATTGAATACAGACCAGATCTGAGAGCTGTTAATGAGAAAGAATATCAAACAGAAGAGGTGGACTTGCATTCATTCAGAATCTTAGACCATAATAAATAGTCACGGAAGTAGGCATTTCAGCCCCTCGAGTCTGCGCAGACATTCAATCGGACCATGGCTGATCCAACATTCCATCTTATACCATCTCTTTCCCTCAATATTCATTGGAAACCCATTGAATTCCCTCAGAGTGCCATTTCTGAATGTAATCACAGCATTCTTACAGTGCAGAGAAAGCCATTCAGTCCATCATGCCTGCACCCATTCTATTATCTTTGAGCCAATCTCAGTTTGGGGCTCCACACTGTCGTCCTCGCAGTCTACAATTCCTCCAATTGTCAAAGGTGTCAGCCATTGCGTCGTACACAGCAAGATCCCACATTTTAGCACCATGATCAATTAGGCTGCACAAGCAATGCTGGGCGGGGTAATGGGAGAGAGTGGAATCACTGAATCAATCTCATTAACCTGGCTCTGCAGTTTCAGAGACCATCTTCCAAACATGGATCTGGAAATTCTCACTGTAACTTGTTCCTGTATCAACACCTGAAGTATTGTGGACAGTTCTGGTCCCCTTACCTGAAGAGGGATGTAGTTATATTGGAGACAGTTCAGAGAAGGTTCACTCGATTAGTACCAGAGGTGAAAGGTTTGTCTTATGAAGAGAGATTGAGCAGTTTAAGTCGATACTCTCTACAGTTTAGAAGAATGAGAACTTAATTGAAGTCTATAAGATGTTAAAGTACGGATTGACAAAGTCGACATAGAGAGGCTGTTTCCTCATGTGGGCAATCGAGAACAAGAGGTCACAGTTTTAGGATAACAGGAAACAGATTTCAAACAGAGATGAGGAGAACTTGCTTCTCCCAAAGGGTCATGAATCTGTGGAACTCACTCCCGCAGAGTGCAGTGGATACTTGGAACTGAATACATTTAAAAAGAAGAGAGACAGATTTTTTATTAGTAATGGGTTGAAGGGTTGTGAGGAATGGGCAGGATGGTGGAGTTGTGGCTGAGATGAGATCAGCTGTGATTGTATCGAATGACAAAGTAGGCTGGGGGTGGTTGAATTTCCTACTCCTCCTCCTATTTCTTATGTTCTCATGTAACTATAACCAAAAATTATTTAATTGATGAATTTATTCAGGCCAAATAGTGTGGCACTCCTTCTGCAGACTAGTTAGTGACCATATAGAGGATTTTAAAATGACAAAAGTGGTTCTACAGAGATGGGGTGGGAGCTATCAATATAAGTCAACCACTAATGAATCTGATTCGGAATTTAAGACAACACTGCTTTATCTAGTGAATGGTGGGGATAAGACCATAAGATGTAATAGGCCATTCAGCCAATCGAGCCTGCTCCACCATTCATTGAGATTATGCCTGAACTGATAATCCTCAACTCCACTTTCCTGCTCTTTCCCCATAACCCTTGATTCCCTGACTCATTAAAAATCTGTTTATCTTAGCTTCGAATATTCTTAATAACCCAACCTCAATATCCAGCATCAAACTAAGTACCAGATACGACAACTCAAACACAGTCCTGCAGAGTCCTCCTTATCGACATCTGATGGCTTCTGTCAAAATTGGGAGCACTGTCTCACAGATTAGTCTGTAGATTCATACTTTACAATCTCCCAGACACCATGGTCACCATCCTGGATATGCCTTCCTGCACATGCAGGACAGATACAGCAGAAGTGGCAGCACAGTGGGATATAGCAGGAGGGAGTTGCTCTGGGAGTCTTCTTCAATATTGATTCCTGACCCCATGAAGTGTCATGGCTTCAGGTTAAACATGGGCAAGGAAACCTATTGTTCCCCACATACCACCCTCCCTCAGCTAATGAAGCAGTACTCCTCCACATTGGACAACATTTAGGGGAAGCACTGAGGGTGGGAAAGGCACAGAATGGACTCTGGGTGGGGAATTTCAAGGTCATAAGTGTGGTGCATTCCTGATAAAGGCCTTATGCTTGAAATGTCGATTCTCCTGCACCTCGGGATGCTGCCTGACCTGCTGCGCTTTTCCAGCACCACACTCTTGACTCTGATCTCCAGCATCTGCAGTCCTCACTTTCTCCTGCGATATTTCAATGTCCACTCACCAAGAGTGGTTTGGCAGCAGCTTTACTGATCGAACTGGTTGGGTCCTAAAGGTTTGTGTGTACATTAATGTTTCAATTTAACTATAAAGGATCAACAAAATCATAAATGATATGGAAGTTGGAAAATAATGAGGAGGATAGCTGTAAGCTTTGGCAGGATACCAGTGGGCTGGTCAGCTGGTTGGAGCAGGGACAAATAGAATTCAAACCAAAAATCTGTGAGGGAATGCACTTGGGGAGGGCTAGAAGGGAAGGAAGGAAGGACACCGTGATTGGTGGGACCCTGGAAAGTGCTGTAGGTCAGAAGGACCATGGTGTGTATGTCTTCACAGATCCCTGAAGGGAGCGAGGTATGTAGATGAGGTGATTAAGAAAGCATATGGAATACTTGTCTTTGTTCACTCAGGTATAGAATCCAAGAGCAGGTTATACAAGTTACAGGGTATGCTGGAACAGTGTTACTTAGACCACAACTGGAGTACTGTGTGCAGTTCTGGTCACTAGTTTATAAGAAGGATGTGGCTGCACTGGAGAGGGTGCAGGGGAGATTTACCAGGATGCTGCCTGGACTGAAAGGTCTGAACAATGAGGAAAGATTGGATAGGCTGGGAATGTTTTTCTTGGAGAGTAGACTTGATAGAGATAAGAAGGTTCTGAGGGTCATTGATAGGGTGGTGAGGAAGGCACATTTCCAAGCAGTTGAGGGCTTAATAAACAGGGGACTTAGTTTTAAGGTGCAAAGTAGAAAGCCAAAGGGGGAAGTGTTTTCACCCAGAGGGTGTTGGGAGTCAGGAACTCACTGCCTGAAAGGGGGATAGTCAGAAACTCATGTAACATTTAAGCTGCATTTAGATATTCACTTATGTTGCTATTGTCTCCATGGTTACGGGGCAAGAGATAGAAAACAGGATTAGTGAGATCAGATCTTTGTTGACCAGCATAAGCTCAATAGGCCAAATGGCCTCATTCTATGCTATAAACATCTTTGAGCCTGTGTTGATATAGCCACTAGATTGGGTCTGCAACAGATACTGAGGGAACCAACAAGAGGGAAAACATACCTGACCTCGCCCTCACCAGTTTGCCTGGCACAGCACTGTCTGTCCATGGAAGGATCAGCAGGGACTGCTACATAGTCCCGATGGAACTGAACAGTAACTCAGCTCCTGAGTCCCCAAAGCTGTCCACAAAGCACAAATCAGGAGTGTGATGGAGTCCTCCCCACTTGCCTGGATGGATGCAGCTCCAACAACACTCAAGAAGCTTGACACCATCCAGGACAAACCAGCCGCTTGATTGGCACCACATCCATAAGCATTCACTCCCTCCATCACCCCCGCTCAGTAGCAGCGGTGAGTACTATCTACAAGATTCACTGCAGAAATTTACCTGGGCTTGTCAACAACATCTTCCAAACCCACAGCAACTTCTACCTGGAAGGATGAGAGCAGAAGACACATGGAGAACCGCCAACTCCAATTCCCCACCTCCTGACTTGAAACTAGATTGTCATCCCTTTAGTATCACTGGGTCAAAATCCCTGAACCCCCTCCAAAGAAAAACTGTGCATGTCCTGGGGACATAGAGACACCAACCATTTTGTTTTGGAGGGAGTTCTAGGTTTTTGATCCTAAGAACTGCAGCAGTACAACATTTGGGGCTACCTTCTCTGGGGCAACTAGGGATGGGAAATGAATGTTGGACTAGCCAGCGACACCCACATCCTGTCAAAGAACTTGTGAAATCTATCCAGTTGTTTTAGGTACCAGATGTGGCGAGCACAGTGGATATTATGAAGACATTTGATCAAGTATCAGTGTATTTAGATAAGGAGGAGGGTTCCACATAGTAGATTAATTAATCAAGTTAGATCACATGGGATTCAGAATGAGCTTGCCAATTGGATACATGATTGGTTTAACGGCAGGAGACAGCGAGTAATGGTGGAGGTTGCTTTTCGGATTGGAGGCCCATGACCAGTGGTGTTCCACAGGGATCAGTTCTGGTTCCTCTTTTGTTTGTCATTTATATAAATGATTTGGGTGAGAACATAGGAGGCCTGGTTAGTAAGTTTGTAGATGACACTGTTAGCGCGGATGAAATGATATCAGTCCGAGCTCAGAGTGCGGTTCAACAATCGGTAACGTTTATTGATACAGTAACGCCGGCGGAGACCAACCGAGGTCCGAATCTCGGCTGTTCTGCTGTTCCAGTGCGCAGCTACACATTATATACCTTTCTTTGTCAGGATGTGAGGATTTTGAGTATGAATGGGATGATAGTTCCCCATCATCGCTGGAGTAGGTGCAAATGGTGGGTTTCCCTCCGTCCCAGGAGAGTTGCAGTGTACACACAATAGGGTGCTAATTGGATTATGTAAACAGGTCCGGGTACTATCTGCTTGTCTCTCTCTGTGAGGGCTGGGGGCTAGCACCCACTTTGTTCACTTGGGGTGCTGGGGTGTATTAGTCTGTTTGTTCCTGTCTGGTGGATGCCTGTCCTTTGTGTCAGGATGGTTCTGTATTGATGAATATGGGTGTGTTTCAGTCAGTCTCTTGATTTGATTAGGAGATGGGTTTCCATATTAATTAGCTCGGGAGTTTCGGTCTATGAGTCATGGTTAGTGTCTGGCCTAGTGTGGATTTGATCTGTCCTCTGGCTCCCATCTCCTGGTCACGTGGGCGGACCGGCAGCTGCTGAGTTCTGTGTGTTTAAGCTGCGGCTGCCGTTTAAAACACAAAATGAATTCCTATAGTTTTACCGATGTCGGCATAGTCCCGTGGCAAATGCGGGGCGACTCTGATGCCCGCTTGCAGTCCCCCCTTTCGGCAAGGGGTTGGACACATCCACACCCCTGATGCCGATATTTTAAAAGTCAGTTCCTCGCCCGGTACATTCCGCCGGCCGTCATGCTGCAGTCATGGGGCCTTTGGATAGTCCCGGGAGAAGGTCACATTAACTCGAGCCCTGTGAGCTCACGGTGACTGATCGCCCGCCAGGAGGCTATGGCGTGGGGCATGGTCTTTCTGGCCTTTCGTTTCTTGTGCTGACGGCATGAGTGACACGCCACCAGGAGCCAGGCCAGAGCCAGCAGTAACTGTAGGCCTACAATGGTGCGCGAGATGATTCGGATCCAGGGATGTATGTTTACGTTTAGGCCCCAATCCCACACCCTCTATGCCCAGCCCTGGGACTGCAGAGCTGGCTCTGTGTCCTCCTCTAGGTCCTTTATATGTGATTGCAACTGGTGGTACAGTTTCACTGAGTGTCCTACCCGGGTCCTAAGCTCCCGTAAGACCAAATGTGGGATGGGGGCTCCTGATATTCCCTGAGGGTGTCCCTGAATTTATCAGTAGTTTGTATGGACTCGGGGTTCCGTCGTCAGACCTCTGAGATGTGAGCTTGCCCAACCGTGACTGGGCGCCTGGGGGTGAAGCAGAACTCGTGCTGGGGAATCGGGCACTGCAGTCCGTTATACCAAAATGAGGTTTCAAGAGTGGAAACACAATACTGTCCCCTTCCACCATACCCCACCCTAGTGAAGTGGGGGTCCATGGGTTTGATTTCAAGGGTGCAGCCCTGTGTCCGGTTGAACCTGCATTCCGCTGTTTCACTCCTTCATAAGGGGTGAGGGCAGATGGTAATTGCCCCCCGCCGCTTGCAGCCTGTAAGCGGCACCCCGTACACAGCGCCGTTTCGAGATATGGCTGTGTGGTGAGCTAATCGATATTTGAGGGAAGCGTTTTCCCGTATGACTCCGATGTTCTCAATGTGAAACAGGGGAAATGGCCCAGATCCTGGGGTGACCACGGGGATCAGGAGGACAATCCCGACTCCTGTCGCCTCACTGACCTCACAGTCGGGCATCACTGGGTATACTCTGGTCATACCCTTCAGAGTCCGACTGTTGAGCGGCCCGGAGCGCCCCGCGAGTGAGGCCAGTTTGGCGCTGTCGATCCAGTCGGGCACCTCCCCCCTTTGGACCTGGTCAAGATTATGCCGGATCTGGGTTACCATCCATAGGCCATACGCATGGCACAGCTGCCCCTCGTGGATGTGGGCCATGTTTTCCCTTTCCCGGTCTATAAGGCGGTTAATGGTGTGGGCGTGTGTTTCCAGGACTGCAATGCTGTCGAGCTGGGTGTATGCTCCCTCTTCCCCCAGGCGTGCCTGGTCTGCCTGATTTGTGAGAGACCTCTGTAGCAGGTCCCTCATTACCCCTTTTAGTTGCTCGATCTTTTCATTAAGGCCCTGGATGTCTAGGGAGTTTACTATGGATGTTCCCGTGTTGAGTCCTGTGAGAGCATCGTTGACTATGCCCCGTCTGTGTCCTTGTGTGTGCGTGTTATGTATGTCATTTCGGTAGTGGGTTGCCCCCATGGCGTCTATGGCCCTCTCTATAACCTCCTTCCCCATCATGGCGTATAGGTTGCGTACCTGTGCTGTGCAATAGTCCGGTACCCGGATGCCCGATATATTGACCAGCACAGGCACGACCTCGTGTCGGACGTTGTCATAAAGGGCCTCCCCCTCATCCCACAATACCAGTCCCCCCGCGGGCCCCGGTCCCAGGGAGTGGCACGGCAATATCTCGGGAGTCGTGGTCGGGGGTGGTGTGGTTGGGGCGGGTGGAAAGCACAAATACAAGGAGATTACCGCGGCATTGGTGGGCTCATAATACCCGCAAACAGACAGATCCCGTAAAGTAAAAGCATCAAAGGCCAGGGCAGAGGAGAGGTCCTCCGGCATGCCACACATTGTCCCGAACATGCAAACCCCCAAGTCCATCGCCGGGCGCAGGTCGGCCGCGGGTCGTGCTCTGACGTGCAGAATAAACAGAATGTCTGTACGCCCAGGAGGACCTCCAGCCAGGCATTGTAGAACGCGTCGATCTCGTCGGGCTTGTCCCTTGCAGGAATACAGATGGCGTCGGACGCGTTGAAGGCAACACCGTGGCGGTAGAAGTTGTCATGTATCTGGGGAAAAGAAGGCATCAGTCGTAGGGCGAAGAGGAGAGCAGGGAGGAGAGCGGTGCACCGGTGAAGCATGATCTGTGGGAAGAAAGGGAGAGAGAGAGAGGGGCACCCTTACCAAGGGTGTAGGGGTTAGGATGTGTTGGAGCAGGCCCCCCCGGACCGGTCCGCCCGTCGCACTGTAAGGAGAAAAAGGAGACGGTTAGAGTCAAGTCAAAGGTGGGGGGGTGTCTGTCCGATCGGGGCTTAAGGGAAGGGTTTAAGCTGGGACCAGTGTTTCCACCTGCCCTTTCCTTTCATGTCGAATCAGGCGCACGTGTCGCTGGTGAGGATGATTTCGTGCGGTCCCAGCCACCGGGGGGGGCGAAGCCGGGCCGGTCGGGGGCGGCTCTGACCAGGACTTTGTCCCCAACGCCGGGAAGGGGTTGGGCGGGCAGATGCGGTTGCAGTTTTGTCTGGTCCCTAATGTCCTGCTGGTCGCACACAGTTTGTCTAAGGGCCCGCAGCTGCGCGTCCAGCTGCCTGATATAGCGCGTCATCCTGTCCCGCAGGGGGGGCCATGTCTTCCCCCCAGACCATGACGTTCTCTGGTAGTCGCATGGCCCTCCCCGTCATGAGCTCGAAGGGAGTGAGGCCAGTGGAGCGGCCTGGGGTGGCCCTTAAGCGCATCAGTATGCAGGGCAGAACGTCCACCCAGCCCTGCTCTGGAGTTGGTGGTGGTCACCGTGGGGCGCAGGACACTGTGCCGGGTGAGCTCGGCAACGATTGCCTCAGTGGCGCGTAGCGCCTCAGGTTTAATCGGGTATTGTTGGTGCGGGGCGAGTATGGGACCGGGTATCTGCTCAGGAGGGGAGCGAATGAGGCCGCAGTCCTGCTTGCTCGTGGCCCACACCTCCGGGACGAGTTGGCAGACGGCCCCGAAGCCACCGTCCTTGGTCCAGTCCCGGGCAATGGGCACACTGGGGGCAAGCGCAGCGACGGATTTAGTGGGCACCCATCTACCCTCGTGGGCGCTCGTGTGAAATTTGCGGGATGTCCACAGGAGGCGACGGTGGACCGCGTCCACCACCGCCCCCAGTTCGCCCAGAAGGTCGATACCAATAATCGTCCCCTCCGAGTTTGGGCAAACCCAGAAATGCACGGGGAGTAAAATGTTGTCTACCTCTAGGAGGACGGCCTCGCTTCGGCGTGCAATAACCGAGCTTCCCCAACCCCTTTAATGGAAATGGAGTGGTGGGTTGAGGGAAGGTCGAGGTCGGTGAGGGAGACCGACGCCCCCGTATCAATCAAAATCTTGCATCGGCGGCCCCCTAGCGATGCTGAAACCCAGATACGGGGGTCGGCTCCCGAGATGGGGGCTGACGCTACTCAGTCTTTGCGTCGAGCGAACAGCTGTAAAAGCTCGAGCAGCTGGCCCCAACTGAGTTGATCCTAGTCGGGGGTGGTGAGTTTCGGGCTTGGGCTGCAGGGTTTGTGGGGTTTGTGGGGGCTGGGGTCGCGGTTGACCCCTTGTCTGGGGCGATCCTGGTCATGGGGGCGCGAGGAGTGCGGCTGTGGAGGTGGCTAGCCCCCCCTTCGGACCCGGACCCCAGGGGCGTCGGAAAGAGAGCGGGCATTGGGCTTTGTGGTGCCCCGTCCGTTTGCAGCGTCCGGTTCGTCCGTCGAAACTGCCGCAACGGCGGGCACCGCTCAGTTGTCAAGGGACATGGCCCAGTTCTCAAGCTCCGCAAAGGTGACATAGGGCACCAGGCCCGTCCGTAGGACTGCCTGGTGTGCGGGGCTCAGGCCGTCTTTGTATAATTGGACGAATGCGGGGTTCTGCCTATCAGTGTCGGGAACCCCGCTGTGTGCTCGGAACGCCTCAAACTTGTGGACCCCATATTCCTGGGCGCCCTCCCCAGGTTTCTGAGTGATACCCACAATGGTGTTCCAGTTGACCGGTGTATGGCCGAGCGCCTCGCTGACATCAGCCTTGAAGTCAGCGAGGGCAACCTCCTGTTCGCGACGGCTGTCGCTGAGGTTGGTGCACCAGGACCCATTCTGGTGCGCGGGCTGGAGCCTGGACCACAGGTTCTCCGGGGGTTTGGTCCGGACCAGGCCGGCCACGTCCCTATTGTGAAGGTTGTGGCAGATCTGCATCTCCCTAAGCCTCTGCCAAAATTCAGCATTATTGTGCCGGGGCTTAAGGGCAGGGAGCCTGTCCAGAAGTTTCATGGTGTCGCCCGGGGTCAGGGAGACGTACGTCATCTTGAGGCGGGGGTTATGGGCAAGGGTCGTGGCCCGTCCACTCTCCCCTCCCCCGGGGGTATATTCAATTTTCACCGGGGCTGCACGGGCGCGATTCCCGGGGGTCCGGATTGTCCGTGAGCCCCTCCCAGTCCCAGGTGGGGGACGGCGGGGCGCTGGGCGCATCGGATAAGGTCGGTAAAACCGTACGGGCAGTAAGCGCTCTGTGGCCTGCTTTTCCTTGTCTTGGACATAAAGCTGAACCTTGCCAGCAAGCCTGACGTGTGCCTGTAGCACCAGGACGCAAGCTTTCTCGTACCTATCTTTCTTCTGGCGGGCCCACCACTCGTGCTGTACATCCAGCGGGTCGCCAGCCTGAGCAAAGCATAGCCTTAATAACTTTTTTATTCTCTTCGGCTATAAAACGGGTAAGGGAACCCTCCGGCCCCCAATCTAGGTCCTCAGCCGTGCTTCCACCAATGGTAGGGGCGCAGCGGGTGTAACTTGACAGAAGCTAAACTAAAGTAAAGCTAGCAGGCGTGCTAAGGGATGTCGCTGGCACGGGCTTATTAATCGCCCAGTCGGGGAGCCCACTCCCTGTAAGTCGAACCCTAGCCCCGCGGGTCAACCTGGGCAGGGGTGGGGATAGTTACAGGCGGGGCACGTGACGATTCCTGAGCACGCGACCCTGGGTTTCCGTGAGTCTCTCTCTCACTGCCTGACGTTCAGCGGCCATGTGTACCCCACGAACACTGGGCGTGAACCAGGGGCCCAAGTGCAAGGGGGGGGGGGGGGGGTCGTGAACTCAGACCTAACCGCATCTGATCCTGCAGAGGCCAACACCTCGGGACCGCGAAGTCAATGGGCAGAGCGCGTAACCGTCGCTTGGCCCAGAGGCTCCGCATGTCGGGCTGGTTTGGAGGACTTCCCTTCTTGTAGCGCGCGTAGACCTCCCAGCCTCTACCGCGTACGCAAGGAAGGCGCTAAAACCGGGCTCAACGTACAATGGGATCCCCTATCTCCCACTGCAGAGGTCAGTCAGGAAGGCTTGTTTGGTCGGTTTTTAAACGGGGGGTCAATCTGTCGGGGTCTCGTACCTAAAGTCGTCGGTCCAAGGATAGTCCGTCAGTCACAGTAGCACATTAACAATAAACGACAATAATAATAATCACACACACATTTACTAGTGTTCCGCGACCCCAAACGCCCACCCGCGAAGGATCACTCACACACACACTCACACACACACACACACTTTTAAAGAGTACTCTACCGTTACACGACTGCCGGACTCACTCTGTTCACAGGTTCAGATAACAGCCGGCAGTGAAGTCCCTTGCGGGGCACTGGGAGACTTTTATGCGAGAAGTAAAAGAGTAAAGATACTCACCCAGTGCCGTCGCAGGGATCCAGCAGCCGTCGTTAACCAGGACGAAGCCCCCAATTGTTAGCGCGGATGAAATGATCTCAGTCCGAGCTCAGAGTGCGTTTCAACAATCGGTAACGTTTATTGATACAGTAACACCGGCGGAGACCAACCGAGGTCCGAATCTCGGCTGTTCTGCTGTTCCCGCGCGCTGCTACACATTATATACCTTTCTTTGTCAGGATGGGAGGATTTTGAGTATGAATGGGATGATAGTTCCCCATCATCGCTGGGGTAGGTGCAAATGGTGGGTTTCCCTCCGACCCAGGAGAGTTGCAGTGTACACACAATAGGGTGCTAATTGGATTATGTAAACGGGTCCGGGTACTATCTGCTTGTCTCTCTCTGTGAGGGCTGGGGGCTAGCACCCACTTTGTTCCCTTGGGGTGCTGGTGTGTATTAGTCTGTTTGTTCCTGTCTGGTGGATGCCTGTCCTTTGTGTCAGGATGGTTCTGTATTGATGAATATGGGTGTGTTTCAGTCAGCCTCTTGATTTGATTAGGAGATGGGTTTCCATATTAATTAGCTCCGGAGTTTCGGTCTATGAGTCATGGTTAGTGTCTGGCCTAGTGTGGATTTGATCTGTCCTCTGGCTCCCATCTCCTGGTCACGTGGGCGGACCGGCAGCTGCTGAGTTCTGTGGGTTTAAGCTGCGGCTGCCGTTTAAAACACAAAATGAATTCCTATAGTTTTACCGATGTCAGCATAGTTCCGTGGCAAATGCGGGTGGCTCTGATGCCCGCTTGCAACACCAAAATTGGTGCCATAGGAGACAGTGAAAAAGGTTTTCTAAGATTACAAAGGGACCTTGATCAAATGGGTTAATGGGTTGGAAATGGCCAATGGAGTTCAATCTGGATCAATGTGAGGTACTACATTTTGGTAAACAAACAAGGGTAGGGCTTATACAATTAATGGTAGGGCCCTGGGTAGTGTTATAGAACAGAGGGACCTACGGGTGCAAGTACATAATTTTTTGAGGTTTGTGTCACATCTAGAAAGGGTGATTAAAAAGGCGTTTGGCACGCTAACCTTCATTGCTCAGTCCTTAGAGTAGAGGAGTTGAGAAGTCATGTTGAGGTTGTACAGGACATTGGTGAGGCCTCTTCTGGAATACTGTGCCTAATTCTGCTCACTCAATTAGAGGAAGGGTATTGTTAAGCTGGAGAGGGTTCAGAAGAGATTTGCCAGGTATGGAATCTTTGAGTTATAAAGAAAGGCCAGATAGGCTGGGACTTCTTCTACTAGAGAGTGGGAGGTTGAGAGGTGACCTAGTAGAAGTTTATAAAATAATGAGAGGTATAGATAGAGTTAATGGTAGTGGGTTTTTTTTGTAGGGTGAGGGATATCAAGACTTGGGAGCACATTTTTAAGGTGAGAGGAGAGAGATTTAAAAAAGACATGAGGGGCAAATTCTTTACACAGAGAGTGGTCCATGTGTAGAAAGAACTTCCCGAGGAAGTGGTAGATGTGGGTACAATTACAACATTTCAAAGACATTTGGGTGAGTACATGAAGAAGGGCATATGCCCGAAACGTCGATGGTCCTGTTCCTTGGATGCTGCCTGACCTGCTGCGCTTTTCCAGCAACACATTTTCAGCTGAGTACATGAATAGGAAAGGTTTGGAGGGATATGAGCCAGGAGCAGATAGGTGGGGCTAGTTTAGTTTGAGATTATGGATTGGTTAGGCCGAGGGTCTGTTTCCATGCTGTGTGGCTTTATGTCTCTAGACTCAGAATTTGCTTAATATCAGAAGTCAGTGGGTGCTGATTATTTTTAAGACTGGGCAGTGGGTTACAGCAGCTGTTTGCCGGAGGATCAGTTTTGAGTCCATTCCTGTTTTCCTAAGGTGTAAATGGTCCTGTCTCCAGCGTACAGAGGATACCCAGTCTGGCAAGACAGCAGTCAGTTACGGGTGAGTTCTAGCCTTGCCAGAGGATGACAGGATAGTGAAATGGGCAGAAACATGACAGATGGAGTTCTATGTGCAGAAGTGTGAAATGATGCACGAAGGGAGGAAAGGCAGTGTTCTATAAATGGAAGAAGAAAACAAATACAGCGGATGCTGGGAATCCGAAATGAGAAGAGAAAATGCTGGAAGCACTCAGCAGGAACCCAGTTTAAGAAGAAGAGGTCTCCCTTTGAAGACAGATTTCTCTGCGTTAATCTGTGGAATTCTCGTTCTCAGACAGCAGTAGAAGCTGCTCAAGACAGTCACAACCAGATCAGCCATGATCTTATTCAATGGTGTATCAGTCTCGAAGGGCTGAATGGCCTACCATTGCTCTGACACAACTTCTAGGTCAGGCAATGTTTCTGGAGACAGGAAGCCACAGTTAATGTTGCCTTCAATGATACTGATCCCATAATTGCCTCAATTTTGAGAAGCATTTGTATGTTCACAAGTCCTTAAAGGTACCAGGCCAATTTGATGAGGTATTTAAGAAAGGATATGGATTACTTGGATTGTATACAAAAGGAACAAAATATAAAGAAAAAGCGATCATACTAGAATTTTATGGATCACTGGTTAGACCCCACCTGGAATATTGGGGTGAATTCTGGACACCACACTTCAGCCAAGATGTGAAACCTTGAGAAGGTGATGGTGAGCTGCCTTCATGAACTGCTACAGTCCGTGTGTTGTAGGTAGAGCCACAGTGCCCTTACGGAAAGGAATTCCAGGATTTTGATCCAGTGACACTGAAGGAATGGTGATATATTTCTGAGTCAGGCTGGTGAGGGGTTTGGAGGGGAACTTGCAGGTGGTGGTGTTCCTACGTATCTGGTGCCTTTGCCCTTTTGGATGGAACGGGTCATGGGTTTGGAAGGTGCTGTCTCAAGAATTTCTACAGCACACCTTGCAAATAGTGCACACTGCTGTTACTGAGCGTCAGTGGGGTAGGGAGTGGATGTTTGTGGATCTGTTGCTAGTCAAGTGAACTGCTTTGTCCGGGATGGTGTCAAGTTTCTTGAGTGTTGTTGGAGCCGCACCTCATCCAGATGTGTGGATCCTTATGTTTTGGAGTCAGTAATACAAAGGAATTTTCTACGTGAAAGAATAACAGAAGTTGAAAGGGTTCATAAGAATGAGGAATTTACAACACCATGGGCCAGCAACGGGGCTAACCAAAGGACCCGCAAGACCCAGTGGTCCCAGTGGCCTGTCTTTTGCACCTTCCTATGAGTTTATGAATGAATATGTTCAGCAAGACAACAGGAACAACTGTGAGGGACTTATTAACCAATATTGTAGGTTGCAACGGGACATTGACAGGATACAGAGCTGGACTGAGAAGTGGCAGACGGAGTTCAACCTGGAAAAGTGTGAAGTGGTTCATTTTGCAAGGTCAAATTTGAATCCAGATTACAGGGAAAAAGGCAGGATTCTTGGTAGTATGGAGGAACGGAGGGGTCTTGGGGTCCACACCCATAGATCCCTCAAAGTTGCCACCCAAGTTGATAGGGTTGCTAAGAAGGTGTACGGTGTGTTGGCTTTCATTAGCAGGGGGATTGAGTTTAAGAGCCACAAGGTTATGCTGCAGCTCTATAGAGCCCTGGTTGGACCACTCTTGGAATATTGTGTTCAGTTCTGGTCGCCTCACTATAGGAAGGATGTGGAAGCTTTATAGAGGGTGCAGAGGAGATTTACCAGGATGCTGCCTGGACTGGAGGGTTTGTCTTATGAAGAAAGGTTGAAGAAGCTAGGGCTTTTCTCATTGGAGTGAAGAAGGGTGAGAGATAACTTGATGGAGGTGTACAAGGGGATGAGAGGCATAGAAAGAGTGGATAGCCAGAGACGTTTTCCCAGGGCAGAAATGGCTATCATGAGAGAGCATAATTTTAAGGTGATTGGAGACAGGTTTAAGGGAGATGTCAGAGGGAGGTTCTTTACACAGAGAGTGGTGGGTGGGTGGAATGCACTGCTAGCGGTGGTAGCCCTTCATTCCTGACCAAAGGCTCTTGCCCGAAACGTCGATTCTCCTGCTCCTCAGATGCTGCCTGACCTGCTGCGCTTTTCCAGCAACACACTCTCAACTCTGATCTCCAGCATCTGCAGTGCTCAGTTTCTCCCTGCCAGCAGTGTTAGTAGAGTCAGATACATTAGAGACATTTCAGTGACTCTTGGATAGGCAGATAGATGATAGAATGGGATAAAAGGTTAGCACAACATCGAGGGCCAAAGGGCCTGTACTGTTCTATGTTCTATTTCAGCAGCCGGTGAGAAATGAACCCCAGACAAGACAGAGCAGGTGAGGGAGTAGGCTAGAGGCTAAGCACAGGTCATAAATGTAGAAGTTGCGATCTATTACATTCCTTGATGTTAGTTCGAAGTTCAATGGTTAGCGGCCTCAGTTCGATGTCTGAAAATCCAGGGGTTCTTGCCTCAAACTGGAGCCAGGCAGACTCTCCTGGTAACTGACTCATGGGAGTGCTGCATTGTTGGAGGTGCCATCTTTCAGATAAGACATTTAACCCAAACCACGTCTTACACCTGAGGTGAGGGCAAAAGGATGCCAGGGCACCATCCCGAAGAAAAGCCCGCGAATCTTCTCCCAGATCTTGATGCTTGCCCTGCACCGCTGTCACTGAAATAGAAGTTTGGATCATTATCACATTTCTGTTCGTGGGAGTTTGCTGTGTGCAAATTAGCTGTGATGTTACAACAGGGATTACATATCCTCGGCTGCCTGCAATATTCTGGGTGTACAGAAGGGGTCAATCGAAATGACGAGTCCTCTCTCTGTGACATTTCATTTGAGTGTATTGTCCATGTTCCATGTGAGGCAGCACTGCCCTCTTGTGGGTAAGTTGCTGAACAGACGCTTGATTATGGTACAAAGCCACTCCAATTTAAAATTACAAATCACACAACACCAGGTTATAGTCCAACAGATTTAATTAGAAGCACTAGCTTCCGGAACGCCGCTCCTTCACTCCAAAAGCTAGTGCTTCCATTTAAATCTGTTGGACTATAACCTGGTGTTGTGTGATCTGTAACTTTGTAAACCCCAGTCCAACACCGGCATCTCCAAACTAATTTAAAATAATTGCATTGACACAGGGAAGGGTGTAAAATTGTTTTAAACACAAACCCTTAAGCATGATCTACTACTGGCATTGTTTATTCACCTAGTGCTGTTTTTCAAAACCTCTACTTATTAGAGCTTCTGGAGTTGACAAACTCTTCTCTAACGAAACACAATCTTTGTTAAGACACCGCCTTCCCCTACATTCTGCTGAAGTCCCTATACTTCTACTTTAGACTAGCTCCAAGTTCAAGTTTAATATTACTTGTGCCGTCAACTAACCCCCAACCCTGCCTGGATTCTGTTTAAATCTGAGTTTGAAAATAAAATAATGCAGCTGTTGCAAATCTGAGCTAAAGACCAACAAAGGCTGGAGAAACTCAGCTGATCTTGAAACATCTGTGAGGAGACAAGCAGAGTTAATGTTGCAGGTCAGTGCTTAAAACATAAATCTTTTATTATTCAGGTGCAGGAAATGTGTACCGCTGCCTGGGCCAGCATTTATTGCCCATGCCCTGGAGAAGGTGATGGTGAGCTGGCTTCTTGAACCGCTGCAGCCCATGTGTTGAAAGTAGACCCACAACGTCCTTACGGAGGGAATTCCAGGATTTTGACCCAGCAACACTGAAGGAACGGTGATATATTTTCAAGTCAGGATGGTGAATGGCTTGGAGGGATCTTGCTGGGGGTGGTGTTCCCATGTACCTGCTGTCCTTTCCCTTCTAGATGCAAGTTGTTGTGGGTTAGAGAGGTGCTGTCTTGTAGATGATCTACACTGTTGCTCCTGAGTGTCGATGGTGGAGGGAGTTGATGACCATAAGATATGGGAGCAGAATTAGGCCATTTGGCCCATCGAGTTTGCTCTACCATATGATCATGGCTGATAGGTTTCTCAACCGCATTACATAGAATCACAGGATCCCTATAGTGTGGAAGCAGGCTATTCAGCCCATCAAGTTCACATCAACCCTCCGAAGAGCATCCACCAGATCCACCCCACTGCCCTCCCCCTGTAGCCCCTGCATTTCCCATGGCTAATCCACCTAACCTGCACATCCTTGGTCACTATGCACGATTTAGCATGGCCAATCCACCTAGACTGCACATCTTTTGACTGAGGGGGGAAATTGGAGCACCCGGACAGTTACCTACAGCTGGAATCGAACCTTAGTCTCTGGTATTGTGAGGGACTGATCAAGAACCTATCCATCCCTGCCTTAAATACACTCAATGACTTGGCCTCCACAACCTTCTGCAGTGATGAGTTCCACAGAGTCACCACCCTCTGGCCAAAGACATTTCTCCTCATCTCAGTTCTGAAGGGCTATTCCTTCCCTCCAAGGCTGTTCAATTGGGGAGAAAGTGAGGTCTGCAGATGCTGGAGATCAGAGCTGGAAATGTGTTGCTGGAAAAGCGCAGCAGGTCAGGCAGCATCCAGGGAATAGGAGAATTGACGTTTCAGGCATAAGCCCTTCTTCAGGAATGAGGAAAGTTTGTCCAGCAGGCTAAGATAAAAGGTAGGGAGGAGGGACTTGGGGGAGGGGCGTCGGAAATGTGATAGGTGGAAAGAGGTCAAGGTGAGGGTGATAGGTCAGACTGGGGTGGGGGCGGAGAGGTCGGGAAGAAAATTGCAGGTTAGGAAGGCGGTGCTGAATTCGATGGATTTGACTGAGACAGGGTGGGGGGAGGGGAAATGAGGAAACTGGTGAAATCCGAGTTCATCCCTTGTGGTTGGAGGGTTCCTAGGCGGAAGATGAGGCGCTCTTCTTCCAACCGTCGTTTTGTTGTGGTCTGACGATGGAGGAGTCCAAAGACCTGCATGTCCTTGGTGGAGTGGGAGGGGGAATTGAAATGTTGAGCTACAGGGTGGTTGGGTTGGTTGGTCCGGGTGTCCCAGAGGTGTTCTCTGAAACGCTCCGCAAGTAGCCGTCCTGTCTCCCCAATATAGAGGAGGCCACATCGGGTGTAGAGGATGCAATAGATGATGTGTGTGGAGGTGCAGGTGAATCTGTGGCGGATATGGAAGTTTCCTTTGGGGCATTGGAGGGAGGTGAGGGGGGAGGTGTGGGCGCAAGTCTTGCACCTCCTGCGGTTGCAGGGGAAGGTGCCGGGAGTGGAGGTTGGGTTGGTGGGGTGTGTGGATCTGACGAGGGAGTCACGGAGGGAATGGTCTTTACGGAATGCTGATAGGGGAGGGGAGGGAAATATATCCTTGGTGGTGGGGTTCGTTTGGAGGTAGCGGAAATGACGGCGGATGATGCGCTGTACATGGAGATTGGTGGGGTGGTAGGTGAGGACCAGTGGGGTTCTGTCCTGGTGGCGGTTGGAGGGGCAGGGCTCAAGGGCGGAGGAGCGGGAAGTGGAAGAGATGCGGTGGAGGGCATCGTCGACCACGTCGGAGGGGAAATTGCGGTCCTTGAAGAAGGAGGCCATCTGGGTTGTACGTTTTTGGAACTGGTCCTCCTGGGAGCAGATGCGGTGGAGTCGAAGGAATTGGGAATGGGATGGCGTTTTTACAGGGGGCAGGATGGGAGGAGGTGTAGTCCAGGCAGCTGTGGGAGTCGGTCGGTTTGTAGTAGATGTCCGTGTTGATTCGGTCGCCTGAGATAGAAATAGAAAGGTCGAGGAAGGGGAGGGAGGAATCTGAGACTGTCCAGGTGAATTTGAGTTCGGGGTGGAAGGTGTTGGTGAAGTGGATGAACTGTTCAACCTCCTCGTGGGAGCACGAGGCGGCGCCGATACAGTCATCGATGTAGCGGAGGAAAAGGTGGGGGGTGGGGCCAGTGTAGTTGTGGAAGATGGATTGTTCCACATATCCTATGAAGAGGCAGGCATAGCTGGGGCCCATGCGGGTGCCCATGGCTACTCCTTTCATTTGGAGGAAGTGGGAGGATTGGAAAGAGAAGTTGTTCAGGGTGAGGACCAGTTCAGTCAGTCGAAGGAGAGTGTCAGTGGAAGGGTACTGGTTGGTACGGCGGGAAAGGAAGAAGCGGAGGGCTTTGAGTCCTTCGTGATGGGGGATGGAGGTGTACAGGGACTGGATGTCCATGGTGAAAATAAGGCGTTGGGGACCGGGGAAGCGAAAATCATGGAGCAGGTGGAGGGCATGGGTGGTGTCCCGAACGTAGGTGGGGAGTTCTTGGACTAAGGGGGACAGGACGGTGTCAAGGTATGCGGAGATGAGTTCGGTGGGGCAGGAGCAGGCGGAGACAATGGGTCGTCCGGGGCAGTCAGGTTTGTGGATTTTGGGCAGGAGGTAGAAGCGGGCGGTGCGGGGTTGTGGGACTATGAGGTTGGAGGCGGTGGATGGGAGATCCCCTGAGGTGATGAGGTTATGGATGGTCTGGGAGATGATGGTTTGGTGGTGGGGGGTGGGGTCATGGTCAAGGGGGCAGTAGGAGGAGGTATCTGCGAGCTGGCGTTTGGCCTCATCGGTGTAGAGGTCGGTGCGCCAAACTACTACCGCGCCTCCCTTGTCTGCTGGTTTGATAGTGAGGTTGGGGTTGGAACGGAGGGAGTGGAGGGCTGCGCGTTCCGAGGGTGAGAGGTTGGAGTGGGTGAGAGGGGTGGGGGAGTTCAGGTGGCGGTTAATATCGCGGCGGCAGTTGGCTATGAAGAGGTCGAGGGCAGGTAGGAGGCCAGCACGGGGTGTCCAGGTGGATGGGGTGTGTTGGAGGTGGGAGAAGGGGTCGTCAGAGGGTGGGCGAGAGTCTTGGTTAAAGAAGTGGGCATGGAGGCGAAGGCGGCGGAAGAATTGTTCGATGTCACGCCGCGTGTTGAACTCATTAATTCGGGAGCGTAGGGGAATGAAGGTGAGGCCTCTACTGAGGACTGGTCTTTCATCCTCAGAGAGGGGTAGGTCTGGAGGGATAGTGAAAACACGGCAGGGCTGGGAGCTAGGATCTGGTGTGGGGCTGGAGCTGGGTGTGGGGGCGGGGTTAGGTCTGGGGGCGGGGGCGGGGATCGGCATGGGGGCGGGGTTGGGCGTGGTGATGGCGATAGGCGAAGGAACTCATTAATCCGGGAGCGTAGGGGAATGAAGGTGAGGCCTGTTCAATTGGGTCCTAGTCTCTCCTACAAGTGAAAACATCTCTCCATGTCCAGGCCTCTCAGTATTATGTCAATTTCAGTCAGATCCCCCCTCATCTTTCTAAATTCCATCGGGTACAGACCGAGAATCCTGAACCACTCCTCATGTGACAAGCTCTTTATTCCTGGGATCATTCTTATCAATCTCCTGTGAACTTCCTCCAAGGCCAGCACATCCTTCTTTGGGTAAGAAGCCTAAAATTCCTCACAATATTCCTCCAAATACGGTCTGACTGGAGCCTCACACAGCCTCTGCAGTACATACCCTGCTCTTGTATTCTAGCTCTCTCGAAACATTGTTTTTGTCTTCAAAAACTGCCAACTGAATCTGCTAGGTGAAAGTGAGGGCTGCAGATGCTGGAGATCAGAGTCAAGAATGTGGCGCTGGAAAAGCACAGCAGATCAGGCAGCATCCGAGGAGCAGGAAAATCAATGTTTCAGGCAGGAGTCCTTCATCGGGAACTGAAGAGAATCCTGAACTAGGACTCCCAAGTTCCTTTGTGCTTCAGATTTTCAAAGCTTGACCATATTTAGAAAATTGTCTAAGCCGACATATTCTTCCTAACCAAATGTGTAACCTCACACTTTCCCACACTGTATTCCATCTGCCACCTGTTTGCCTACTTTTTCGAGCCAGCCAAAGAAAAAGCAAAGAAAAAGCTCCTTGCGTCCCTCTGTACCGAGTTCCCACATTGTGTCCAGATTCTCGGAACGACATACTCACTCGGGCTGTGGCTCACTGTTGGCGTGATCTCTCCTTCCTGACTGATCATGTACTTCCAGACCTTTCCTTTTATCCTTTTTTTCCTATTTTGTTTTGCTTCTGTTTTAAATATACCCCAAAGTTCAATTGCACACAACAGAGGAACTTTCACCCAAAATCACCATGACTTTTTTTTTCCATGTGTTTTTAACTACGATCCAGCGCCCATGAAAAACACCCGTGTAGCCAATTTAATATTTACAAGCAAAGTCCATGAAGGGGGCAATGCAAACCATCAAAAGTGAAAAGGGAGGTAGGGAGAGAGAGAAGGGGCTATATCAAAGTGGGAGAAAGCGAGGACTGCAGATGCTGGAGATCAGAGTTGAGAGTGTGGTGCTGGAAAAGCGCAGCAGGTCAGGCAGCATCCGTGGAGCAGGAGAATCAATGTTTCGTGTATAAGCCCTTCATCAGGAATGAGGCTTGTGGGCCAGGGCTGAGACATAACTGGGAGGGGGAGTGGGGTTGGGGGAAGGTAGCTGGGAAAGCGATAGGTGGATGAAGGTGGGGGAGAAGGTGATAGGTCAGAGGGGGGGGTGGAACGGATAGATGGGAAAGATGATGGACAGGTCAGGAGGGCGGTGCCAAGTTGGAGGCTTGGAACTGGGATAATGTGGAGGCGAGGGGAAATGAGGAAGCTGTTGAAGTCCGCAGTCATTCCGTGTGGTTGCAGGGTCCCACTGTGGAGGAAGCCCAGGACCTGCAATAAGGGAGGTAAGGTGGGAGGAGGTGTAATCTAGGTAGCTGTGGGAGTCAGTGGGCTTGTAGTATGTGTCTGTGGTTAGTCTGTCGCCGGAGACAGTGATGGAGAGGTCCAGGAAGGGGAGGGAGGTTGCAGAGATGATCCAGGTGAACTTGAGGTCGGGGTGGAAGGTGTTGGTATAGTTGATGAACTGTTCAATCTTCTTGTGGGAGCACGAGGTGGCGCCGATACAGTCATCGATGTAGCGGAGGAACAGGTGGGGGGTGGAGCCGGTGTAACTGTGGAAGACGGACTGTTCCACGTAACCGACGAAGAGGCAGGCATAGCTGGGGCCCATGCGGGGTGACCATGGCTACCCCTTTGGTTTGGAGGAAGTGGGAGGATTGGAAGGAAAAGTTGTTGAGGGCGAGGACCAGTTCAGCCAGGCAGATGAGGGTGTCAGTGGAAGGGTACTGGTTGGGATGGTGTGAGAGGAAGAAATGGAGGGCTTGGAGGCCTTTGTCATGGCAGATCGATGTGTACAGGGACTGGATGTCGATGGTGAAGATGAGATGTTGGGGGTCGGGGAAACAAAAGTCTTGGGGGAGGTGAAGGGAATGGGTGGTGTCACAGGGAGTTCCTGGACTAAGGGGGCAGGACGCTGTTGAGGTAGGAAGAGAGGAGTTCAGTGGGGCAGGTGCAGGATGAGATAATGGGTCGACCGGGGCAGTCAGGTTTGTGAATCTTGGGAAGAAGGTGGAATTGGGCAGTGCGGGGCTGGAGAGGAGGGAGTGGAGGACTGCGCGTTATGAGGGCGAGGGTTTGGAGTGGGTGAGGGGGGTGGACAGGTTGAGGCAGTCGATGTCATGGTGGCCATTTGAAATGAAGAGGTCAAGTGCGGGTAATAGGCCAGCATAGGGTATCCAGGTGGATGGGGTGTGTTGGAGGCAGGTGGGTGGGTGGGTGTCTTGGTTGAAAAAGTGGACCCAGAGGTGCCCAAAAGATTTACCATTCAAATTCCATGTTGCCTCCAAATTCCCGATATACTCTGTACTCACTGTATACTGTGTCTCCCTCTGGATGGGATCTCTCATTCCTGACTGTGCAAAGCTTAATGATCGATACAATGCTTGTGGATGTGACACTGCTTTGTCCTGGATGGTGTCGAGCTTCTTGAGTATCGTTAGAGCTGCACCAATCCAGGCAAGTGGGGAGTATTCCATCGCACTCCTGACTTGTACCTTGTTGATGGTCAAAAGGCTTTGGGGAGTCAGGAGGTGAGTTACCCACGACAAGATTCATGGCTTCTGACCTACTCTTATAGCCTTGTGTTTGTGTGATGAGTCAAACTGAATTACTGGTCAGTGGTGTTGATATTGGGCGTATTCAGTGATGGTAACACTATTGAATTAAAGGGGTGATGGTTCGATTGTCTCTTATCGGAGATGGTCATAGCCTGGCATTTGTGTGGCATGAAAGTTACTTGCCACTTGTCAGCCCAAATCTGGGTATTGTCCAGATCTTGTTGCATTTGAACACGGACTGCTTCAGTACCTGAGGAGTTGCGAATGCTGCTGAACATTGTGCAATCATTAGCGAACAGCGTACTTCTGACCTTCTGATAGAGGGAAGGTCATTGTCGAAAGCAGCTGAAGGACACTCCCTGATAATAATTATAGCTGTATTACACAGTTGGGGAAGTGGTACAGATGTTTCATTTCACAGTCTCCTCAAAACAAGAGATGCAATTTGAATCACATGATACATTTGTGGTGCTGGAAACACGCAGCAGGCTAGGCAGCATCCGAGGAGCAGGAGAATCGACGTTTCGGGCATAAGCCCTTCTTCACGAATGAGGCTGGTGTGCCAAATGGGCTGAGATAAAAGGTGGGGGGGGGGCGGAATTTGGGGGAGGGGCGCTAGGAATACGATAGGTGGAAGGAGGTGAGGGTGAGGGGGCGGAGAGGTCGGGAAGAAGATTGCAAGTCAAGAGGGCGGTGCTGAATCCGGGGGTTGGGACTGAGATAAGGTGGGGGGGGGGGGGGGGGGGGGGGGGGAGGGAAATGAGGAAGCTGGAGAAATCTACATTCATCCTGTGTGGTTGGAGGGTTCCTAGGCGGAAGATGAGGCGCTCTTCCTCCAGGCGTCGTGTGGTCAGGGTCTGGCGATGGAGGAGGCCAAGGACCTGCATGTCCTTGGTGGAGTGGGAGGGGGAGTTAAATGTTCAGCCACGGGGCAGTTGGATTGGTTGGTGTGGGTGTCCCAGAGGTGTTCCCTGAAATGTTCCGCAAGTAGACGGCCTATCTCCCCAATGTAGAGGAGGCCACATCGGGTGCAGCGGATGTGTGTGTGGAGGTGCAGGTGAATTTGTGGCGGATATGGAAGGATCCATTGGGGCCTTGGAGGGAGGTGAGGGGGGAGGTGTGGGCGCAAGTTTTGCACTTCTTGCGGTTGCAGGGGAAGGTGCTGGGAGTGGAGGTTGGGTTGGTGGGGGGTGTGGACCTGACGAGGGAGTCGCAGAGGGAATGGTCTCTCCGGAATGCTAATAGGGGAGGGGAGGGAAATATATCGCTGGTGGTGGGGTCCATTTGGAGGTGGCGGAAATGACGGAGGATGATACGATGTATCCAGAGGTTGGTGGGATGGTAGGTGAGGACCAGTAGGGTTCTGTCCTGGTGGCGATTGGAGGGGCGGGGTTCAAGGACGGAGGTGCGGGAAGTGGAGGAGATGCGGTGGAGAGCATCGTCAACCATGTCTGAGGGGAAATTGCGGTCTTTGAAGAAGGATGCCATCTGGGTTGTTCGGTAGTGGATTTGGTCCTCCTGGGAGCAGATGCGGCGAAGGCGAAGGAATTGGGAATATGGGATGGCATTTTTACAGGGGGCAGGGTGGGAGGAGGTGTAATCTAGGTAGCTGTGGGAGTCGGTCGGTTTGTAGTAAATGTCTGTGTTGAGTCGGTCGCCCAAGATAGAAATGGAGAGGTCTAGGAAGGGGAGGGAGGAGTCTGAGACGGTCCAGGAAAATTTGAGGTCGGGGTGGAAGGTGTTAGTAAAGCGGATGAACTGTTCAACCTCCTCATGGGAGCACGAGGGTAGCGCCGATACAGTCATCAATATAGCGGAGGAAAAGGCGGGGGTTGGTGCCAGTGTAGCTGTGGAAGATGGACTATTCCACATATCCGATGAAGAGGCAGGCATAGCTGGGGCCCATGCGGGTGCCCATGGCTACTCCTTTGGTTTGGAGGAAATGGGAGGATTGGAAGGAGAAGTTGTTAAGAATGAGGACCAGTTCAGTCAGTCGAAGGAGGGTGTCAGTGGAAAGGTACTGGTTGGGTCGGCGGGAGAGGAAGAAGCGGTGCGCACCGATCTTTACACCGCGGAAGCTAGACACCAACTCGCGGACACCTCCTCCTACTGCCCCCTTGACCATGACCCCACCTCCCACCACCAAACCATCATCTCCCAGACCATCCATAATCTCATCACTTCAGGGGATCTCCCATCCACCGCCTCCAATCTCATAGTCCCACAACCCCGCACCTCCCGTTTCTACCTCCTGCCCAAAATCCACAAACCTGACTGCCCCGGCCGACCCATTGTCTCAGCCTGCTCCTGCCCCACCGAACTCATCTCTGCATACCTCTACACTGTCCTGTCCCCCTTAGTCCAAGAACTCCCCACCTACGTTCAGGACACGTTCCTCGCTTGACAGTGAGGAAGCATGTGGCAGGTTACAGCAGGATATAGAGAAGCTGCAGAGCTGGGCAGAAAGGTGGCAGATGGAATTCAATGTAGCTAAGTGCGAGGTGATTCACTTTGGGAAGAATAACAAAAAGATGGGGTACTGGGCTAATGGTCGGATACTTGGTAGTGTGGATGAGCAGAGGGATCTTGGTGTCCATGTACACAGATCTCTGAAAGTTGCCACCCAGGTAAATAGTGCGGTGAGGAAGGCATATGGCGTACTGGCTTTTATTGGTAGAGGAATTGAGTTCCGGAGTCCTGAGGTCATGATGCAGTTGTATAAGACTCTGGTACGGCCGCATCTGGAATATTGTGTGCAGTTTTGGTCGCCATACTATAGGAAGGATGTGGAGGCATTGGAACGGGTGCAGAGGAGGTTTACCAGGATGTTGCCTGGTATGGAAGGAAAATCGTATGAGGAAAGACTGAGGCACTTGGGGCTGTTTTCACTAGAGAAAAGAAGGTTTAGGGGTGACTTGATTGAGGTGTACAAGATGATTAGGGGGTTAGATAGGGTCGACAGTATTAACCTTTTCCCGCGTATTGAGTCGGGTATTACAAGGGGGCATAGCTTTAAATTAAGGGGGGGTAGATATAGGACTGATGTTAGGGGTAGGTTCTTCACTCAGCGAGTCGTTAGTTCATGGAATGCCCTGCCAGTAACAGTGGTGGACTCTCCCTCTTTATGGGCATTTAAGAGGGCATTGGATAGGTATATGGAGGATAGTGGGTTAGTGTAGTTTAGGTGGGCTTGGATCGGCGCAACATCGAGGGCCCAAGGGCCTGTACTGCGCTGTATTCTTCTATAGAACACCACCAATGCCCTCCACTTCCTCCATGATTTTCTCTTCCCCAGCGCCCAACACCTTATCTTCACCATGGACATCCAGTCCTTATACACTTCCATCCACCATCACAAAGGACTCCAAGCCCTTCGCTTCTTCCTCTCCCGCCGACCCAACGAGTACCCTTCCACTGACACCCTCCTTCAACTGACTGAACTGGTCCTCACTCTTAACAACTTCTCATTCCAATCCTCCCACTTCCTCCAAACCAAAGGAGTAGCCATGGGCACCCGCATGGGCCCCAGCTATGCCTGCCTCTTCATTGGATATGTGGAACAGTCCATCTTCCGCAGCTACACTGGCACCATCCCTCACCTCAATAATTTTCAGGTCTTGCTGCATTTCAACGTGGGCTGCTTGGTATCTGAGGTTCGACTGGGAGGTTCAATGTCTCCCTTCAGTGGGCAGCCTGTGTTTATCCAGAGAGTTACAGAGGCCAGCTCTACTGGCTGTCCAATATGGCCCCTCACCCAGTGCTTCCTTCATCGTCACAGAAATGCTAAAATATAATTTGGAGTATTATTCCAATTCTCCCTGATCCAGTTACTCCAGAATCTACTATAGTTGCCTGTTCATGCAGTGCATTCTCCACACTAACACAGCACAGAGGCAGGGGTTGTGAGGTGGTGCAGGGAACGGGGTCAGTGCAGAAGGTGGGGGGTGGTGCAGGGGGTGTTGGTGAGGGGTGGGGGAGAGGGTGCAGGGGATGAGGGGGTGGCGCAGGGGGTGGGGGGTGATGGTGCAGGGAGTTGGGGGGATAGTGCAGGGGGTGGGGTATGGTGCGGGGGGTGGGGGTGATGGTGCAGGGGGGTGGGGGGATGGCGCAGGGGGTGGGGTGGTGATGGTGCAGGGGGTTGGGGGGATAGTGCAGGGGTGGGGGATGGTGCGGGGGGTGGGGGTGGTGGTGCAGGGGGTGGGAGATGGCGCAGGGGTGGGGGGGTGTTGGTGCAGGGGGTTGGGGGGATAGTGCAGGGGATGGGGGATGGTGCGGGGGTGGGGGTGGTGGTGCAGGGGGTGGGAGATGACGCAGGGGTGGGGGGGTGATGGTGCAGGGGGTTGGGGGGATAGTGCAGAGGATGGGGGATGATGCGGGGGGTGGGGGTGGTGGTGCAGGGGGGTGGGCGGATGGTGCAGGGGGTGGGGTAGATGGTGCAAGGGGGTGGGGGAGATGGTGCAGGAGGTGGAGGAGATGGTGTGGGGATGGTGCGAGGGGGGTGGGGTAGATGGTGCAGGGGGTAGGGTAGATGGTGCAGGGGGGTGGGGTAGATGGTGCAGGGGGGTGGGGGGATGGTGCAGGCGGTGGTTATGGATGGTGCGGGGGCTGGGTGGGATGGTGAAGGGGTGGGGGATATGGCGCAAGGGGTGGGGGATGGTGCAGGGGGTGGGGTGGATGATGCAGGGGTGGGTGGGAAGGTACACGGGGTGGGGGAATGGTGCAGGGGTGGGGGAGATGGTGCATGGGGTGGGGGGATGGTGCAGGGGGTGGGGGTGGGGGGTGGTGCAGGGGTGGGGGGCAGGTGGTGGGGGTGGATGGTGCAGGGGGTGGGGCGCAGGGGGTGGGGGGATGGTGCAGGGGTTGGGGATGCAGGGGGTTGGGGGTTGGTGCAGGAGGTGGGGGGTGCAGGGGTGGGGGGAGATGGTGCAGTGGGGTGGGGAGATGATGCAGAGGGGTGAGGGGATGGTGCAGGGGGTGGGGGTATGGTGCAGGTGTGGGGGGAGATGGTGCAGTGGGGTGGGGAGAAGGTGCAGGGGGATGGGGGGATGGTGCAGGGAGTGGGGGATGGTGCAGGGCAGTGGGGGGATGGTTCCGGGGGTGGGGGAGGTGGTGCAGGGGGTGGGGGGATGGTGCAGGGGGTGGGGAATGGTGCAGGGGGTGGGGGGATGGTGCTGGGGGTTGGGGGGATGGTGCAGGGGGTGGGGAATGGTGCTGGGGGGTGGGGGGATGGTTCCGGGGGTGGGGGAGATGGTGCAGGGGGGTGGAGGTATGGTGCAGGGGGTGGGGAATGGTGCAGGGGGTGGGGAATGGTGCTGGGGGGTGGGGGGATGGTGCAGGGGGTGGGGGTGGCGCCTCCTGTCAATCACTGCCGGCAGTTTCCATAGCAACCGATAAACAATCTCCCGGCTCCTGTCAATCACCGGGGCGTTGTCAGGGAGACCGCCGTGCGGGCGCGCGCGCTTCTACTGTTCCCGCGGCTCCCACCAGCGCCGTGCACGCGCTTTGCAGCAGCCTCTGTCCGGGGGCGCGCTCGGCGGGAGCAGCGGAGATTGAGCGGTCTCGGTGTCCGTGTCCGTGTCCGCGGGGGATGCGGGAGTGAGGATCCCGGGAGGACAGCGCTACCGTCCCCGGGACCAGGGGCACAGGCACAGGCCGCTGGCGGTGCAGGAGGTGAGGCTGCAGCTCAATTACACCCCCTCACCCCCCCTCACCATCATCACCCCTACCCTGCAAACAGGGACAGCAGTGTTCACCTGGGGGGCAACAGGCAGGGTGCAATGTGTCTGGCACTGTCACAGGGAGGGATGTGTCAGGGAGGGGTGTGTCACAGGATGGGGGTGTGTCAGAGTGTGTCACAGGGAGGGGGTGTGTCAGGGAGGGTGTGTCATAGGGTGGGGGTGTGTCACAGGGTAGGGGTGTATCAGAGTGTGTCAGGGAGGGGTGTGTCAGTGTGTCACAGGGTGGGGGTGTGTCAGAGTGTAACACTGGGAGGGGTGTGTCAGGGAGGGTGTGTCACAGGGTGGGGGTGTATCAGAGTGTGTCAGGGAGGGGTGTGTCAGAGTGTGTCAAAGGTTGGGGGTGTGTCACAGGGAGGGATGTGTCAGAGTGTGTCACTGGGAGGGGTGTATGTCAGAGTATGTCATGTGGAGGACTGTGTCAGAGTGTGACACTGGGAGGGGTGTGTCAAAGTGTGTCACTGGGAGTGGTGGGACAGAGTGTGACGTTGGGAGTGGTGTGTCAAAATGTGTCACTGGGAGGGGTCTGTCAGAGTGTAACACTGGGAGGGGGGAGTCAGAGTGTGTGACTGGGAGGAGTGTGTCAGAGTGTGTCACAGGGACAGAGTGTGTCACAGGGAGGGGTGTGTCAGAGTGTGTCACAGGGTGGGGGTGTGTCAGGGAGGGTGTGTCATCGGGTGGGGGTGTGTCACAGGGTGGGGGTGTATCAGAATGTGTCAGGGTGGGGTGTGTCAGAGTGTGTCACAGGGTGGGGTGTGTCAGAGTGTAACACTGGGAGGGGTGTGTCAGGGAGGGTGTGTCACAGGGTGGGGGTTGTCAGAGTGTGTCACAGGGTGGGGGTGTATCAGAGTGTGTCAGGGTGGGGTGTGTCAGAGTGTGTCACAGGTTGGGGGTGTGTCACAGGGAGGGGTGTGTCAGAGTGTGTCACTGGGAGGGGTGTGTCAAAGTGTGTCACTGGGAGTGGTGGGACAGAGTGTGACGTTGGGAGGGGTGTGTCAAAATGTGTCACTGGGAGGGGTGTGTCAGAGTGTGTCACTGGGAGCAGTGTGTCAGTGTGTCAATGGGAGGGGTCTGTCAGAGTGTAACACTGGGAGGGATGAGTCAGAGTGTGTGACTGGGAGGGGTGTGTCAGAGTGTGTCAGGGAGGGGTGTGTCAGAGTGTGTCACAGGGACAGAGTGTGACACTGGGAGGGGTGTGTCAAAATGTGTCACTGGGAGTGCTGTGTCAGAGTGTGTCACTGGGAGCAGTGTGGCAGTGTGTCACTGGGTGGGGTGTCAGAGTGTGTCACAGGGTGGGAGTGTGTCAGAGTGTGTCACAGGGAGGGGTGTGTCAGTGTGTGTCAGGGAGGGGTGTGTCAGAGCGTAACACTGGGAGGGGTGTGAGAGGGAAGGGTGTATCAGAGTGTAACACTGGCAGGGGTGTGTCACAGGGTGCGGGTGTGTCAGAGTGTGACAGGGAGGGGTGTGTTAGTGTGTATTATAGGGTAGGGATGTGTCAGAGTGTGTCACTGAGAGGGGTGTGCCAGAGTGTGTCACTGAGAGGGGTGTGCCAGAGTGCGTCACTGAGAGGGGTGTGTCAGAGTGTGTCACAGGGAGGGGTGTGTCAGAGTATGTCTGGGAGGGGTGTGTCAGAGTGTGTCAGGGATGGGTGTGTCAGAGTGTAACACTGGGAGGGGTGTGTCAGAGGGTGTGTGTCATATTGTAACACTGAAAGGGTGTGTCAGAGTGTGTCACAGGGAGGGGTGTGTCAGAGTGTAACACTGGGAGAGGTGTGTCAGAATGTGTCAGGGAGAGGTGTGTCAGAATGTGTCACTGGGAGGGGTGTGTCAGGGAGGGGTGTGTCAGAATTGTCACTGGGAGGGCTGTGTCAGAGTATGTCACAGGGTGGGGGTGTGTCAGAGTGTGTCACAGGGAGGGGGTGTCAGCGTGTAACACTGGGAGGGTTGTGTCTGAGTGTGTCACTGGGAGGGATGTGTCAGAGTGTGTGACAGGGAAGGATGTGTCAGAGTGTGTGACTGGGAGGGGTGTGTCAGAGTGTAACACTGGGAGGGGTGTGTCAGGGAGGGTGTGTCACAGGGTGGGGGTTGTCAGAGTGTGTCACAGGGTGGGGGTGTATCAGAGTGTGTCAGGGAGGGGTGTGTCAGAGTGTGTCACAGGGAGGGGTGTGTCAGAGTGTGTCACTGGGAGGGGTGTGTCAAAGTGTGTCACTGGGAGTGGTGGGACAGAGTGTGACGTTGGGAGGGGTGTGTCAAAATGTGTCACTGGGAGGGGTGTGTCAGAGTGTGTCACTGGGAGCAGTGTGTCAGTGTGTCAATGGGAGGGGTCTGTCAGAGTGTAACACTGGGAGGGATGAGTCAGAGTGTGTGACTGGGAGGGGTGTGTCAGAGTGTGTCAGGGAGGGGTGTGTCAGAGTGTGTCACAGGGACAGAGTGTGACACTGGGAGGGGTGTGTCAAAATGTGTCACTGGGAGTGCTGTGTCAGAGTGTGTCACTGGGAGCAGTGTGGCAGTGTGTCACTGGGTGGGGTGTCAGAGTGTGTCACAGGGTGGGAGTGTGTCAGTGTGTCACAGGGAGGGGTGTGTCAGTGTGTGTCAGGGAGGGGTGTGTCAGAGTGTAACACTGGGAGGGGTGTGAGAGGGAAGGGTGTATCAGAGTGTAACACTGGGAGGGGTGTGTCAGAGTGTGTGACAGGGTAAGGTGTGTCAGAGTGTGTCACAGGGTGGGGGTGTGTCAGAGTGTGTCACTGGGAGGGGTGTTTCAGAGTGTGTCACAGGGTGGGGGTGAGTCAGAGTGTGTCACAGGGAGGGGTGTGTCAGAGTGTGTCAGGGAGGGGTGTGTCAGAATGTAACACAGGGAGGGGTGTGTCAGAGTGAGACAGGAGGGGTGTGTCAGAGTGTAACACTGGGAGGGGTGTGTCAGAGTGTTTGAGAGGGAGGGGTGTGTGAGAGTATAACACTGGGAGGGGTGTGTCAGGGAGGGGTGTGTCAGAGTGTGTCACAGGGTGGGGTGTGTCAGAGTGTGTCACTGGGAGGAGTGTGTCAGGGAGGGGTGTTTCAGAGTGTGTCACAGGGAGGAGTGTGTCAGAGTGTAACACTAGCAGGGGTGTGTCACAGGGTGCGGGTGTGTCAGAGTGTGACAGGGAGGGGTGTGTCAGAGTGTGTCACAGGAGGGGTGTGTCAGAGTGTGACAGGGAGGGGTGTGTTAGTGTGTATCACAGGGTAGGGATGTGTCAGAGTGTGTCACTGAGAGGGGTGTGCCAGAGTGCGTCACTGAGAGGGGTGTGTCAGAGTGTGTCACAGGGAGGGGTGTGTCAGAGTATGTCTGGGAGGGGTGTGTCAGAGTGTGTCAGGGATGGGTGTGTCAGAGTGTAACACTGGGAGGGGTGTGTCAGGGGGGGGTGTCATATTGTAACACTGAAAGGGTGTGTCAGAGTGTGTCACTGGGAGGGATGTGTCAGAGTGTGTCACTGGGAGGGATGTGTCAGAGTGTGTCACTGGGAGGGATGTGTCAGAGTGTGTGACAGGGAAGGATGTGTCAGAGTGTGTGACTGGGAAGGGTGTGTCAGAGTGTGTGACAGGGAGGGGTGTGTCAGAGTGTGACACAGGGAGGGGTGTAATTTGTCCCATGCTCAGTTGGTTTTGTTTTTGTACTCAGTGATTGAGTTTGGCCCATTCCATTTAAGATTTTGTTCCATGTTGTTCAGAGTTGCTGCTGTCACGTGTTCTGTATGATATAATGGTGTTTCCTGAGCTGGGTGAAAGAACCTGCTGATTCTAATTGGCGGGGTATCACATGATGAAGGGCTTATGCTCAAAGCGTCGACTTTCCTGTTCCTCAGATGCTGCCTGACTTGCTGTGCTTTTCCAGCACAACACCTTTCGAATCTGACTCTCCAGCATCTACAGTCCTCACTTTCTCTCAGGGTATCACATGGATTTTCTGTATGTGAGGGGTGTGCTGGTTTAATCAATTTGGTTAGCAGGATTACTAACACTCCCTGTACAGTATCCCATGGAACTGTGAAAGCAGGTACAGTGTGTGTTAGGCACAGAGTAAAACTGATAAGATCCTACTCTCTGAACAGGATGAGATGTTGGAGCAGGAGTAGGCCTTTGACCCTTCAAGCCAGGCCATCGGGTTGTGTAAGATCGTGACTGAACTGATTATGGACTCTAGTTCACTTTATTCCATCTATCCCCTCCACAAGCCCCGACTACCTCATCAATCAAAAATGTGTCTAACTTAGTCTTGAATACATTCAAAGCCCCGTCCTGTACTATTCTGTATGGAAGAGAACTCTCAAAACTAACAACCCTCTGAGAGATAACAGTGGTTAGCACTGCTGCCTCCCAGCACCAGGGTCTCAGGTTCAATTCCAGCCTCGGGTGACTGTCTGTGTGGAGTTTGCACATTCTCCCCGTGTCTGCGTGGATTTGCCCCGGTTTCCTCCCACAGTCCAAAGATGTGCAGGTCAGGTGAATTGGCCATGCTAAATTGCCCATAGTGTTAGGTGCATTAGTCAGAGGGAAACAGATCTGGGTGGGTTACTCTTCGGAGAGTCAGTGTGGACTTGTTGGGCCAAAGGGCCTGTTTCCGCACTGTAGGGAATTTAATCTAAATGGGAGCCCCCTTTGATTTTAAACCATGCTCCCTAGTTCTCATCTCCTCCTTGAGGTGAAACATTGTCATAACCTCTGCTCTGTCGAGCCTCCTGAGGAGCTTAATGGTTTCAGTAAGATCACCTCTCATTCTCCAGACCTCCAGTGGTAAAGTCCAATCTGCTCACCCTAGCCCCAGAAGACAACTGTTTTATCCCAAGACTCAAGTCGAGCGAACCTTCACGCAGATTCCAAAGTGTTATGGCTCTGAAGGAGAGGAAAGTGAGGACCAAGCTCATTCCTGATGAAGGGCTTATGCCCGAAACATCGGTTCTCCTGCTCCTCGGATGCTGCCTGACCTGCTGTGCTTTTCCAGCACCACACTCTCTTGCTCTGAAGGAGGCCATTCGGCCTATCAACTAGAAGTTGGTAAACGAAAAGCTGAATACATTAATGCCATTTTCCAGCTTTATGTTTGTTTATTGCTTCATGGGATGTGGGCACCTCTGGCATTTATTGCCGTCCCTAGTTGCCCCCTTGAGAGGGTGATGGTGAGCTGCTTACTTGAACCACTGCAGTCCGTGTGCTGTAGGTAGAACCACAAGGAGACCAGTTAGAGAGGGAATTCCAGGATTTTGACGTTGAAGGAATGGTGACATATTTCGAAGTCAGGATGGTGAGTGACTTGGAGGCGAACTGGCAGGGTGTGATGTTCCCATGTATCTGCTGCCCTTGTCCTTCTAGATGTAAGTGGTTGTGGGTTTGGAAGGTGCTGTCATAGAGTCATAGAGTTGTACAGCGTGGAAACAGACCCTTCGGTTCAACATGTCCATGCCGACCAGATATCCCAACCCAATCTAGTCCCACCAGCCAGCACCCAGCCCATATCCCTCCAAACCCTTCCCATTCATATATCCATCCAGATGCCTTTTGAATGTTGCAATTGTACCAGCCTCCACCACTTCCTCTGGCAGCTCATTCCATACACATGGACTGGTGGGACCCTGGACAGTGCTGAAGGTCAGAGGGACCTTGGTCTTCACATCCACGGATGGGGCAGCACGGTGGCTCAGTGGTTAGCACTGCTGCCTCACAGCAAAAGGGACCCGGGTTCAATTCCTGCCTCAGATGAATATCTGTGTGAAGTTTGCACATTCTCCCCGTGTCTGCGTGGGTTTCCTCCGGGTGCTCTGGTTGCCTCCCACAGTCCAAAGATGTGCAGGTTAGGTGAATTGGCCATGTTAAATTGCCCATAGTGTTAGGGCTCTGCGTGAAAAAGTTGCCCCTTAGGTCCCTTTGATATCTTTCCCCTCGCACCCTAAACCTATGCCCTCTAGTTCTGAACTCCACCCCTCCACCACCCCCAGAAAAAGGATCTATGGTGAACTGCTGCAGTGCATCTTGTAGATAGTACAGACTGCTGCTACTGAGCATCGGTGGTGGAGGGAATGGATGCTTGTGGATGTGGTGCCAATCAAGCGGTCTGCTTTGTCCTGGACAGTGTCAAACCTCTTGAATGTCGTTGGATCTGCACCCAAGTGGGAAGTATTCCATCAGATCCCTGACCTGTGCCTTGTAGATGGTGGACAGGCTCTGGGGAGTCAGATGAGTTACTTGCTGCAGTGTTCCTAGCCTCTGATCTGCTCTTGTCACCACTGAATTTATGTGGTGAATCCAGTTCAGTTTCTGGTCACTGATAGTATCACACTCCAGGATGTGATACTGGGGGATCCAGTGATGGTGATGCCATTGAATGTCAAGGAGTGGTGATTAGATTATCTCATATTAGTGATAGACATTGTCTGGCATTTGTGTGGCGCACAATCTGGATATTATCCAGATCTTGTTGCATTTGAACATGGACTGTTCCAGTGTCTGAGAGCCAACAGTGGTACTGAACATTGTGCAATCATCGGTGAACATCCCCACTTCAGACCTTATGATGGAGGGAAGGTCACTGATGAAGCAGCTGAAGATACTTGGACATAGGACACCACCCTGAGGAACTCCTGCAGTGATGTCCTGGAGCTGAGATTACTGACCTAAAGTGACCATAACCATCTTCCTATGCCTCCTTGATACCAATTGATTTCAGTTTTGCCAGGGCTCCTTGATTCCACACTCGGTTGAATGTGGCCTTGATGTCAAAGGCTCTTCCCTCCCCTCTAGAATTCAGCTCTTTTGTCCAGGTTTGAACCAAGGCTGTAATGAGGTCAGGAGCTGAGTGGCCCTGGTGGAACTCAAACTGGGCATCACTGAGCAGGTTATTACTGAGCAGGTGCTGCTTGACAGCACTGTTGGTGACACCTTCCAGCACTTTACTAATGATTGAGAGTAGACTGATGGGACAGGAATTGGCGGGGCTGGATTTGTCTTGCATTTTGTGTATAGGATGTACCTGGGTAATTTTCCACATTGTCGGATAGATGTCAGTGTTGTCCCATCAAGATCCCTTATAATCTTATCCATGCCTATCAGGTCCCCTCTGAACGTTCACTGCTCCAAGGAAAGCGTTCTCAGCCTATCCAAGCCTTGCTCCGATGTCAGTCAGTCAGCCCAGGCAGCATCCTGGTAAATTACCCTGCAACCTCCCTAACCTGAACTCTATCTCAGCCAGGACCCTCCAGCACTGCACACAATACTTACGTCGTGGCCTAACCAGCATTTTGTACAGTTCCAGCAGAACCTGTCTCTTGGATAACCTGCTCTTGTATTCTATAGCAGTTTAGCTTAGCTCAGTTGGCTGGATTGTTGGCTTACGGAGCAGTGTGATACCAACAGCGTGGGTTCAATTCCCATCACTGGTTTGAGGTTACCATGAAGGACTCTCCTTCTCAACCTCTTCCTTCACCCGAGGTCGTGTGGCCTCCCCAGGTTAAATCACCACCAGTCCCTTCTCTCTAATGAGAGAGCAGCCCCTGTGGTCTGGTGAGACTATGGCGATACAAAAACAACCTCAAGCTAACAATGACAAGTATCCCATATGCTTTCTTAAGCACAGTATTGAACTGCCCTGCTCCCTTCAGGGATTAGATTAGATTTGATTCCCTCCAGTATGGAAACAGACCCTTTGGCCCAACAAGTCCACACTGACCCTCCGAACAGTAACCCACCCAGACCCATTCCCTTACATTTATCCCTGACTAATGCACCTAACACTATGGGCAATTTAACATGGCCAATTCACCTAACCTGCACATCTTTGGACTGTGGGAGGCAACCAGAGCACCCGGAGGAAACCCACGCAGACACGGGGAGAATGTGCAAACTTCACACAGATATTCATCTGAGGCAGGAATTGAACCCGGGTCCCTTTTGCTGTGAGGCAGCAGTGCTAACCACTGAGCCACCGTGCTGCCCCATCCGTGGATGTGAAGACCAAGGTCCCTCTGACCTTCAGCACTGTCCAGGGTCCCACCAGTCACAGTGTTATCCCTTCCCTTGTTAACTCTCCCCAAGTGCATTCCCTCACACTTTTCCATTTGTCCCTGCTCAGCCCAGCGGACCAGCCCATTGCCATCCTCCTGCAGTTTACAGCTATCCTCCTCACTGTTCACCATCCTACCAAGTTTCGCACCATCCGTGTATTCCTGATTGTACCCCCTACATTTAAATCCGAATCATTAACCACCGCAAACAGCAAGGGCCCCAGCACTGAGCCCTGTGGACCCCGTCCCCACCTCACAAACAGACTGCCCCTGAGGAGAGGCAGTGGCCAGGTTGGTATTATCACTGAGCTGTTAATCCAGAGACCCAGTGGGTGGTGCTGGAAAAGCTCAGCAGGCCGAGGAGCAGGAGAATCGACGTTCCGGTCATGATCCCTTCATCAGGAATCCAGAGACCCTGGTAATGTTCGGGGGACCCGGATTCACATCTTGCCATGGCAGATGGTGGAATTTGAATTCAATATAAAAACAAATTCTGGAGTTAAGGGTCTAATAATGACCATCAATCCTCTTGGTTCACTAATGTCCTTTTGGGAAGGAAGCTGCCATCCTTACCTGTTCTGGTCTACATGTGACTCCAGGCCCACAGCAATGTGGTTGACTAGTAACTGCCCGCTGGGCAATTAAGGATGGATAATAAATGCTGCCTTGCCAGCGACACACATCCAGCCCAAATCCTATGAATGAATTTTTTTAAAATTCCTGTATTCATAGAATATGGAAGATTATATTCCTAGATTCCGTACAGTGTGGAAATAGGCCCTTCAGCCCAACAAGTCCACACCAACCCTCTGAAGAGTATCCCACCCACACCCATTCCCTATTACTCTACATCTACCCCTGACTAATGCACCTAACCTACACATTCCTGAACACTATGGGCAAGTTAGCATGGCCAATTCACCTAACCTGCATCTTTGGAGTGTGGGAGGAAACTGGAGCACCCAGATGAAATCCATGCAGATAACGGGAAAAGGTGCAAACTCCACACAGGCTGGAATTGATCTGGGGTCCCTGACGCTGTGAGGCAGCAGTGCTAACCACTGAGCCACCGTGGACCATCACTCTCCGCATTTCAGACAATTTTGGATGCAAAATGTCTATTTACCCTGGATCTCATGAGCTCATACTATCGTGGTCAGTGCCCTTCCTCACCCCCACCCCACTGCACTGGGGGCTTGAATGTGCTCCGTATTCCCTGGTACCAATCACTTGTTGTTTCCTGTCTCTGGGTTTGTAGAGTTTGTGTTGTTCTATTTTCAGCTGATCAGCAGCTGTCATCAATCGTTTTTGCATTTGTGACCTCTCATTTGAACGCACTCCAGAGATGACGTCTTCAGTGAACACAGTGAGGTTACTCTGAAGAGGGATTGTGTGTGCAGTTGAGATGCTGCTCCAGACAATACATTACTACAGCTGGCTGTCCAGTTTAAATTGATCAATCTAATCAGGAAAGCATCTTCGATCAGGTCTTTGAATGCTTGTCTCTGATGTTTAACTATGTTTCCGTGTAAAAAAAGAAAGGCTGTTGGCTTTCTCAGTAACGTTGGACTCCATTGTTAGGATTCATGAGGTCCCTCTTTTGATCTTATTCAACTGGCACATCTCTTTTCAAAGGAATTAACAAGAAGAGGGAGAATTTGCATTTGTTTAGTTGTCCCCTTTCACAACCTCGGCACTTCTCAAAGTGATTTTCACTCAGGAGCAAATGACTACATGATGCTGGAAGTTGTACAGAAAACAAAAAGTGCTGGAGATCACAGCTGTTAGAGACAAAAAAATTGCAGATGCTAGAATCGAAAATAGACAGGCCGGATGCTCAGGCACGGTGACTCAGTGGTTAGCACTGCTTCCTCACAGTGCCAGGGACCCAGGTTCAATTCCAGCCTCGGGCGACTGTCTGTGGGGAGTTTGCACATTCTCCCCGTTGTCTGTGTGGGTTTCCTCCAGGTGCTCCGGTTCCCCCCCACAATCCAAAGGTGTGCAGCTTAGGTAAATTGGCCATGTTAAATTGCCTGTAGTGTTCAGGGACGTGTAGATTAGGTGCAGTAGTCAGAGGTAAATATAGGATAATAGGATAGGGCAATGGGTCTAGGTGGATTACCCTTCAGCGGGTTGGTTTGGACTTGTTGGGCTGAAGGGCCTGTTTCCACACTGTAGGGATTCTGTGGTTTAAGCCAGGCAACATCAGGAGGTGATGTTGACATTTCGGGTGTAACCGTCCTTCAGGACAGGTCAGGCAGCATCCACGGTGATAGAGCAAGCTAACATTTCGTGCATCTAGACTGGAAATGTTAGCTTGCTCTCTCTCTATAGATGCTGCCTGACCCGCTGTGATCTTGAGCATTTTTTTTGATTGACGATCAGTATTTTTTACAGTCGAGTCTTAGCAGCCAATTTGCACACAGCAACATAGTACAATCACTCAATGTGTATTTCGTTTGAGGGGTAAACATCTTCTTTAAAATGTGCCGTGTAATCTTCAGTTGCAGTTTGAGACAATCTGACACTGCTGCACTCCCTCAGGACTGCACTGAGGTCAGATGATAGATTTTAGTTTGTGACCATTCAATTCAGACGTGAATTTCTGGACCAAGCTTACACATTCAGTCACAATTAGGAATGACAAGCTAGTTGCATTTACATAGTGCCTACAATGCAATAATACAAGGTGCTTCACAGGACCATGGTCATCCAAAAGCAGATGTAAAGTTAAAGAAGAGGAAGTTAGAGTGGGAGGTTAAAAGTTGGTCAAAAATTGAATTTTGAACAGTGCCTAAAAGGAGGCGAGTGAGGTGGAGAGTTTTAAGGAGGAAATTATGGAGTCTGGGGCCTAGGAACATGACCACCAACAACAGAGTGATTAAAGTTGGGGACGGTCAAGAGGCCAGAATTGGAGGAGTACAGAGATCTGAGAAGGTTATTAGGTTGAACGAGGCAAAGAAGGGCAAAAAACAAGGAGGAGAATTTAAAATTCGAGGAGCTGATGGACCAGGAGGCAGTGTAGCTCAGTGAGCTCAGGATTGGTGGGTACCATTTCAAAAATCATTGCCTAACCATTTCCTCTGCCACTGTGACCAAGAATTGTTTAGATGTTTATGTAATTTAAGCTCCAGTGTGAAGGATCCCCAGGAACAGAAGGAACCTCAGGCCTGTAAGGAAGCGTGGAGTGGAACTTGAGCAGTGTTTCTGGCTCTAGAACAGTGATATTATCCACCACATCACATGACCTTCCCCAAGAGGAATCAGAGATTGTCAATAAGGACGAAAGCCTTGCTAGTGAAGGAGCCAGATGTTTTGGAAATCAGGAGAGACACCGATATGTCCAAAGGTAGTTACTGAACCATTTGGGAACGATTAATTGTGAACTCCACTCTCTTTTCATTCACTGAGGGGTTACAGGTGTCACTGGCTGGTTGCAAAGTTGAGTAACTTGCTGATCCAGCTCAGAGGGAAGAGTCAACTACATTTCTGTGGTCTGGAGTCACATGTATCATTGAATCCTGACATTGTGGAAGCTGGCTCAGGGACCCTCCGGAGAGCATTACACCCAGACCCAGTCCCTCAACCTATCCCTGTAACCCTGCATTCCTCATGGCCAATCTACCTAACCTGCACATCTTTGGACTGTGGGAGGAAACCGGAGCACCCGGAGGAAACCCACGCAGACACGGGAAGAATATGCAAACTCCACACAGTCACAGTTGCCCGAGGGTGGAATCGAACATGGGGTCCTTGCACTATGAGGCAGAAGTGCTAACCACTGAATCATAGGTCAGACCAATATAAAATTCATATTTTTAAACATTTTTCTGTGTATTTGATTGGGGACTGAAATGGGGAAAGGACTGTTTTATAAACAAGGCTTGTTTAGATTAGATTCCCTACAGTGTGGAAACAGGCTCTTCAGCCCGACAGTCCACACTGACCCTTTAAAGAGTAACCCACCCAGGCCCATTTCCCTCTATCTAATGCACCTAACACTATGGGCAATTCAGCATGGCCAATTCACCTGACCTGCACATCTTTTGGATTGTGGGAAGAAACCCATGCAGACACTGGGAGAATGTGCAAACTCCACACAGACAGTTGCCTGAGGCTGGAATTGAACCTGGGTCCCTGGTGCTGTGAGGCAGCAGTGAGCCACCATGTCACCCCAAACTTTTTGAAATTAAGTTATCTGACCCTGATTATAGGTACTGTTTACGTTGCTGCTCATTTAAGCAGTGGAGGAGGTTACTGGAGACAAGCTGGGGCCAATGGGAGTTGGTAAATGAAGGGAGATTTGACCAGCGACAAGTAGCTGATTGACCTGTGAAATGGTGACCAATTGTCAGTGACAGAGACCTTCTGCTTGTCAACAATGAAGTGATTGGCTCGCAGGGAGCTGAACTGCTTGTGGATGTGCAATTTTGGTCAGAAAAGCCTCCCAAAGCCCTGGAAAGGAATGTGCTGTCCTTTCCTCTGCAGGAAAAGAAACACATGCCTCGAGCCTGAAGAATGCCCCCATTCATCAATGTAAGCTTATGGCTTTCATCCAATAAGTCGGAGCTTGATAAGTTGTGAAGCAATTGCCACGTGCTTCCTGTAAGTGAGAGGTACCTGGAGAAGGAAGATGGAGGAGCAGCAAGTCCTGACAAGCTAAAAGGATCATCAACAGAGCACCCTGTGGACAGAGTCCAATTCCCATCTTTCCCTCTGCCCATAACACCAAATTTTTTTTTTCTGTGTCTGTCTTCAGACATGCTTAATGTGTGGCAACACTCTTTGGGAAATCCTGAGATCAAGAAAGCACCAATGAAACGTTCACTCATGTTGGCACCCCAAATCTAGTACCTTCATTCCAACACCTTCACCTCCTCCTCTTCTTCCCAACTCCCTTCCTCCCAAAAAACCAAAACAAACCTGAGAAATATAAAGGAATATGAAGGTAGGCAACCGAGAGCTTCATCACAAAGGATGTCTTAAAGGTAGAGAGAGAGGTGGAGAGGTTTAGGGAGGGAATTCCAGAGCTTGGGGCCCAGCAACTGAACGTGCAGCCAGCAATGAAACTTGACAGAGGCCAAATTGAGAGGTAGACAGAGATCTCAGAGGGTGGTGGGGCTGGAATAAGTTACAGAGAAATGAAAGCATTGGTTGAGTACATGAAGGGATTTGAAAATGAAGATGAAATTTTTAAACTAGCCCTGACTTTTTTGGGAGCCAGTGTGGGTTAGTGAGCATGGGTTGGTGAATGGGACTTGCTCTGATTTAGGATGAGGGGACCAGTTGTACGGATTAGCCTAGGCTTTGTTTCCCTTTGAGGCCCAGCAACTGCTAAAACAATCTCAGTTCAGTTTATTTGCTTCTCTCAACCAACCCACTAAATCCTTCTGCCTCATTATATCTCTCTCGTTTTCTTGGCTCTCTCACCGTATCTCATTCACCTTCGCGCTGTCTCTCTGTCCCTTGCTCTCGGTCACTCTCACTCTTTCATTTTCTCTTTCTAGGTATCTCTTTCTCATTCTCTATCAAGGGCATGGATAGGGTAAATAGACAAGGTCTTTTCCCAGGCTGGGGGAGTGCAAAACTAGTGGGCATAGGTTTAGGGTGAGGGGGGAAAGATTCAAAAGGGACCTAAGCAGCAACTTTTTCACGCAGAGGGTGGTACATGTATGGAATGAGCTGCTAGAGGAACTGGTGGAGGCTGGTACAGTTACATCATTTAAAAAGCAACTGAGTGGTTTATGAATAGGAAGGGTTTAAGAGGGATATGGGCCAAGTGCTAGCAAATGGGACTAGATTTATCTAGGATATCTGGTCAGCACGGATGATTTGGACCAAAGTTTCTGCTTTTACGCTGTACATTTGTACGACTGTATCTCTCATTCTCTCTCTCGCTATCTCCTTTGCTTGTGGTCTCTCATGTCTCTCTCTCTCACTCTCTTTCTCTCTAGCTATTGCTCTCTTGTTCTTGCTCATTTTCTCTGTCTCGTTTTCTCTCTTTCTCTTCTCACCCCCGCTCCCTCTCTCTCATTTTCTCTCTGTCTCGTTTTCGCTGTCTCATTTTTCTCTCTCATATTCTCTATCTTTCATTCTCTCTCTAGTGCTCTCTCTCATTTTCTCTCTCATTCTATCTGTCTGTCTCTCTCTGTCTCATGCATTCTCTACCTATATACCTCTTGCTCTCTCTTGTTCTGTCCCTGACTCAGTCTTATTTTGTTTCTTTCTCATCTCTATCACTCTGATATTTCTTTCTCACACACTTATTCTTTCTCTATCTCATTCTGTTGTGCTCTTTCTCTCTCTCTGCTCGTTTTTGTTGTGTGCTGTGTTTTGATGTCAGGCACAACATGGTTGGAGCGGATTAATAGCGACACTTCCTGATGGTTGTCTAGGTGACGATGATTCTTGTGCTGTGTGCAGTGTGCGCATTAATCCACTGCAGTTTAATCTGTGTAGAGAGCAGATTAGTAAGAGGAATCGGCCAACAAAGGTAAATATTAAGCTTAATTTCTTAAACAAAATCTTTCTAATCCTTTCAATCTCCTCATTCGGTGTGTAAAATGTGAGGGTATTGAGAGTGTTATGTGTTTGTTGACTGAATTTTGGTGCAGGGTGGGAGAATGCATTTCTGTTCATGGTAACCATGTCCCCATCAAATACTCCCATGGCAGGGACAGCACGGGGTTAGATACAGAGTAAAGCTGCCTCTACACTGTCCCAATCAAACACTCCCAGGACAGGGACAGCACGGGGTTAGATACAGAGTAAAGCTGCCTCTACACTGTCCCAATCAAACACTCCCAGGGCAGGGACAGCACGGGGTTAGATACAGAGTAAAGCTGCCTCTACACTGTTCCCCATCAAACACTCCCAGGACAGGGACAGCACGGGGTTAGATACAGAATAAAGCTCCCTCTACACTATCCCCATCAAACACTCATAGGGACAGGGGAGGAAAGGGGTTAGATACAGAGTAAGGCACTCTCTACACTGTCCCCATCAAAGACTCAGAGACAGGGACAGAATGGGGTTAGATACAGAGTAAAGCTCCCTCTGCACTGTCCCCATTAAACACTCATAGGACAGGGATAGAATAGGGTTAGATACAGAGTAAAGCTCCCTCTACACTGTCCCCATCAAACATTTAACCAGTTTCCTGAGGAAGTAATGATGTAGCAGCATATTCCAAAGGCTGGAGATTATATTCTGGGAAGACTGATTCAAACCTCACCAGAGCTGCTGGTGGTATTTCTGTCCAGTTAATACTACATCAGGAATTGGGGCTCATCTCCATAATGGTGCGATGAAACTTAGAAACTAGGAGCAGAATCAGCCATTTGACCCTTCAAATCTGTCCTGTTTTCATGGCTGATCCTCGATCTCAATAACACATTCCCACTTTCCCTTGATGCCTTTAAAATCTAAAAACATATCTATCTCTTTTTTGAATATATTCAGTGTCTTGGCCTCCACAGTCTTCTGTGGTAAACAATTCCACAGATTCACCAATCCTTTCAGTGAAGAAATCTTTACTAATCTCTGTCCAAAATGGTCTGTCCCATAACATGAGCCTATATTCTCTACATCTAGTCTGTTCAGCTCTGTTTGGATTTTGTATGCTTCAATCAGATTCCCTTTCATCCTTCTAAACTCTAATGAATGCAGACCCAGGTGAACTATCTCTCCTCACACAACAGTCCTGCCATCCCTGGTAATTAGCCGAGCAAACCTCCCCTACACTCCTTCAACGGTAAGTATATCCTTTCTTAGGTAGAAAGAGCAAAACTATACACAATTCTCCAGCTGTGGTCTCACCCATTCCCTGTATTCATGATGAAGGGCTTATGCCCGAAACGTCGATTCTCCTGCTCCTCGGATGCTGCCTGACCTGCTGTGCTTTTCCAGCACCACACTCTCGACTCTGATCTCCAGCATCTGCAGTCCTCATTTTCTCCTCCCTGTATAAATGCAGTAAGACATCCCTGTTTTTGAACTCAAACCCTCTTGCAATAAAGACCAATGTACTATTTGCCTTCCTAATTGCTTGTTGCACCTGCCTGTTTGCTATCATTGACTGGTGTACAACGACACCCAAATCCCTTAATATGAAGTGTATAACTTCACATTTAGCCATGTACTGTATCTCTCGGGAGTTGGTTAGCTCAACTAGCTAGATGGCTGGTGTGTGATGCAGAGTGATACTAACAGCATGGGTTCAATTCCTGCATAGAGGTTACCATAGAGGATTCTCCCTCTCAAAGTGGTGACTCTCAGGTTAACCCACCACCAGATCATCTCTTTCCAATGAGAGCATCCCCATGGCATGATAAGAATATGGTGACTTTACCTTTACTTCTACTGCATCTGTCATATGTTTGCTCACTCACTCAACTTGTCTAGTTTACCTTGAAGCCTTCTTGCATCCACTTTACAATACACAATCCCACCCCAGTTTAGCCTCATCAGTAAACTTAGAAATATTACATTTGGTTCCCTTATCCAGGTCATTCATTATATATTATGAATAGCTGGGGTCCAAGCACTGATTCCTGTAGTACCCTACTTAGAAAAAGATCCATTTATTCTTTCTGTCAACCAGTTCTCAATCCATGCCAATGTATTGCCCCCTACCCAAGTCCTTCAACTTTGCCCACTAACCTCTTCTGCAGGACCTCATCAAAAGCCTTCTGAAAATTCAAATACACCACATCAGCTGGCTCTCCCTCCTCTATTCTACTAGTTACAGCCTCAAAAACTCCCATTAAGCATGGTTTGCCTTTCATAAACCCGTCAAATGCGTTTAATGCTTTCCAAGTGTTGTTATAACATCTTTCATAGTAGACTCTAGCATTTCTGTTTTTCTGGTCTGTAATTCTGTATGTTTTCTGCTTCCTTTTTAAATAATTGGGTTAGATTTGCCACCCTTCGATCTGGAGGAAATGCTCCGGGGCCCACAGAAGCACTTCCTCCAGACTGGAGGGTGGCAAATCTAACCCAATTATTTAAAAAGGAATGTTTCCAGGACTTTTAGTTCTTTAGGATGTAGATGATCGGGCTCTGGTGACTTGTCAGTCTTTAACCTTATTTTCTTTCTGAAACTAATTTGCTTCAATTCCACACTCTCACTAGACCCTTAGTTCCTTAATTTCTGCAAGTTTATTTGTGCTCACTTTTATGAAGACACAACCAAAGTATGTGTTCAATTCTTCTGCCATTTCTTTGTTCCTCATTATAATTTCTGACTGGAAGAGACTTACATTTCTCGTAACTAATCTTTCTGTCTTCGCACATTTATAGAAGTTACCATTAAAAATGATTACTGGAAAAAAAAATCCATCTGGTTCACTAATGCCCTTCAAGGAGAGAAATCTGCCATCCTTACCGTGTCTGGCCTACACATGACTCCTGACCTAAACCATAGTGGTTGACTTTTAACTGTCCTGTAAATAGCCAAGCAGGGATGTTGGCTTTGCGAGTGAAGTCTATGTTTCATGGAAGAACTATTTTCAACCAGTGACAGTGAAGGACTGGCAATGTATTTCTGAGGAGAAAGTGAGGTCTGCAGATGCTGGAGATCAAAGTTGAAACTTTATTGCTGGAACAGCACAGCAGGTCAGGCAGCATCCAGGGAACAGGAGATTCGACGTTTCGGGCACAGGCCCTTCTTCCTGAAGAAGGGCCTGTGCCCGAAACGTCGAATCTCCTGTTCCCTGGATGCTGCCTGACCTGCTGTGCTGTTCCAGCAATAAAGTTTCAACAATGTATTTCTGAGTCAAGATGGAGGGGAACTTGCAGGGGGTGATGTTCCCATGTATCTGCTGCCCTTGTCCTTCCAGATGGAAATGTTCGTGGATTTGGAATTTATTCGTGGCTGTCTCTCATTCTGGTTTCTCTGATAACAATTCTCAACTTTGTACCCTACTGAACCTTTCCATAACCTTTGAGTTGTCTCTGACTTCATGCCGTGGCTTCCTGTTCTTTAGAATGAAATGATTTAGGCTTTTTTAGTATTTCCTGGGAGAGTTGAAGCTCCAGTCTGAAGTCTGCTGTCCCTCCTAATGTCTAAATATGGAGAGACACTGGGGAGAGTCCATTATTACACTCACTGGTTCTTTAGTCAGCCTGAACAGTGATGCAGCAAGCACAGACTGAACAGTTGGTGACTCAACCCCAACATTGTAATGGCAAAAAGAAATCAACCATAGCCTTGACTATGCCTGGAAACAGACTGTAAATGGCTCTTTGTGAGAGGCATGTACACCTGAAACTGCAGCATGCTAATAATTAATAACTCATCCTGCATTATTTAAAAGGTTGAGGAATGATCCATAAGCTCTGCTCTCACATGGTTTTATCAAAGTTAAAAACCACACAACACCAGGTTATAGTCCAACAGGTTTATTTGGATGCACTAGCTTCCGGAGTGCTGCTCCTTCATCAGGTAGCTGTGGAGTAGGATCATAAGACACAGAATTTACAGCAAAAGATCACAGTGTCATGCAACTGAAACAATATATTGAACACAGCAGTATAGATTGCTGTTGAGTCTTTCATCTTTTAGAATGGGTTGCAGATTTTGGTTCATGAACCTGCAACCGAAACCTGCAACCCATTCTAAAAGATGTAATCTTTTGCTACAAATTCTGTGTCTTATGGTCCTGCTTCACAACCACCTGATGAAGGATCAGCGCTCTGAAAGCTAGTGCTTCCAAATAAACCTGTTGGAACATAACCTGGTGTTGTTTGATTTTTAACTTTGTCCTCCCCAGTCCAACAGCGGCCCCTCCATATCGTGTTTTATCAAACCATACTACACACAATACCATTTGGTCCACGGGCTCTCTGCTGACTTTTTGAAAACTTGCCAATTGACCCTGGTAGCTTTTTGTTTATAAAGGGGACCCAGTTTCAAGTCCCACCTACTGTACAATAACAGTTGGTGACTCCAGAACTGTACAATAACATCTCTGAACAGAGTGATTTGAAAATATCTGTGAAAGGTTGTTTTCATGGCCGATGGGGAAAGAGCTTTTTCCAAGCTCGCATGGAAGCATAATGGACCGAAGCAAAACATTTTCAAATCAACCTGTTCAGGCACACAACCAGGGTGGCTGAGACTTGAACCCAGCTCCTCTCCTTTACAAAACAACAAACAGCCCTTTTTCAAAGATCTGTAGCATATACTTAAATTCCTTTTGAAAGTTACTCATGGATTTGCTTCCATTTATAGTTCAACCTGCAAAATAAAAGGAGCTAATTAGCTTGCTACTTAACTGTGAATGAGAGTAGTGATCTGGTGAAGATATTTAAGATGATCAAAGGATTTCAGTAATAACTATGTGTCGGTCTTCGTGGTTGAAGTAATGGATCATTATCCTGACATTCCTGGGAATAAGTCCCTGGGAAATAATAGTGGTCTTAATGACTGATAAATTCCCAGGATTGGATGGATCCCATCTCGAGGTTTGAAAGGAAGTAAGTTTGAGAATTATATACGATTTAGCCATTATTATGGATCATGAACTTATCATTGAGTGGTGCAAAAAATCCTGTTGGGTCCACTAATACCCTTATTTGGGCTGTTATGGTGCAGTGGTAGTGTCCCAGACTCTGAGCCAGAAAACCCAGATTCCAGTCCCACCTGCTCCAAGATCTCTGAACAGGTTGATTTGAAAATATCTTTTACTAATGCCCCACGGGGAAGGAAATCCGCTGTGCTTACCTGGTCTGATTGCAGATGACTTGAAATCCGTGTTCATGAAATAAGACCATAAGAAATTGGCGCCCTGAGCCTGTTCTATCATTTAATAGGATCATGGCTGATTGAATTTTTAAAAAATTTAACCTATTTTTTTTCTAATCAACCAGTTCTGAGGTGATATTACACACTCCTGAAGCACCAAGGCCTTTGGTTTAGGGGTTAGGGATTCTACCTTTACACCACAAGAGGGTCCCTGATTGACTGTTGACTGCCCTCTGAAAGTGACCCAGCAATAAAGGGTAGTTAGGGAGTGGGATACATCCCATGAATGACTAAAGATCAATAAACACAGTTGTGCAGTTAAATGAAGCTGAGAGATAGAGTTAAAGCAGGAGTTGAGACCATGGTGCTGGAAAAGCACAGCAGGTCAGGCAGCATCCGAGGAGCCGGAAAACCGATGTTTCAGGCAAAAGCCCTTCATCAGGAATGAGGCTGGGAGCCTCAGGGGTGGAGAGATAAATGAGCGGGGGGTGGGCCTGGGGGGAAGGTAGCTGAGAGCGCAATGGGTGGATGGAGGTGGGGGTAATCGTGATAGGTCGGAGGGGAGGGTGGAGCTGATAGGCGGGAAGGAAATTTGACAGGTGGGACACGTCATGAGGATGGTGCTGAGCTGGAACTGGGATAAGGTGGGGGGAGGGGAAATGAGGAAACTGGTGAAATCCTCATTGATGGAGGGTCCCCATGGTGGAAGATGAGGCATTCATCTAGAGTTTTGCCTCGAGTTAAAGCAGGAACGAATAGACCTGTTAGCGTGATGCCTGCAGCTCGAACCTGTGATTAAGCTCCAGCTGACTGAACACTTGAGAAATTTGAGCTCATTAGTGAGAACAACATGGATTTGTAAAGGGTTGGGACAATACTTACTTCCTCTGGCAGTAAATCAGATTAGTTAGCTGAAGCACCAGACTTAGAAAACCGCTTTAATTGATTGATTACTGATTGAAATAATTTAATTGATGCGGGCTTTTGGAGGGAATTCAGTAAAGTTTCACATGCAGAATGTAGACCTTGTGGAAAAGTAGTGGTGTGGACTGTAGGTTTGCCAGGCCTTGTAATTATAGGGAAATGATGTGGAGGAGCTGGTTTTGAACGATGATGGACAAAGTTATTGGGAAAGGTGGGATGAGGATATCCTTGATAGCCTACAAGGGGCTGTGTGAGGCTGTCAACTGTCCATCAGCTAGATAGAGGACTGCATAACAAAACGTACTGATAGCACTAAGGTTGTGTGGTTGAAAGAGCATTGTTGTAGATTGGACCATAAAATGACAAAGAGACATAGATAGATTAAACTGGAGGGGAAAACTTTGGCTGTTTCATTCTAATGCATGTATGTGTGAGGTCATGTGTTTTGCAGTAAGAATGGTTCAATACATGTATATTTCCAAAAAGTTAAACAGCAGGGTTTGAAGAGACTTAGCCAGTCAATGTAAACTGATCATTAAAATGTGGGTGCCAGGTACGAAAAGAATCACCAAGGCTAACAGAATGTGAAGATTCATATTGCTGGAAGACGAAGGGGAGGGGAATTGACAGCAACTAAACCAGGCTCTGGTTAAAACATTATGAACAGTCTCCTCCGAGATGATAGATCGGCCTCGAACAGGGTCTCATTCGATTAACAGCATATTCCAGGGCCGTCAATGTTAGATTCTGAGAATAGATTATATAGACCAGTCTGGTTCTTGACCTAGAATTGTCTCATTGTGTGCTGTCAACATTCAGCCTGGCATGGCTGTACTGACCCTGAATTGCATTCCCTTAGTGTCATTCTCCAGCCTAATTCCTGCAGCCCAGTGCATTCTTACTTTGCGTTCTTACTAGCAAACTAATACCGATTAGAAAGATTGTGTGCATCTGCCGCCCTCACACTCTCAGACAGTACATTCCAGACCCTAACTACTCGAGTTGAACCTGTCTCCCCCACACTCTCAGACAGTACATTCCAGACCCTAACTACTCGAGTGAACCTGTCTCCCCCACACTCTCAAACAGTACAGTCCAGACCCTAACTACTCCCTGCTTATGTTTCTGTTGCCTCCTTTACCAACAGTACCTTTTGGTTCTCAATCCATCCACAATGGGAACAATCTCTCTTTATCGACAACAAAAGCAGAAATTGCTGGAGAAACTTAGCAAGTCAACTTACCACAATGTGAAATCCTGTCTGCTTCAAGAAGACCACCATCATCCCTCTGCCAAAGAAAAATCATGCAATAAGCCTCAATGACTCCTGCCTGGTGGCTCTGACCTTCCCGAATTACGGAGTGATTACTCACTCATGCAACAGACCATGAATGGACAGACACAGTACAACAAGCCATAGATATTACACAGCGACAAACACAGAAAATGAAAAAACCAGACCTGCAGAAAAAACTAGACAAACTTACACAAAATAACAACACTGACAGCACAGAAGCATGGATAAAAAGCTTATCTGACCGACCCTTAACACACACTGAAAAGTTCATCTTAGTAAGAGGATTAAATTACAACTTCCAGGATGCAGACAAGAAAGATATTTTAGCAACCTTAGGAACAACACTGAAAGACAACCAACTCACAGAAGAAACCCAGCAAGCCATCAGACAGGTAGTTGCACTAACGTTAAGCAGGAAAAAGGAAGGAAACACATTCAATACACAAGAAAGGAAAGTACTAGAAAGACCAAAAAAAAGATAAAAACATTTTTATCCTACCTGCAGACAAGGGATGCTTGACAGTCATTTTAAATCAAAGAGACACCATTGAAAAAGCGAACGCACTACTTACAGATACCAAGACTTACCAACAGGTGGCGATAGACCCGACTCCACAACTAGAGAACCAAATCACAGCCCTACTCAAAACACTTCAGAAGTCTGAAGAAATAAATAAGACCAACTTCCAAAAAATGAAACCAGACAGATCCAACACACCATGTTTCTATGGATTACCCAAAATTTACAAACCAGGAGCCCCCCTCAGACCCATAGTCTCGCTACCTGACAGATTAGCCAAGGAGTTACACCAAAGACTAAAATACTTGGTAGAAGACTCACACCACTCCATCCACTTCACCCAAGAATTCCTGAAGACCATCAAAGACACCAAGATAGAAGAGGACAAAATAATGGTCTCCTTTGATGTAATAGGAGAAAGTGAAGACTGCAGATGCTGGAGACAGCAGATGCTGAATGCCCGAAACATCGATTCTCCTGCTCCTTGGATGTTGCCTGGCCTGCTGTGTTTTTCCAGCACCACACTTCTCAACTTGTTTGATGTAATAGCCCTGTTCACATCAATCAACATCAACCTAGCCAAGAAACACTGACTACACTATTAGAAGAGCCAAAGACATATATACCAAACACCACTAACTTCATCACTAAGGACAGTATTGTCAAGCTAGTGGACATATGCCTTACCACCCACTTCCCCTTCAACAACAAAACCTACAGACAAACCAACAGAACACCCAGGGAATCTCCGATATCAGGATTCTTAACAGAGGCAGTAATGCAGAGACTCAAACAAACAGCTCTGCCAACCATCCAACCCCCAAACTCTAGGTTTGCTACCTGGATGACACCTTTATCATCAATGAAACAAATTAGAGGAAGCCTTCAAGACCATCAATAATACCCTTATTGGCATAAAATTCACTAAAGAGGAGGAAAACAACAATAAACTGCCATTCCTAGATGTCACAGTAGAGTGAACAGCCAATGGAGAACTTCAAACCAGCGTCCACAGGGAAACAACACATACGGTCCAAATATTGAACTACAGAAGCAATCAGCCCAACACCCACAAATGAAGCTGCATCAGAACATCATTGCCACCACACACTGCAGCACAGAGGAACTATGCAGACAGAGGAAAATCATCTATGCAGTGCATTCAAAAAGAATGGGTACCCAATGAATCGAGTCCGCTGACTTCTCAGCAACAAACCCAAACAAGCAGACAAAACACGTCCAGAAACCCTAGCCACTCTCCCCTACATCAAAGGCATCTCAGAAATGACTGCCAGACTACTCAGACCCCTTGGCATAATGGTAGCCCATAAACCCACCAACATACTAAAACAGTAGCTAATGAACTTGAAAGACTCTATACAAACAACAAGCAAAACTAATGTTATATACAAAATACCGTGCAAGGACTGTAACAAACACTACTTTGGACAAAAAAGCAGAAAACTAGCCACCAAGATACATGAACACCAAGTAGCCACAAAAAGACATGATCCTCTCTCACTAGTATCCTTACATATGGATGAGGAAGGACACCACTTTGACTAGGACAACACAACCATCCTAGGACAACCCAAACAGAGACACGCATGAGAATTCCAAGAAGCATGGCATTCCAACCGGAACTCTATCAACAAACACATTGACTGGGACCCCATTTACTACCTCCTGAGAAAAAGAAATCACATCTCCATAGGAAATGACGTCACCACAGGAAATTACATCACCAATCCAAGGAACCCCAAACATATAAATAGAAAGCAGGAATCATCAGTAATGCTTCGTCTGGAGACTCACTGAAGATGTTACCGTGACGAAACATCTGAAAATGAATCTTCCAGCTCAGCGAGCAAACCTACATCCAGAAGCGAGGTTACTCATGGCTCACATCAACTTCAGCTTACCATGTTGCCTTGATCCTTTGCAATTTGCCTACAGGTCTACAGCAAGTGCCATCTCGTTGGCCCTACACTCATCCCTGGAACATCTGGATAAAAAGGATACCTACATCAGGCTCCTACATATTGATTACAGTTCAACCTTTAATACCATAATTGCAAACAAACTCATCTCTAAAAGATCACAGGTGAGGTCTTGCTTCCCCCCGAACTCTGTACCTAGATCCTCGACATCCTGATCCAAAGACCACAATCAGTAAGAATAGGCAACAGAACCTCCCCCATGATAACCCTCAACACCGGTGCCCTATAAGGCTGTGAACTCAGCCCCTTACTGTACTTCTTATACACGCATGACTGTGTGGCCAAATTCTGTCCCCACTCCATTTATAAATTTTGCTGATGACACCACTGTTGTAGATCAGCTCTCAAACAATGACGAGACAGAATACAGGAAAAAGATTGCGTGCTTAGTGGCATGGTGTAAAGACAATAATCTCTCCATCACCGTTAACAAATAAAGGAGCTGGTCAGCCAAGATCGAATCAGCAGATCCACTTCGAGTGTGAACTTCAATACCTCAGCCAGGAGCTCGGGGATCCTATTGACAACTGAAAAGGGCAGCGAGTTGTGTCAGGCAGTGGATCAATGGTGATGTCATTGGTGTCAATGGTGATGCTAGTAATGCAGAACGCCAGGTTAATGTTCTGGTGATGTGTGTTTAAATCCCACTATGGCAGAGGGTGAATTTGAGTTTAGCAACATCTGAAATAAAACTAATGGTGACTTTGTAACCACATCAGTTCATTATTTTCCTTTAGGGAAGGATATTTGCCATCGTCACCTATACCTACTGTACATGTGACTCCAGACCCACAGCGGGAGTTGCTGAACCAGATGGGATCTTTTAATATCAAAACTAAAACTAAAGTGCTGCAGATGCTGGAAATCTGAAATAAAAATAGGAAGTGCCAAAGAAACAAGCAGCTTTGGCAGAATGTGTCAAGAGAGGAACAAAGTCAATGTTGCAAGTCCAGTATAACTCTTCTTTGGAATTGAAAAGGTTTTATGCTGTAGAAATATTAAGAGAGGTGGAGCAAGTGGAACAGATGGGAAAGGTGCCCAAGAGCAAAAAACAAAGGGAATGCTAATGGTGTTGGAGAAGGTATTAATGGTAAGTGTTAATTGCAGTTTGCTCTACTGGCACAAACAAAACCCATGCAAACCAGATATGTCAGCAAGGGGACTGCCAAGGAGGATATTAACCATTTCATAGTCATCATTCGTGATTTATTTATTAAATTCACATCCTTTGCTCAGATTTAAGATCCTAATTTGTCAATGTCATGTTCAAACTTCATATCATTTATTTTTGTTTGTTGATTGGATGGGGGGCATCACAGGCAAGGCCAGGATTAATTGCCCAGAGGGCAGTTAGGAGTTAACCATGTTGCCGTGGATCTGGAGTCACATACAGACCAGACCAGACGAGGACGGCAGATTTCCTTCCCTAAAGGGCATTAGTGAACCAGATGGGTTTTTACACAACAATCCAGCGATGGTCACTACTCTGCCAACTTTTATTCCAGATTTTTGTTTTAATTCAACTCAAATTTCACTCTCTGCTGGGGTGCGAGTTGAACTCACATCACTGGAACAATAACCCAGGGTTCAGATTTATAAGCCCAGTGACAATATCACTGCACCACAAGCTCCCTGATGGTCAGTAGTACTTTGATGATCGAGGAAAGAGTGGAGATGGCAGTTTTTAATCATAACTTTAAAAAGGAACGCACACTTGATAAAACAATTGATGAAAAAAGGAGCACAGGGTCACAGCAGAAGTAGTGGGTTCAAACAGGTATCTCTTCCAACGGCACGGTGGCACAGTGGTTAGCACTGCTGCCTCACAGCGCCAGAGATCCGGGTTCAATTCCCGCCTCAGGCGACTGTGTGGAGTTTGCACATTCTCCCAGTGTCTGCGTGGGTTTCCTCCGGGTGCTCCGGTTTCCTCCCACAGTCCAAAAATTTGCAGGTTAGGTGAATTGGCCATGCTAAATTGCCTGTAGTGTTAGGTGAAGGGGTAAATGTAGGGGAATGGGTCTGGGTGGGTTGCACTTCGGCAAGTTGGTATGGACTTGTTGGGCCGAAGGGCCTGTTTCCACACTTTAAGTAATCTAAGAATCAGTAGAAGAACAATGGGCCTCTCCTAGGCTGTAGCTTTCCAGCATTGTGTGTGCTTACCATGAGTTTAACAGCTGAGCACTATCTGCTAGAGTGGGATCTGAACCCATGTCCACCAGAGTTTGAATCTCGAGTTGACCAGTGCAGTGATGATACCCTTGGCTTCCATCTCTGCAAGTTTATTGAAGGGTAGGTGTTCTGAGACTGAACAGTGTCACACTAACAACATATAGGGGAGCTACGATTTCAAAAAAGCCAAGTCAGAAAAACACTGAAAGGCAATGATGTTAGCTCTACATTCTCCTTCACTGAAACTATCCTGTGGTTGACCAGTTGTGATAGCTGAGGATTGGTTCGATGAAATGTGAGATTAAGATGACAATAAAAGTGAACAATAAGAGAACAGGATTACTAATTTAGCACCTGAAATTTTTCCTACCCCAACCCCACACATACACACACACACAGGCACAGACACAAACAAACACAGATACGCAAAAATAAAACCCAAATTTTGAGCAGAGAGAAAAAATAAACAGCAATACAGCTCTGTCGAAAATCCCAAAATTGGAAGGATTCCCCTTGCCCATTCTTTGATACCTCGTTGTTATTCACACAATGATGATCAGTCCTCAGAACGTCTGACTCAAAACGTTAACTCTGATTTTTCTCCACAGATGCTGCCAGACCTGCTGAGCTTTTCCAGCAATTTCTGTTTTAGTTTCTGATTTACAGCATCCGCAGTTCATAGAGTCATAGAGAAGTACAGCATGGAAACAGACCCTTCGGTCCAAACCATCCATGTTGACCAGATATCCCAACCCAATCTTGATCCACCTGCCAGCACCCGGCCCATATCCCTCCAAACCCTTCCTATTCATATATCCATCCACATGTGGCATGGCGGCTCAGTAGTCAGCACTGCCGCCTCACAGCACCAAACCTCACAGGTTTGATCCCAGCCTCGAGCGACTGTCTGTGTGGAGTTTGCACATTCTCCCATGTCTGCGTGGGTTTTGTCTGGTGACTCCGGTTTCCTCCCACAATCCAAAGATGTGCAGGTCAGGTGAATTGGCCGTGCTAAATTGTCATAGTTGTTAGGTACATTAGTCAGAGGAGGGGTGGTTTAGTCTTTGGAGGGTTGGTGTGAACTTGTTGAGCTGAAGGGCCTGTTTCCTCACTGTAGGGAATCTAATCTATGCCTTTTAAATGTTGCAATTGTACCAGCCTCCACCACTTACTCTGGCAGCTCATTCCATCCACGCACCACCCTCTGCATGAAAACATTGTCCCTTAGGTCTCTTTTATATCTTTCCCCTCTCACCCTAAACCTATGCCCTCTAGTTCTGGACTCCCAGAGCCCAGTGAAAAGACTTTGTCTATTTATCCTATCCATGCCCCTCATAATTTTGTAAACCTCTATAAGGTCACCCCTCAGCCTCCGACGCTCCAGGGAATACAGCCCCAGCCTGTTCAGCCTCTCTTTACAACTAAAATCCTCCAACCTTGGCAACATCCTTGTAAATCTTTTCTGAACCCTTTCAAGTTTCACAATATCTTTCCGATAAGAAGGAGACCAGAACTGCACACGATATTCCCATCAGTCTTTAGTTCATTGGTTGCTTGGTTGGACCCCCAGGGTCTTCCTTTCCTGATGAAATCCATTCATGAAGGCAATGGCCTAGTTAGCATTATTATTAGACTCTTGATCCAGAGACTTAGGTAATGGACTGTGATGGAATCTGAGCAATTATAATGGGCAATAAATGCTGGCCTAGCCAGTGACGCCCTCGTCCACTAAATGAATTTTTAAAATCACATTGTTTCAGATGCAGCAATTCGTTTCACTTCTTCTGCCAAATCATCAAACAGTGTTTTCTGTTCTTTTTAAAGCATTTCTCACATTTTCAGTCTGTAGATCAAAATAAGATGATGTGGTGTGGTGTCGTACACTCTACTGTATATGTGCTGGTGCACTCTGTCAGGGACTCGCAGGAGTGAACTTTTCAATAGGGCAGCCCCTGATAATCTGAAGCTGCATTTGAGCGGGAGGTAAAAGACATGTGAAAATAGAGTCGTTGCTTCCCTTTCATTCTGAGCCAGCACCTTGTAGTCAGTGCCTGTGTCGTGCTGCTCATTAAACAAGTGTTTGTATGGCCTACTTCATTCACCACTTCTTATTGATGAATTCTAAACTCTTGGTGCCCTCATTTCCTAGCTCATTATAATTTCCTCTCACCCCCCCCCCACCCCCCCACCCCTCCCCCTCCCCTCCCAACCCTCCAAAACCTTGCATTCCTCTAATTCTGGTCTATTGAGCTTCCTTGGTTTAAATCCCTTTGCTACTCTCTCGCACGCACACACACACAGTTCACAAAGCTCCTAAAATCAGCTCCTCAATGCAACACTCTGCTTCTCCGCCCAATCCCTCTATACCTGATGTGGTTCAGTGTTAAATAATCTCTGATAACACTCCTGTGAGGGACACCTTTACCACATTAAAGATGCTGAGCACAAGGATGGTTATTTTCTTAGAAACAGATTAGGAGCAGGGTAGGCCATTCAGCCCTTGATCATGGAATGCTCTGCCTGGAAATGTGGTGGAGGCAGGTTCATTTGGGCATTCAAGAGGGACATTGGATGGTTATTTGGATAGAAATGGTGTGCAGGGATATGGGGAAAAGGAAAGAGATTGGAACTAGGGGCTAGAACTGGTGCAGGCATGATGGGCTGAATGGCCTCCTTCTGTAATGTAACCATTCTGTGATCTGAGCATGCTCCAACATTCAATAAAGTCACATCTGATCTGATTGTAACCTCGCCTCCACCACTTCCTCTGGTAGCCCTATTGAGTCCAAAACCAGAGGACAGAGGTTTACGGTGAGAGGGGAAAGATTCTAAAAGGACCTCAGGGGTAACTTCTTCATGCAGAGTGTGGTGTGTGTATGTAATGAGCTGCCAGAGGAAGTGATGGAGACTGGTACAATTGAAACATTTCAAAAGCATCTGGATGGGTATATGAACAGAAAGGGTTTCGAGGGATATGGGCAAAATGCTGGCAAATGGAACTAGGTCAGATTTAGATGTCTGGTCGGCACAGATAAGTTGGACTGAAGGACGTGTGTCCATGCTGAATGACTTTATAAAAGGTTATTGTGATGCAGTAGTCATGTCCTTACCTCTTTTGGAAGTATTGTCACTGCCATTAGGGAGGAAATGTGACAGACAATTTTTCCAGCACAAGATTCCACAAAAAAAAACAAACATCTTTCTGTCTTTATGCAAAGGACTGTTCACATTCCATGTACCTTTCTGTGAAAGTGGTTCCTGATTTCAGCCCCTGAATGGCCTCACCCTGATTTTGATTAGATTAGCTTAGTTACAGTGTGGACACAGGCCCTTCGGCCCAACAAGTCCACACTGACCCTCTGAAGAACAACCCACCCAGACCCATTCCCCTACATTTACCCTTTCACCTAACACTACAGGCAATTTAGCATGGCCAATTCACCTAACCTGCACATTTTTGTACTGTGGGAGGAAACCCACGCAGACCCGGGGAGAATGTGCAAACTCTACACAGACAGTTGCCCGAGGCAGGAATTGAACCCGGGTCTCTGGCGCTGTGAGGCAGCAGTGCTAACCACTGTGCCACTGTGCCACCTGCAGAGCAATTAGTGAGAGTCCACAGTGAGATTGCACCTGATCTGTGACCAAAGGAAATTCCAATGTCATTTTAAACAGGCCAATTAAATCACCACCAACCTTTCGAGCTCACGAAAATACTATGTTTATGCAGTCGGTGCTCAGAGTTTGAGCCTTGCCCCATCTGCTATTATTCTTTCAAATCGTTTATTCTGAAAGTCATAGTCCTGTGAAAAACTTTGGTAACTCAAGATTTGTCTGATTTATTCCTGCAGGGTGAATTGTCACGATCAAACCCTCTCAGATTGGAGCAGTTACTGAGGCAATGTCTGTACAAAGATGATGGAGACAGAGCGAGACAGCTGACAGAGAATTAGAGGTTTGACCTCCTGGGACATTTTACCTTTGACCTGGCTACTCCCGCCACTGTCAGCACGGAAAAGGCCAGTGAAAAGAAACTGATTTGCAAAACAGATATCAAATCGAGCGAGGAAAGGCATACTTTCCTTTTCCACATTCCTCCAGTTTCTCTACCAGCTCAGATACTACCAATCATTACCCAGCAAAGAGGCAGTAAGTCGCCTGTCAATGCCCCTGGGGTTTGCGAGGCAGCTTCTAAACAATACCAGAAAAATGAAGCTGAGCTGACAGTGCAAAAAGAGGTGTGCACAGCGGCTCAGACAAACGGAAGGATTATAATCAACTGACATTTGAAGTTCAGAGAGTGAGAGAGGCTTTTTTCCACTGGACCGACTGCCAATAATGAAGGTGTGCTAAGCCAATACGTACCTGCACCATCTCTGCACCTGACCTGCTATATCTCCCTCCCATGAGTGAAGTCTCCTGGGTACATTAGTTCCTGCTCACCTGTTTCCTGAGGGATGTTGGAACATGAGGCAGCTTTCAGTAAATATAAAGGAAGGGCTGAAGGATGTATGTTTTGAGTGACAGGCTTGCCCCCTTGCTGGTGAATCTCCAATGAAGTCTCCACCAACAGACAAGAGGAAGCTGCGCCCAGTCTGTGCTCAGAGAAAAATAACTACTCTGTCAAACTATCCATAGACCTTCCTTCTCATTCTGTGGTTTGTCCATTCTAGCCCGTTTAACGCTCTTACCTGGAAGGCAGTGAAGGGCCTCATGGGAAACAGGAGGCCCGTGAAGGCCAAGTTATTCCATGGCCTGGACCTTGAACGCCAGCTGAGAAAGAGTTGCATTTATATAGTGACTTGCACGACTTCAGGACATCCTGGACCACTTGATTAGCCAATGAATTACTTTTGAAGTGTCATCACTGTTGTAATATTTGGAAACCTGGCAGCTGATTTGCATACAGCAAGATTCCACAAACAGCAATACAATATTAACCAGATAACCTGTTTTTTTCTAAGTGGTATCAGTTGAGGGCCCTGCTCTACAAAGTCGTGACCATGGAACTTCTCACACCCATGTGAGAGAGTCTGATTTGTGGATCCTTCATTTACAAAATCTGCGCCTCCCTTTGACAGTGTGCTAGGATTGTCAGCTTTGATTTTTCTCTGTTGTACCCAAGACCGGGAGTGGGATTTGAACCCAGAACCTTTTCATTCATCTCCGCAGTCAGAGTATTACCCACCAGGGCACGGGCCAAGATCCAGGTGGGATGTAGGCTTAGAAAGGAGAGCCCATTCTGAACGCGGAGAAGTGCCCATTCCAGACTATGACCACAGTCTATGCCAATGGTGGCACCATGGTGAACCAGCACTATCCCCAGTGGAGTCGGGACAACAGCTCGGAGGACAGCACTCGGCCGGAGATCTTTGAGGAGGAGGCTGGGCAGCCACGTAGACTGACCCCTCTGGAGAAACTGTCACAGGAGATGGCGCACGATGAGCGGGCGGTCAAGGAGCTGACGCTGGGGAAGCGGATCGGGTTCTACCGCGTGCGAGGCGAGATCGGCAGTGGAAACTTCTCACAGGTCAAACTCGGCGTCCACTTGCTCACCAGAGGTAACGAGAGCCCCCAAGAACCAGGGGCTGCTCTGTTGTGATGGTGTGCCCGGCCGCTCACTGCTGACTGATGCTCAGCAAAGTAACGACAGCAGCTTGTGTCCAGCGTCTTCAATACGGTCACAATCATCCTGAGGCATTTCAGCCCAACACTATCAAATAGCAAAACCAAATACACAATGGCCAGAAATCCGAGACAAAACAGCAAGTAGGGGGTTAGATAGGGTCGACAGTATGAACCTTTTCCCGCGTATTGAGTCGGGTATTACAAGGGGGCATAGCTTTAAATTAAGGGGGGGTAGATATAGGACTGATGTTAGGGGTAGGTTCTTCACTCAGCGAGTCGTTAGTTCATGGAATGCCCTGCCAGTAACAGTGGTGGACTCTCCCTCTTTATGGGCATTTAAGAGGGCATTGGATAGGTATATGGAGGATAGTGGGTTAGTGTAGTTTAGGTGGGCTTGGATCGGCGCAACATCGAGGGCCCAAGGGCCTGTACTGCGCTGTATTCTTCTATGTTCTATGTTCTATGTTCTAAGTGCTGGAGAAACTCAGCAGATCTGGCAGCATCTGTGGAGAGGGAAACAGCGTTAATGTTTCGAGTCCATTGACCCTTCTTTGGAACTGTTCTGGGGTTCTGGTTCACTGCCGAAACATTAACGCTGTTTCTCTCTCCACAATGCAGCCATACCTGCTGAGTTTCTCCAGCATTTTCTGTTTGTCGTCTCAAACAGCAATTTGACAGTGAGACCGTCAGGGCAATGTTAACACAGAAGGAAGGTCAAAGTGGAAAGATGTGATGGGCATCGTAAAGCAGGAGAGAGAGAGACCGAGAAAGAGACGGAGAGTTTAGGAAGCAAATTCCAGGGTTTCAGGCCCAGGCAGGTGGTGGAGCAATTAAAATCGGGAATGGTCAAGAGTTATAGAGTCATAGAGATGTACTGCACGAAAACAGACCCTTAGGTCCAACTCATCCATGCCGACCAGATGTCCTAACCTAATCTCGTCCCACTTACCAGCACTTGGCCCATATCCCTCTAAACCCTTCCTATTCAGTTACCCATCCAGATGCCTTTTAAATGCTGTAAATGTATCAGCCTCCACCCCTTCCTCTGGCAGCTGGAGTTAGTGAAGGGCAGAGATCTCGGAGAGGCTGACACAGACACAGAGGGAAAAAACCATGGACCTGGCATCAAGGGTGAAGTTTGAAAATCCCCGTGGGTGAACGGAAGTGAAATTAGATGTGGAGTAGAGATGTGAAGGAGCTGAGATGTACAGAGGGTAGGACCTGGGAGGTTCACTCAGCCAGGAGAGGGCTGCAATTTTGATAACTGAGTCTAGCAGAAGCACAGTATTTGATTATCCCTCAAATAGGTCAAAAGGAACAGGATACAATACTGGGAGTCCAGAATAGGATTTGAGACCACACTGCTAAATGAGCCCACAAGCTGTGTATAGTTAGTGAAGTGGCGAGACCGATCAATAAGGAGCAACGGTTCAATACAGCAGACAGAGGGAAGAGAAAGAATACCACCCACCCCCAGGTTCATGGTGGGGTTGTCACCATTGCTTCCTGATTGTACCACACACACAGAACAGAAAATATGTTATTGAAATTCTTTCATCAAACACTCCCAAGATAGAGACAGCATGGGGTTAGATACAAAGCATTGCAGTGTATCCCTCTTTGCTGTTTTTAAGAAATGAACTGATTGGACCTACCTGCTGTTTTCTATAAGTCCTGAGAGAGAGAGAGAGGAATGCAGGAGCAAACTGGTGCAGATGTTGGAATCTGTACTTAAAACTGACCAGCTCTGATAGAGTCATCTCGACCGGAAATGTTAGCTTGCTCTCTCTCCATGGATGCTGCCTGACCTGCTGTGAGCTCCAGCATTTGCTGTTTTCAGTTCGAGAGAGAGAGAGCAGTCCTTGAACCTAATCAGTCTAGTCAGGATATAAACCTGTGGAAAGTGAGTGTAAAGAGCCCATTCTCCCTTATTGTTCATGAGCATTTGGGTAGATCCAGTTCCATGTTAATGAACTGGATCGAACACTCAGTTGCTGGGTGTTAATTGGTCATTGCATCTCAGGCTGGAATTTACATTAGTCTGTATTCACTGACAGGAGTGCCAGAGAGGGAGGAGGTGGACGACCAAGCAGGGATGGGGGAATATGACTTGGTAATTGGGAGGCTGGAAGAGGGGGAGCCTTTGTCTCCCTAATACAGCTTGTTGGCAATCCTTCATCCTCACTGCCCAGCCCCCGTTCCATGTCCTCACTTCCTTCCATCTCTCATTCTTACTGACTATGTTCTCACCAGCCCCATCCTCACTGACCCCAACCAGTCCTCACTCCCCTCCATCCTCATACTCCTATCTTCACTCTCACATTCTCATTCTTCCCCATCATCACACTCCCATCCTCACCCATAGTCATTCTCACTTCCCCCCATCCACAACTCCCCTACATCCTCACATCCCCCTTCCACCATCCCCATCCTTCGCCCATCCCCACTCCACTCCCTATCCTCTTGCCCCACATCCTCTCCCACCCCCACCCCCACCCCCATCTTTGCTGCCTCAATCCTCACTCCCACCACGCATGTGGGCATGCACACTATATCATTGAACTTTGACGTTGTGGCACTGCTGGAATCGTACACGCGTGAAGTCTGAGGGTATTTGCAGACACTGCTTTTCATTCAGCACTTGGGTCGGGGAGTGATAATGCTCCTGCACCACTCTCTCACTAAATTATTTTGTGTTACCAGGAAGTAACCCTTTAAAGAGGATCTGTAACAAAAGAAAACCCGAAAAATGACATTTACACAAAATTGGGATAGAAATGTAGTTTTGGGGAGTTGCTCGAACCCGGTGCAGCAATCCCTTTTAAGAAGTACTCGAGGTATTTCATTAAACAAGCCCATGGCCCTTTGTATCTTAACAATATCATTGACATGCCATTGGTATCAATCTGTGTTTGTACCTGAGTCTCCTTGCAGAGGGAGAGGTGGTGTGACCTCGTTTCTTTCTCACATTTAGAGAAAGTCGCCATCAAGATATTGGACAAGGCAAAACTGGGACAGAAGACCCAGCAGCTGCTGTCTCGGGAGATCTCCAGCATGGAGCGCCTACACCACCCCAACATCATCAGGCTCTACGAAGTGATCGAGACTTTGTCCAAACTTCACTTGGTCATGGAGTATGCTGGTGGGGGCGAACTGTTCACCAAAATCAGCACCGAGGGCAGGCTCTCCGAGGAGGACAGCAAGGTGGTCTTTGCACAGATTGTCTCAGCTGTTAAACACATGGTAAGCACACACAATGCTGGAAAGCTACAGCCTAGGAGAGGCCCATTGTTCTTCTACTGGTTCTTAGATTACTTAGATTACTTACAGTGTAGAAACAGGCCCTTCGGCCCAACAAGTCCACACCAACTCGCCGAAGTGCAACCCACCCAGACCCATTCCCCTACATTTACCCCTTCACCTAACACTACAGGCAATTTAGCATGGCCAATTCACCTAACCTGCACATTTTTTGGACTGTGGGAGGAAACCGGAGCACCTGGCGGAAACCCACGGAGTTGAATTAAAACAAAAATCTGGAATAAAAGTTGTCAGAGTAGTGACCATCACTGGATTGTTGTGTAAAAACCCATCTGGTTCACTAATGCCCTTTAGGGAAGGAAATCTGCCATCCTCGTCTGGTCTGGTCTGTGTGTGACTCCAGATCCACGGCAACATGGTTAACTCCTAACTGCCCTCTGGGCAATTAATCCTGGCCTTGCCTGTGATGCCCCCCATCCCATTAACAAACAAAAATAAATGATATGAAGTTTGAACATGACATTGACAAATTAGGATCTTAAATCTGAGCAAAGGAAGCTAAGGGGGTATGAGCAGTAAGGTGGATTGGGAGATTATGCTAAAATATTGATCAGTTGACAAACATTGGCTGATATTAAGAAATACTACAAGGTCTACAACAGACATACATTCCTTTAGGGCACAGACACCCAAATTAACATAAAAATATTAAAGATCGCATTAGATGAAGCAAAGTGGCTGGTAAGATTGTGGAATATAGCCTGAGGATTGGGAACAAGTGAAGCCCCAGCAAAGGAAGTCCAAGAAACTGATGAGGAAGAAAGAGGAGAATATAAATGTAAGCAGGTGCGCAATATAAGAGTGGACTGTGAAAGCTTCTATTGTTGTGGCAAAGAGAAAGGTTTAGTAAAGATGAATGTAGGCCTGGTTTAGAGGGGGAGTCAGAAAATCTACTGTGGAAAGAAGAGATATGCAGGAGAAACTTTGCAGTAAGAGGACAAAATAAAACTGCAGATGTTGGAATCCAAAGTAGCCTGGCGGCTGGAAGAACACAGCAGGCCAGGCAGAATCAGGAGGCTGGAAGGACACAGCAAGCAAACAGCATCAGGAGGTGGAGGGGTCAATATTTTGGGTTTAACCCTTCAGAAGAGTTACTCCCAAAACGTCGACTCCTTCACCTCCTGATGCTGCCTGGCCTTCTGTGTTCTTCCAGCCTCCTGCTGGTTTAGTTCCAGTAAGAGGAAGCAGACAATCTGCTAGAAATTCTAGCTCACCAACGGACGGTGAAACTGAAGATCTAAAAGATGTCAGTATTAGTAAAGAGATAGTACTCGGGTTGATATATCTCCTGGACCAGCTGAGCTTCATCCTCAAGTGTTGAAAGAAGTCGGAATTGGGAAAATGGATGCATTAGTGGTTATTTTTTGTAATTCTACAGAATTTAGAAAGGATCCTACAGACGGGAAGGTGGGAAACATAACTCCACAATTCAAGAAGGGAGGAGGAGGGAGAGTAGAGAATTACAAACCTATTAACTTGATGTCAGTGTTAGCCAGTATTAGGAAAAAGTATTAGAATCCATTATAAATGCTAGTCAGGCCTCAGCTGTGTGCAGTTCTGGTCACCACATTAAGGGAAGGATATGATTTGAGTAGAGAAATTGGAGGGGAGATTTACCAGAGTGTTGCCTGGGCTGGAGGGGCTGAGCTATGAGGAAAGATTGAATAGACTGAGTTGGCTTTCCTTGCAGCAGAAAAGGCTGAGAGGGACCCGAATAGTGGTGGAAAAGGATAGGTGGGGCATAGATAGGTTGGATGGGAAAGGCTTTTCCCATTTGTGGTGGAATCAATAGCTGTGGGCTGTAAATTTAAGGTAAGAGGTAGAAGTTTAAGAGGAGAGTTGAGGGTGATGAGAGTCTGGAGCTCACTGCCTGAAAAGGTGGTTGGGTCAGAAATTTAAGCAGCTTTTTGATATGCACTTGCATCACCAGTGCCTCCAATGCTTTGGGCCAAATGCTGGAAAATGGGATTGGTGTAATCAGACCAACACGGACACAATGGGTGGAATGGTCTCCTTCTGTACTGTACATGTCTGTTGGTCTAATAACATGATAATTGGGCATTTAGACATGAATGGCAACATTGTGCCGAGTCAGTGTGGGCTTATGAAAAGGAAATCCTGTTTGATAAACTTGGAGTTTTTTGAGGATGTTACTTGTAACATATTTATTTCATTTTCACTCAGCTTTTGATAAAGCCCTCCATAAGAGGTTAGAAAATAAAATTAAAGCTGTTTGGATGTGACGGAGAATAGGGCTTTTGCCAGAAATGTCGATTTCCCTGCTCCTCGGATGCTGCCTGACCTGCTGTGCTTTTTCAGCACCACTCGATTCTAAACTCTGGTTTCCAGCATCTGCAGTCCTAGACCCAACCATCTTCAGCTGCTTCATCAGTGACCTCCCCTCCATCATAAAGTCAGAAGTGGGGATGTTTGCCAATGATTGCACAAGGTTTAACATCATTCGTAGCTCCTCAGACACTGAAGTAGTCCATGTCCAAATGCAGCAAGAACTGGACAATATCTAGGCTTGGGCTGTAGAGTGGCAGGTAACATTCAGGCCACACAGATGCTTTGCAATAAACTTTTCCAATAAGAGACAATGCAACCAACACTTCTTGACATTCAATGGTGTTACCATCATGGAATCCCCCACTATCAACATCCCGGGGGTCACCATTGACCAGAAACACTTTATGTAAAATAATCATCATCCAATATGAGGCTTGTGGGCAGAACCTGACCCTCTAGAGATAGCAGGGCAGGTAAGGGGTTGGCAATAGAGGGATGCCCACCTTTTCCTTGCCACCTCGAAAATTGAGTTCTGGGTGGGATGGCCCATGGATGGCCTTCCCATCCCATCACCAGTATCTGGTCTGTATGGGTGATCTTCCTGTACACACTGGTCTGGAGTTCACAGGTAGGTGTGTTCCACTAATATGTCCAGGAAGGGAGTCTGCTGTGAACTTTATTGCGGTGAGGATCTTATTGATGTGGTGGTGGATTTCTTCCATATGTGTACGTTTAATGATGGCAAAGTCATCTACATACCAGAGCCAGAGTTTGGGCTGGATGGTGGGGACAGCTGTCCATTCCAAGCATTGCATTACTGCTTCTGCTATCAGTCCTGATATCGGGGACCCCATTGGTGTGCCGTTAGCTTGTCTGTACACTTGTCCATTGACTGTAAAGTGAGTTTTGAGGCATAGGTGTAGTAGTACTGGCATGCTGTTCTGTTTGATGCTGCTGGTGTCTTTGGTGTCCCAGTAACCACTTTGTCCATTAATGTGGCATTGGTATCCTTGGCTAGGTCACTGTCTACAGATGTCAAGAGCGCTGTTACATCAAATGAAATCATTATTTCATCCTCCTCTATTGTGGTATTTCTGATGATGTTGAGGAACACTTGGGAGGAGTGAATGGAGTGGTTGGAGAATTCTGTTAGGTGTTTTAGTCTTGTTAGTCCTTGGCTCACCCGGAGGTAGGTGTCCCTGGGAGTGAGAGAATAGCTCTGAGAGGTGCTCCTGCTTTGTGAACCTTGGGTAGTCTGTAGAATCAGGTTGGGTTGGATCCGTTTGGTTTCTTCTTTTGCAGGTTTGTTTTGCTGATGTCTCCTGTGCTGTGTACAGAAGTTGCTTTGGTTTCATGGTAATCCTATTCTTGAGTTATGGGGTTGTGTCTATCGCCATCTGTTGGTAAGTAGCAGTATCATGGAGTGGTTTGTTTGCTTTCTCCATATACTGATCCCTGTTTCGTATTACTGTCATCCTTCCTTTGTCCGCTGGTAGTATTACTATGTTCTCATCCCTTTTGAGTTTCCCCAGTGCTTTCCTTTCTTCTGTGGTGAGTGTGATCCAGTTTCCTGTTCTGCTTAGAGTGGGAGCTATCATCTGTCTGATAGTCTATTGTGTTTCTTCATCCAGTCCGTGGATTTTCAGTGTGGCCTATCATGCTGAAGGAAGTTAGTTTTTCTAGCACTTTTGTCGTTAAGGTTTAGTCCACGTACCAGGATGGATTTTCCTGAGTCTTTGAGTGGTCTGTCTGAGAGGTTCTTTATCCATGTCTCTGTGTTGTCTGTATTGTTGTGGGTGAGTTTTGATCATTTTTCCTGTAGTGCTTGTCTTTTGCTAGGTCTGGTCCTGTGTTGTTGTATGGCCTTGGCTTGTTCTAATGGGTTGTCCATTCTGGGTCGGTGGTATTGGAGGACAGAGTGTTTTGGCGCGCAATTTCTCATTTATATTTGTGGAGACGGTTGTGGATATCTGTGATCATAACCCTTAGCATTTTGCAGCCATTCTGTCCTGCTGTTTTTCTTGCCTGCTGGCTGTTGACAGGCGTTTTGTATTTTAAATTTGTTGGCAGTACCTGTTTCCTAAGACATTCATGTAGGAAGTACAGTTCTTCATACATGGCTTTCAGGCAGGTGGTGTTGGTCTCCCATCGTTGGGTTAGTTTGAGGGTGTCACGCCCATAGGTATTTCGAGTTTTTGAAAAGATTTGTAACTCAGGTTGTGGATGAGTAGATTTGTTAGCCGAGTCGGTGTGGTTTTCTGCAGACATTTTGTTGCCTTGCTAGGTGACATCATCAGTGCATCTTCGATAAAGTGTTGGTGGTCTGTCCCACCTGGTATTTACGTGGCTTTTTTGGGTACTTCCGGTTCTGTGTCTGAGTGATTTGTATATGCGGTCCAGTTCAATGTGTTTATTGATTGATTTCCGGTTGAAGTGCCAGGCTTGAAGGAATCCTCTGGCGTGTCTCTGTTTCACCTGTACTGGGATGGTTATATCATCCCAGTTGCATTTGTATCCTTTGTTGTCTGTGTGGTTTGAAGTGAGACACTACTGCTGCATCTGGCAGTGGCGAGCTAATGTTTGTGCACTCGTACAATCAGTTTTCTTCCTGTTTGTCCTATGTAGTGTTTTTCACAGTCATAGAGATGTACAGCATGGAAACAGACCCTTTGGTCCAACCCAGCTGGTGAAAGGTGTTCACTGGTTTGTGGGCCACTAAGTTTCCCTGCATTCTGATTGGTCAGGTAGTCATTTCTAATATGTCTTTGATATATAATGTGGTCACTATTTTGTCTGGTCATGTAGTGTTTTCTTCTTTTAAATTTGTTAAGTAAGTATTGGAGGATAGTGCTCTTGGGGCACCTATTTTGTTTAAATGCCTTGAATAGGTGTTCCTGTTCTGTCTTCTGGAGATCTGGGTTGCTGTAGTATGTCATTGCTTATCTGAATAATGTTCCAACACAGCTCCGTTTGTAGGTGCTGGGGTGGTTGCTGTTCTAGTTCACTAGCTGGTCCTGTTCCCCACACCTCAGCTGCTGCCAGGGCTGCTGACACTTCTCCAGCAGTTTCCATGTCAGATTGCCAGTGCCCGCGGTGGTTTGATTTTATTTGACCGGTTGTGATTCCTGTCTCCTTCCCCCCTCCCCCACCCTCACTCCTTGCTCTCGCAGCACGAGAACAACACGATTCACCGGGACCTGAAGGCAGAGAACGTTTTCTACGTGACCAACAGCTGTGTGAAGGTGGGCGACTTTGGTTTCAGCACCACGTGCCGCAGAGACCAGCTGCTCAGCACCTTCTGCGGCTCACCCCCCTACGCCGCGCCCGAGCTTTTCCGCGACGAGAATTACGTGGGGATCTTCGTGGACATCTGGGCTTTGGGGGTGCTGCTGTACTTTATGGTGGTGGGCACCATGCCCTTCCGGGCAGACACTGTGGCCAAGCTGAAGAAGTGCATCCTGGAGGGCAGCTACCAATTGCCACAGCATCTGACTGAGCCGTGCCAGAGGCTGATCCGCGGTATCCTGAGACCGGCACCTACCGAGCGGCACACCGTGACTCAGATCGCCCGCAGTGAGTGGATGGGAGGCGTCCGGCTCCCGAAGGGCCACGAGCCCTTCCGGCTGGACCCCTCACACCTGGCCGGCTGTGCCGAGGCTCTGAGGGGGGACCAGGCCGAGGTGAAGCGGGCGCTGACCCGCCTGGGGGTGACAGACACCCACATCCTGGACAACAGCGGCAAGGACTCACGCAGCCCCATCACGGGCATGTACCGCATTGTGCTGCACCGGGTGCAGAGGAGGAGAGCCCCTGACACCGTCCCGGCACTCTCCCGGCAACTGGCTGGAGCCAAGGAGCCGAGGAAAGAGCGCGGGATGGCGCGGCAGACCTCCAAGCTGTGTTTGATTTTGTAAGATGAACCAGAGGGGCAGGTCTCACCAGCTTCCCGAGAAGGAAGAACGATTTTCTATTTTGTAACAAGCTGTAACTGTCACTTGCCAATAGATTGGTGCCCAGTGGGCATGTGTTTTTGTGTTAAATATACCAGAGGTGCCCAGAGGGAAACCAATAGCTTGGACTGCAAGGTTGGATTTGGATCTAAGCACTTCAATACCACAACAAACCACCAGCAAAATTGTCCTCCTTGTTGTTTGACCAAAGCTTCCATTTTTAAAATTCTTATCCTCGGATTCAGATTCCTCCATGACCATTCTGTGTTTCCACCCTCAGTCTGACAACCCTTCAAAATCTCAGGGTTCCCTTTGCGCCAGTTCCTTGTGTATCTTCTAATCCTTCCTCCCCAGAGCTCAGGCAATGGACAGTCACACCCTCACTGAACGACAAATAGCTTGCAAGCATTGTTTGCCTCCTTGTCCTGGTCCTGGTCCTGTGATCCTTGTGGGTGGATGTGCTATTCTGGCACTGAGCTCAACAATTCCCCCTCCAAACGTCTCTCTCCCCCTTTTGGCTCCTTCACTTCCCGTTTGAGCATCTGCTCAAGAAAGAAGAGACCTCCCATAGAGGGAGTGCAGCAAAGGTACACTGAACTAATACTGCCAGTATTGTCCCATACTTCACCTGGGCCTGTATTCATTATAGTTTAGAAGGGTGACAGGGGATTTGATTAAAACGTATACAATTCTAACAGGGCATGACCGACTAGATGCAGGGAGGATGTTTCCCCCAGATGGGGAGTCTAGATCCAGGGGATAGAGTAGACCAGGATACAGAGTAGACCACTGCAGATTAAGATGATGAAATATGTTTCCATTCAAAGTGATCTTGTGGAATTGTCTATCACAAAAGGCTGTGGAGGCCAAATCACTAGATATATTCAAGAAAGAGACAGATATACTTTTAGGTTTTGAGGCACCAAAGGGTATTGGAAGAAAGCGGGATTATATCATTGAGTTAGAGGATCAACCACGATCATATTGAATTTTGGAGCAGGTTTGAAGGGCCAAATGGTCTACTCCTGCTCCTAGTTTCTATGTATGTTGCAATAACTAAACTCATCTCTACATCAGTTGTCCTAAGATTTCCCCTTGTGTTCTGTTTGTCGGGGCCAGCACAACATCAAGGGCTGAAGGGCCTATTCTGTGCTGTACTGTTCTACGTTCTCAGTTTGGACTTGGGGGAAGTCCCATAGGTTGTTTTTCTCTTTGGAAGCTCACGTATTGAGGATGGGGAGGGGGTTAGTTAATGTTAAATGTCAAACAAACACAGTATTGGTTTAAACTCTGAACCTTTGTCTCTGGGGTCTGGTTTGACAATTCGGGGACAGCTTAACCGGAGGAAACCCTCAATGATAGTGCGGCATGAGTTGAGTTTGTTGTGGGGTTGGGCCGGGGCGGAATTGAATTCCTTGTTGTCAGGGAGCCACAACACAAAACTCGGAAGGTCACAGTGGTGTAGCAGAATGGGAATGGGGCTAAGGCTCAAGATGGGAGCTGTGGAAAGGAAGCTAACCTGTTCCACCACAAGAGGTAGATCATGACCAATCTGAAATCAACTCCGTTATCCCTTCATACTCTCACCCAGCAAAAACCTTTCAGTCTTTAATCTCCAATTGGTCCACAGCACCAAAGCAGAGACAGAGTTCCAGGTTTCCACTGGACTTGGTGCAAGTACTTCCTGACATCACCGTTCATCGACTTCTGCTCCTAATTCATGTGTTCTTTCTCTTCTCTCTACTTAAAGGACAATGATGGCCTGGTGCTCTACTGTTAAA